>NC_092413.1:184099600-184468766 GCF_040894005.1 Engystomops pustulosus
CAGCCTGTTGAATTACTATCTGGCCCCAATATATAGCCCACCCCTCAGTTAAATTATATACAGCCTCCCATATAGTGCCCCCCTAGTTTACTACCTGGCCCCCAAATATGGATTGCTCCAAATACGTTTTATTATATTCAGAAGCCCCCCCCCCCACGTCAGTTATATACATCCTCCCAAATAGCCCCCTCTAATTTATTTTATTATTTCCAGCACATATATATGTACCATCAAGCTGATTTATATACAGAGCCCCCCCCCCCAGTATAAATAGTTTCCGTCCTCCATATGTATATGCTGTATATATATATTCCCCCAGCAAGCTCATTTATATACAGAGCAGCCCCAGTATAAATAGTCTCCATCCCCATATATACTGCTTATATACACTCACCGGCCACTTTATTAGGTACACCTGTCCAACTGCTCGTTAACACTTAATTTCTAAGCAGCCAATCACATGGCGGCAACTCAGTGCATTTAGGCATGTAGACATGGTCAAGACAATCTCCTGCAGTTCAAACCGAGCATCAGTATGGGGAAGAAAGGTGATTTGAGTGCCTTTGAACGTGGCATGGTTGTTGGTGCCAGAAGGGCTGGTCTGAGTATTTCAGAAACTGCTGATCTACTGGGATTTTCACGCACAACCATCTCTAGGGTTTACAGAGAATGGTCCGAAAAAAAGAAAAAACATCCAGTGAGCGGCAGTTCTGTGGGCGGAAATGCCTTGTTGATGCCAGAGGTCAGAGGAGAATGGGCAGACTGGTTCGAGCTGATAGAATGGCAACAGTGACTCAAATCGCCACCCGTTACAACCAAGGTAGGCAGAAGGGCATCTCTGAACGCACAGTACGTCGAACTTTGAGGCAGATGGGCTACAGCAGCAGAAGACCACACCGGGTGCCACTCCTTTCAGCTAAGAACAGGAAACTGAGGCTACAATTTGCACAAGCTCATCGAAATTGGACAGTAGAAGATTGGAAAAACGTTGCCTGGTCTGATGAGTCTCGATTTCTGCTGCGACATTCGGATGGTAGGGTCAGAATTTGGCGTCAACAACATGAAAGCATGGATCCATCCTGCCTTGTATCAACGGCTCAGGCTGGTGGTGGTGGTGTCATGGTGTGGGGAATATTTTCTTGGCACTCTTTGGGCCCTTTGGTACCAATTGAGCATCGTTGCAACACCACAGCCTACCTGAGTATTGTTGCTGACCATGTCCATCCCTTTATGACCACAATGTACCCAACATCTGATGGCTACTTTCAGCAGGATAATGCGCCATGTCATAAAGCTGGAATCATCTCAGACTGGTTTCTTGAACATGACAATGAGGTCACTGTACTTAAATGGCCTCCACAGTCACCAGATCTCAATCCAATAAAGCATCTTTGGGATGTGGTGGAACGGGAGATTCGCATCATGGATGTGCATCCGACAAATCTGCGGCAACTGTGTGATGCCATCATGTCAATATGGACCAAAATCTCTGAGGAGCTTCCAGCACCTTGTTGAATCTATGCCACGAAGAATTGAGACAGTTCTGAAGGCAAAAGGGGGTCCAACCCGTTACTAGCATGGTGTACCTAATAAAGTGGCCGGTGAGTGTATATTCACCACACTTTCAGCAATACTTGGCCATTAAAAATAATAAAACTTATACTCACCTCCAAGCAGGGTGCTCCCACGGTGCGCTGCTCCCATCTTCTTGCGGCTCTTCTTTGAGCCACAGCTCCGCTCAGAGACACAGGTGGTGTGACATCATCATCCGCCGCCTGTGTCCCTGTACAGAATGTAGCGACGCCAGCAGCTGGGAAGGCGCTGCGCCGCTCCGCATATAAATCACACCTATCTCTTAAAGAGACAGGTGCGATTTATCTGGTGGGCGATTTGGGCGGCAACAGGTGCCCGAATCGTCCAAAGTAGAGCAGGAAATTTTGCCGCTCTCCAAAGGGCTTTGCATTCTGCCACCTGAGGCAAGATTTTCATCCCACCTCATTGCAAATGCGGGGGGGCTCACACAGGATCAACTGCACCCACAAATCAGTACAGGGGTCTTACAGGGTTCTGTACACCCACTAATCAGTACAGGGTAGTCATACAGGGTCCTGTACACCCACATATCAGTACAGGGCAGTCATACAGGGTCCTGTTCACCCACATATCAGTACAGGGTAGTCATACAGGGTCCTGTACACCCACATATCAGTTCTAGGGGGGTCATACATGATCATCTGCATCCACATATCATTACAGGGTGGTCATACAGGATCATCTGCACCCACATATCAGCATAGGGGGGTCATACAGGGTTCCATAAACCCACATATCAGCATAGGGGGGTCATACAGGGTTCCATAAACCCACATATCAGCATAGGGGGGGTCATACAGGGTTCCATAAACCAACATATCAGTGCAGAGGGGGGGTCCTACAGGGTCCTGTACAACCACATATCAGTACAGCGTAGTCATACTGGGTCGTGTACAACCACATATCAGTACAGCGTAGTACAGGGGGGTCATTTAGGGTCCTCTACACCCCCATATCAGTAGACATTTTTTTTATTAGTCCCACCATGGGACATGAACAGGAATCTTCAGTTTGCTTGTTCATTATAATACCCAGCAGTACTGGTGTATTGCAGGGTATTATCACTGTCACCCTAAGCATAGGCTCACACCAAGACTGTAACATCCTGTCTGCGAGTTCGCACCTCAGGGTTGCCATAGCAGCGATCGGCAACCCCATAAAGGTACACTAGGGTGTCAGCTGTTAGTTGCAGATGACACCCTGGCTTCCTGATAGCGACTCAGCTCCGGTGATGTATTTACCCTTAACTGAGCATCAATAGGTTAATCCTTTAGGGACGTTTTCGTTTTTTGCATTTTCATTTTTCACTCCCCACCTTTAAAAATCTTTTTTATTTTTCCATGTACAGAGCTCTGTTTGGGCTTGTTTTCTGCATAACAAATTGCACTTCATAGTGATGGTATTTATCATTCCATGGCGTGTACTGGGAAGCGGGAAAAAAATTCAGAATGAAGTGAAAATGATGAAAAAAACTCATTTGCGACAAATTCTTGTGGGCTTGGATTTTACAGCTTTCACTGAGCGCAACAAATCACAAGTCTACTTTATTCTTTGCTTTGGTACGATCACGGGGGTACCCAAATTTGTATAGGTTTCATTATGTTTTCATACATTTAAAAAAATTAAAACCTTCTGTACAAAAAAAAATTCTGCCATGTTCTGGCACTAATAACTTTTTCATACTTCAGTGCACGGAGCTGTGGGTGGTGTCATTTTTTGTGAATTTTGATGACGTTTTTAATGCTATCATTTTGAGGACTGTATGGCCTTTTGGTCACTTTCTATAGAATTTTTTATGTTTTTCAAAATGGCAAAAAATGGCATTTTCCATTACGGGGTCAAACGCCGGGAAAAATCGCTAATATATTTTGATAAATCGGACATTTTGGGATGCGATGATACCAAACATGTTTATGATTCTTATTGTTTTTTTGCTTTTATATGTGATCTAGGGTGATTTTACTATTTTTAATTTTTTTAATTGTGAGCTCTCTCCATACACCCTTTGCAGCACAAGGACCATATAGTTCGTCCTAGGTCGCGAAGGTGTTAATGAAGTGTTTTGTTTTCATACACTTTGCTTGTTGTGGAAACTACTTTTACTGTATATCAATTGGCAACCAATCACAGAGCAGCTTTCATTTTAAGAGAACTTTTAGGAATGAAAGCTGTGCTATGATTGGTTGCTATGGGTAACCAGCACAGTTATGACCTATGTTAGGCCTCGTTCCTTCGGGGATGTGTGTACACGTGATACCTGTGCAGTATGTAAGGGGCAACCACTGGGGCAGATGCATCCATAGGGGCAGTTTCTGGACTATGTTCCCTCATGTGTTTTCCTTATGCCCCTGTGAGATGTGATGTGTACAGACCTTGTATTCACCTTCCCAAGAAAACCCCAATAAAATGAATTAAACCAAAGAAACCCAATAAATAGACAAAAGACAAATAATTGGGAACTAAAAAAACAAATTTTTATTTATAATCCCATCCCATGGCAGACCCTGGACTCACGAAGAGTCACCCTTCAGCACTCAGGAGAGGAAAAACCCCCTGTGGAGGAAACCTCTAGGGAACCCATGGCTGAAGGATCGCCCTTCCTCTGGGCTTAGAGGGTTACTGCCAATAAATATCTCTCACTCCATACATCCAGGGGGTCCAGGCTCCATACGTCCAGGGGTCCAGGCTCCATACGTCCAGGGGTCCAGGCTCCATACGTCCAGGGGTCCACAGGTCCAGGGGTCCAGGCTCCATACGTCCAGGGGTCCACACGTCCAGGGGTACATAAATCCACGGTTCTTCATGCCTCGACGTCTCACCACCCAGTGCCTGCCCCTATTGACCGGCACAGATATTTATACTTGAGGCAGGTGGGTGTGGCAGCATGATGTGGCTCCTGATTGGCCACTTCAGGCGGGTGGGGCTGTATGATCTTGCTTCTGATTGGTCAGTTTCAGTGTCGATCTATCAGAAGTGGGAATTATGACATCAGCGCATCTATGACACAAAATTCTGAAGAATTAACCCTTTAATGTTTGACTAGAGGGAGTATTAAGTTGTCCTTGTCTCTTGTACTGTAGTATAATATATACATATTTATAAGTGACGGCCTCACAGATCTTTTAATGTTATTTATTGGAGATCACAATAATTCAAGTTTTTGAGGAAAAAATATGATATGTGTGAATAAAGATTAATATATTATATAAGGCTGCAGATTTATTTGGGACCACATAGAAATTCTTTCTTGTAATTGTGGGGTTTATTTTAGGGGGATTCTTTGATAAGGATTGAGGTTAGTCCTATGATGAGTTGCGGGGAGGACCACCACCACTGGGGCCAGTCCTATGTGATATTAGGGCTCATGCACAGACATTATGTGGGGACGTGTCAGTGGTTATTACACATCCCAATGCATTTCAATGGATTCTACTGAGCCGACTGCCAAGAGGCACAAAACATAGAGCGTCTCTAATCTTTCTTTCTATTAAGCTGCAAAAAGAGGGAGCAGGGAGGGCACAATATAAAAGGAGCCAAAATTGAAAGGAAGATGAGGGGGGGAAATGGTAAGGGGAGATGAAGGGACACAATATCAGGGGAAAGGAGAGGCCACAATATGAAAGGGAGATGAGGGGCCACAATATGAGGGAGAGATGAGGGGCCACAATATGAGGGAGAGATGAGAGGCCACAATATGAAGGTGAGATGGGGGGCCACAATATGAGGGAGAGATGAGAGGCCACAATATGAGGGAGAGATGAGAGGCCACAATATGAAGGTGAGATGGGGGGCCACAATATAAGGGAGAGATGAGGGTCCACAATAAGAGAAAGAGATAAGTGGCCACAATATGAGGGGAGATCAGAGAGGGGGGGGGGGGGTTGGGAGGCGACACAATATGAGGGGGAGATAAGCAGGTCCCAATATTAGCAGGGGATGAGGGACCACAATCTGCGAGGCAGGTTAGAGGTCACAATATTAGGAGGAGATGAGAGGGGCCACTAAGAAGTGGCACATGACATTAAGAGGAGCATCACAGACTGGATAGCAGAATTGGCTGCTAGCTAAAGGGATCCTAACTAAATAGTATATGACCTGTGTAGGGGGCAGCGGAGAGAAGCCAGCAGGAACTTCTGCTGGGTGATAGATCAGGTCAGGGGCTGTCTCCTAAATCATCCAGGCTGCCATTCTGCCGCCTCTGATATCAGCCGCCTGAAACAAGATTTTCATCCTGCCTCATTGCAGATGCGGCCCTGCACACAGGTGCACAGCTTGTTTTAATAATCAAAGAGCTTTGATTACTTTAATGACGATCTGTGTGATGTTGATGCGCTGATTGTGTCGTTATGTTTCACTCTGACATTACCAGTGTGAACAGTGGTTTATGCTTACTGGTTTCCTTGATTGTTTTTTCATGACATCCATCATTCTTCTGCAGATTTGCTCACATCAGTAGTTAACCTGCTTTCACTGACAGGCTCTGCATCCACTCACATCACTACCTTGCTTTTTGTCTTGTCTGGATTTCAGAATTCTGCTTCAATCATTCCCCGGCCAGGACTCTGAAATCACATAAATGGTTCTTTAGTTTTATGTCTGCTATAGACTTAGTTCTAAGTACGATCTTTGTATCCTGTTATTTTTATACTCTGTATTATAATATCTTGACCCATTGCCTGTATTCAGACTATCCTTTTGCTTTGTGATTTTGTAATGGGTTTGTCCTATTGTTTTTGATCATGCTCTGGAGACTATTATTCTGTGTTTGTATCCTCTTGTCTTTGTCTTCGTATTTTGCACTTTGACGCATGAATTGAATTTCGACTAGAAGTCCATTACCTCTCAGGGTAAGTGAGGCAAGTAGGCAGGGACAACTGGGAAAGGTGTTTAGTCTGAGGACCCACTTGGATGTTTATCAGGGCCACTGCGTCAGTGGCGTAGAAGTCCTGAAATAATTGCAAATGCTAGCTTATTGCTAGCACTTGCATTTATTTACCCCTAATCCGCCACCTTCATGCCAGTGGGGCGTGAAAGGGTGGGGGCGCGGACAGCCGGAATTGGGCCAACGCTGGGCTTTACTGTCCCCACACATACACACTCGCTGCAGCCGGCAACTTTTCACATGTGAAAATTTGCCGGCTACCTTTGTTTCTACCCCAGGCAGGGCTGTGAGTGCCGACGTATGATAAATATCCCCCACTGTCTCTGTCTGTCTTACCTGTCCATTCCCAGATCCTGCATTACACTGAGCAGGCTAATAGTTATGTCAAGGACAATGTACAAACCTAAGTGGACTCTGAGTGCTCATTTATAAGTCCTCCTACCAGTGACCGCTTAGTTCATCTCTTCCCGTTCCTCCGGTGGTAGTCTCTCTCCAGGCCTAGTTTTCGACTATCAATAACTCACTTTACCATGCTCTTCTCATCTACTGGAACTGGATACATCAGGAAATGTTCTTTTTATCTGTATGAACAGCTGACATGTCAGCTCTAAGGCCCATTCTAATCCCTGCACAAGGTCTCCTTTAGGTCAAGGTCTCTAAGGGATAGTAAGAATCTATTGTATTTGAATACATTCTGAAATAAGTCTTGGACTATCTCATATTCTAGTCTTGTAAGTCTAGACAACAATTCCTGCTTGTTTTTGGATTCTCACTTGTTGCTATCAGCATAACTGCAAATTTTTCACACTATGGTGTTCTGATCATTATTGTACATCAGCATTTGCATCACAAAATCGGGAGCGGCTCTTTTCTGAGGTCCTGACTTATAGTTTTGGCTTCAAAATACTGATGAAAAATACTAGGCACGATCAAGCTGTGTGAACATGGCCATAGATTACATCTTATCCTAACCAGCTCAAAAATCAAGGCTCAATTTGAGTCAAAGCCAATGGACTATAGTCAGGAGGTGCAGGCACTGAAAGACCGAGGATGCAAGTTGCCTTTGTGCTTACAATGATTTTTGGATCCGAGTTGGTTTCTATGCAGTACTGATGGCTACAAATAGTAGTAGATGAGATGGGCTCCCTCTAGTGTTTTGCTACAACATATTTACTATTATCTTATAGAATTTGGTCTCTTTGCAGGTGATAATCCTCATGGTTGCGATGGCTACGTCCATATACAGATCACTACTGTAATTGTGACCTTGTTATGTTAATACAAGATTGTGTGTATTGATATTACCTAGTAAAAATGTTACTGCAATATTGTATTAATGTATAGTATTTAGTATGAAAAGTATATTTACATTTATATATTTGCATATGAGGCTGGACTTTCCTTTGCCAACTCATCGGCAAGTATTCTATGTTCAATCTTTTTTAAAGGCCATCTACCACCAGGACGAAAAACTGTATGCAAATGAGCCTGAGGGGCTCCAGGCTCCATTAACACCTACGGAGCCTGGAGCCCCTCAGGTTCATTTGCATACAGTCCTTAATCCTGGTGGTAGATGTCCTTTAAATAATTTTACAGCAGAAAGCAGGGAAAATAGGAGGGTTTCTACAAAGAAGGAATTTGAAGGGGTGTATTATGACAGATGGGTGAATAAAATAGGGTATTATTAGTTGATGGGACACATTAAAGGGAATTATATATGTGGGGTGCATTGTGCAATGTGGGTTCCATTACACCAATGGTTGCATTAAAATATGTGTGGGCCACCAAGGGGGGTTATTATATTGTGTGTGGGGGGCAGCAAGGGGGGCATTATACTGTGTGGGGCATTATGGGGGGTATTCTAGCATGTAGACACTCTAGGAGGTGAGGGGTGAAGTAAAGAGTGTGGCATAGGGCAGGACTCCACAACTTCTGTCCCTCTTTTGGAAGTTTGGAAGGTATGAGAACGGTAGGTCACCGAAACCTGCTGTTGCATGGAAATTCAATGTTGTTAAGGCACATCTAATTTAGGAGTAGTTGGGTTTGTCGTTAGAGAATTAGCAGGAAAGCACTGACAGCAAAAATGGTGTGTAACATTATTACATAACAAGTAATGTGACAAATGGAAATGGTCTACAATGGGAACAAATGCTAATGGTAAGGTGTTACTTAAGGGCCTATAGCAGTGGTGGCGAACCTATGGCACTGGTGCCAGAGGTGGCACTCGGTGCCATTTCAGTGGGCACTTAGACCATCACCCCAGGACAGAGTTCACCAAATAGGACCAAAACCCAACTTAAGAGATGCTGCTCTCAGCGCCATTTTAAAGCAACACTTCATTGGCTGTTAGGAACTGCGGGAAAAGTGAGAAGGTGTTGACAGAACTGCATTGTCTTTGGAGGTCCCCCTGCTGGACCAACCATTCTCCCTCTACAGAGAGACCCTGGAGGGAAGCTACAACGAGAGTCTGAATTTGCCTTCCTTCTTTCAATCGTATTTGTTGCCTCAGGGGGCGATACAACTGAAAGATGTGGAAGAACAGGTGTCAAAAAGTTACTGTTTAAAATGCCATGTTGGCACTTCACGGGAAAATAAGTGGATTTTGGTTGTAGTTTGGGCACTCTGTCTCCAAAAGGTTCGCCATCACTGGCCTATAGGCTCTAGCTGCCCGTAAGGTGTCATACTAACTGTCCAGTATTATAAGTTATACATTTTAGTTGGGATTGTCTGGGACAGAATTTGAATTGGAGCCCATCAGAATAAATTTACAACTCTGTGTATAGTATCAGGCAGATTAAACTCGAACATGACTGATCCTTGTTTCCATTCTTGATCGTCATATTGCCCACACACTCAATAGATTGATGGGGTTCACAACAATGCTATCTTTGTGGGGGTTTTATGGGATAGGATGTTCATGATGTTGAACATGTACATAACTTTTTTTGTATATTTGACGAAATTTTTTAAAGAAATTAACTTTAATAAAAATAGAAGAAATGGTAAAATAAAGGAAAGGGAAAGGTATAGGAAATAAATGTTACTTTGTCCATTAGGTCACTGCAGATCACATGCCGCATACAAGTGGCCCTGTTTTGATACAGTGTAACATACAGACACATGAGATCCTGGAAATTATCTGTAATTAAAATCCAAATATTATTCATAATTGACCTTTACCAAGCTGAAAAGTTGACAGTAAAAAGTGGAAATTCGGGGCAGCACTATAGATATTTGCACTGTATAAAGCATGTGCTCTGCATACACTTGTAAAACACTTTACAATCTCTTCTGCCAACCAAGCTCAGCTTTGATCACACAGGATATTTCCTGATGCTGGTATATAGAGTATATACAGAGTGAGCTGACCATTAGAATCCTCCACCCAATTCCACACATTCACTAATAGTCTTCATTTTTTTAACATAGGGTAGAACATTGCGCTGGTTTTCAAAGCTTCACAGAAAAGAGCTCAGCATTAGGAGAAATAGAGATGTTTCTAATATACAGGCAGTCCCCGGGTTACATACAAGATAGGGTCCATAGGTTTGTTCTTAAATTGAATTCTTAGTTCTAGACAAATTTCTTTTTTTGCCCCAGTGACAATTGGAGTTTCCAATTTTTTTCTGTAATGGGACCAAGAATTATCAATAAAACTTCAGTACTGTCACATTATAGATGACAGTATAGATAGTAAAGCATCCAGAGACTTCACCAGAGGTCACAGTGGTCAGAGGGGTCTGTCTTTAACTAGGGGCCGTCTGTAAGTCGGATGTCCTTAAGTAAGGGACCGCCTGTATTCCAATAAAGAAAATTAATTTGAAAGAAACTTACCGTAAATGTGTATTTTGACTTGTTGCCCCTTGTATTGGAATCTGTTCCAGTTGGAGCTAGTGGGTATATATATACCTGTAACTGTTACACTATGACACAGACTTAATGCACTGGTATATAGAGAGGGATGGGGCTACACATATACTGGGCGGAGGCTACATTGTGCTGGGGCTACACAAATACCGGGGGGAGGCTGCAGTGTGCTGGGGCTACACATATACTGGGCGGAGGCTACATTGTGCTGGGGCTACACATATACCGGGGGGAGGCTGCAGTGTGCTGGGGCTACACATATACTGGGGGAGGCTGCAGTGTGCAGGGGTTACTTATATACTGGGGGGAGGCTGCAGTGTGCTGGGGCTACATATATACTGGGAGGCGGCTGCCGTGTGCTGGGGCTTCATATATACTGGAAGGCGACTGCATTGTGCTGGGGCTACATATATACTGGGGCAGGCTGCAGTGTGCTGTGACTACCTGTGCACCGGTGTGGAGCCTAAAGTGTGCTGGGGCCCCCTTTTATCTTGGGGGAGGGGCTGTAGTGTGCTGGGCTACATATATACTGGGAATGCAGTGTGCTTAATATCTTTATACTTGTGGGGAGCTGTTTATGGTAAAAACCGCAGTGCATTGTATATATTTTAACGGGGGGAGGAAGGGGGTGAAGATTTGCCCTGTACAGTAAATTACCTAGAAACTGCCCTGCACACGTGTATGGTTACACAGATCCCCAGGGCTGCTTACAATCTGTGCATGCAACTTGGCTTAATCACAGGAGGGAATTAGACATGTTTGCAAGTGTTTTTCAGGCACTTTCCTAATTTTTGAATGTTTTAATGGTTTATCTGATACAGATACCTTTAGGGAAATGCTACATATGGATTAATAAGCGATCCCAATGAATTTAATACGTGCTTAATACATTTCTATGTAGCATGTTCTCCGTTAAAAAATAAAGACACCCCTTGAAGCACTGATAAATCTCCCCCTATGAGAGGTGCAGGCTACCTTTACATAGTAATTGTTATTCTGAATGCAAAATTAACAAGAATATTACATAAATTTAAGCTGCTGTGATACCACATTGGTGCATAAAGGTTAAAAATATTTTTCTAGATTCAGTATAAAACCCAATGCTGGAATGTGAGATGTACTTTGCTGTGAACTTTGGATGAATAGAATAGAGTAGTGTGTTTTTTTGGAAGGTGAGTAGAGTAACTTATTCAACGTGTCTCTGACAGCTCTCATCATGTTTGTAGTGTTGTGTATGTGTGAACTGTGTCAAGCAGCGCGGTCATTGTTTACTCAGCGCGCTCTGCCTTAAATCATCTTCACATGCCACAGCCATTCACTGCAGCCAGAGGGACATCTGACTATTTAACTACGGATTTTGGTATTTGTTGCATGTAATTTGGCGTTAGAAAACATGTCAAACATCTTTACAGGCCTGAGATTCCTGTACTTACTGGTAGCCTGGAGGAAAGGGACCGATCACAAGCTGTGAGAGGATTTCCTGCCGATTCCCTGCCAGTACATTGAAATTCCATGTTCACTATGGTTAGTATTCTAAAAGTGGAATACCCCTTTTAGTAAAGAGATTGGGGTATTTGTAACGCAAGTTCTGTTTTCTCGTGCCCGACTGGGTAAAAGGGGCGAAATTATTCAGCAAAGGATCAGAGGAAGCTTCAATAAAATTGTAAGAAATAAAAGTCATCCATTACATGAGATGATTATGAAACACAAGAGTGTATTTAGTAAGGTTTATACAGTACAAGGGTGTAACTACAGGGGTAGCAGCTATTGCAGCCACTATGGGGCCGCAGTGTCAGGGGGCCCCGTCATCCTGACACAGTAAAGAGTGTAAAGATGTGCACCATTATACATATAATGCTGTACAATGTGATTTATATATGATGTATATATGTATCTGTATATGCTGTGTATGTGTATATGGTGTCTGTATATACTGTATGTGTGTATAGCCAGCTGTGGGGCCCAGCCTCTTCTAGTTACTGTAACAATATAAAACAGACTTAGGAATTAGGTATATTAAGGAGCATACGTCGGAGCAGTATATTTTTTAGTATTTTTTTTATTATGTTAGGTGAGTGAGGGAAGTAATTTTTTAGTACCGTATATACTCGAGTATAAGCTGACCCGAGTATAAGCCGAAACCCCTAATTTTACCCACCAAAACTGGGAAAACCTATTGACTCGAGTATAAGCCAAGGGTGTAGTATACAGCCAGCCAGCCCCCATGTAGTATAAAGCCAGCCGGCCCCATGTAGTATACAGCCTGCCTCACGTAGTATACAGCCTGCCCCCTTGCAGTATATAGCCTGCCCCCTTGCAGCATACAGCCTGCCCCCGTGTAGCATACAGCCTGCCCCGTGTAGCATACAGCCTGCCCCGTGTAGAATACAGCCTGCCCCGTGTAGAATACAGCCTGCCCCCGTGTAGCATACAGCCTGCCCCATGTAATATACAGCCTGCCCCCGTGTAGTATACAGCCTGCCCCGTGTAGAATACAGCCTGCCCCCGTGTAGAATACAGCCTGCCCCCGTGTAGAATACAGCCTGCCCCCGTGTAGCATACACCCTGCCGCCTTTTAGAATACAGCCTGCCCCCGTGTAGCATACAGCCTGCCCCGTGTAGAATACAGCCTGCCGCCGTTTAGAATACAGCCTGCCCCCGTGTAGCATACAGCCTGCCCCCGTGTAGAATACAGCCTGCTGCCGTTTAGAATACAGCCTGCCCCCTTGTAGCATACAGCCTGCCCCCGTTTAGAATACAGCCTGCCCCCGTGTAGCATACAGCCTGCCCCCGTTTAGAATACAGCCTGCCCCCTTGCAGCATACAGCCTGCCCCCGTGTAGCATACAGCCTGCCCCCGTGTAGAATACAGCCTGCTGCCGTTTAGAATACAGCCTGCCCCCTTGTAGCATACAGCCTGCCCCCGTGTAGAATACAGCCTGCCCCCGTGTAGAATACAGCCTGCCCCCATCAGTATACAGCCTGCCCCCGTGTAGCATACAGATTAAAAAAAATAAACTTAATACTCACCCTCCAGTGTCCTCGATGTTCGTTGCGGCTCCCGATCCCCATGCGGCTCCCGGCAGCTTCTTCACTCTTCTATCTTCTCTAGCCGGCAGAGTCGCGTCCATGCGATCTGCTGGCCGTCGCACACTGTGATGACGTCATCAGCGGTGACAGCGCTGCATCACAGTGTGCGACGGCCAGCAGAGTCGCGTCCATTGAGAAGATAGAAGACAGAAGAGGAGACACGGGGAGCCGCGAGAGATCGGGAGCCGCGAGGAACATCGGGGACACCGGAGGGTGAGTATTAATTTTTTTTTTAATCATTGACTCGTGTATAAGCTGGGGTGAGGTTTTTCAGCACATTTTTTGTGCTGAAAAACTCGGCTTATACACGAGTATATACGGTATTATACAGACGGTCTCCTACTTAAGGACACCCGGTTTACAGACGACCCATAGCTAAAGACCAACCCCTCTGCCCACTGTGACCTCTGGTGAAGCTCTCTGGACGTTACTATAGTCTCAGGCTGCAATAATCAGCTGTAAAGTGTCTATAATGAAGCTTTATTCATAATCCTTGGTCCCATTACAGCAACAAATTTTGAAACTCCAATTGTCACTGGGGAAAAATAAAATTTTGACTGGAGCTACAATTATAAAATATACAGTTTCGACTTACATACAAATTCAACTTAAGAACAAACCTATGGAACCTATCTTGTACGTAACCCGGGGACTGCCTGTATTACTATGACATATAAGAAATGACACGTCATTGTTTTATAAGAGAAACTGTCCTTTATTCTTATAAAAGGCTTACAAAAAGATATATGAAAATGTAAATAATTGACTCTGAAAAAATATTTATATATATTTCAGTTCCATTCATAGGTTCCTGTAATAACATAAGTTTACACTGAAAAAATAACATAACAGAAAAGACTTATTCAATGGGTGACAGGTAGTGTTGTGCACCTCAGGTAGTGTTTTGCATAGTTATTGTAGCTGATTGGTTGTTATTGGAAGTTTTCTTTTTGTACTAGTGTTTTTTGTTTAAAACTTTTTTTCTAAATTCAATTAGGCAATGAGTTTCCTATGAAGGATGTTGGTGCTGATTGTCTGAGCATGGAAAACACTACAGCGCTACAAATATTTCTGTCGTAAAAGATAGTGACAAGTTAATGTTCATACATCTCTTGTTCTGCAGGTAAGTACGTTGCATAGGTTTTTTACCACTGATATTCCATGACAAGGCTCGTGGAGTACAGTAATAGTGTGGGCTGCCAGATCCAGAGCCGCAAATGTAGTCCCTCTTAAGGCTAAGCCTTAAATGAAATCCATCATGATAAACCAGGGACACTACTCATAGATCCAGGAACCGTGGCTGTGGTAATCTTCTTATATTTGATTACAATGACCTCCTTCCTTCTAAACTTTTAAAATTATGCTAATGTGAGATAAGGGCTACGGGGGGGGGGGGGGGGGGGGATTGGCATTACCAGAGACCCTCTGTGCTAAAGCTTTATAGGGTGTTACTCTATGCAGAAGCTCTTCCCTCCTGACACTGTATGAGATTACAGGAGGCAGAGAGAGGGGGGAGTGCATGGGGATGGTCAGACAGTGTAACAAGATGTGATGCTACAGCCTGGAGGGGCTTTAAAAACGCCCCAAGAGCCCTTCTGAGTCATTAGCATAATTTTAATAGTTGATTTTAGGAGGAAGGAGGCCATGGAAAACAAATTTAAGAAGATTACCACAGTCACAGTGCCTGGATCTATGAGTAAATATCCCTGGTTTATCAAGATTTACTTTGACAGTAGATTAAGCAAATTCAGTCCCACAAACCTGCTTCATGCGCTTGCAGGATTTCCTGGACCAAACCCAGAATCATTGAACTAAACTCAATATGCCCATTCAGTTCAGTAATTCAAGGTTTGGTACGGGAAATCCTGCAAACACAAAGAGCAAGATCCCAAACTTGCTAATGAGCCTGACATACTGGTGTGTGCTCCATCTGACATGATCCGCTCTTCTCTTAGCTTACTATGCCCTTGTTTTAAAATTATGCAAATTAGCCTGAGGGGCTCAGGGCTCCATAGCTGATAATTGAGCCTGGAGCCCCAGAGGCTCATTTGCATAGTTTTTTAAACCTTTTTTTCATAAAAACAAGGGCATAAGATTCTAAAAGAAGAACAGATCCTGCCAGAGGTGGCACACACCAAAATGTACAGGTGTTTGCTTTACAGTCCTTCATCCTGGTTGTAGATTTCTTTTAGGTAAAATCAATATAACATTTATCACCCAGAGGAAAGGTTATAAGTTCTTTTCGATGGAATACCCCTTTAAGGCTCTTTCGCTGTGACGTAGTACTGCTGGCTGTGAGTAGGTGGCTTTTGCTTATCATCAAAGTGTAGCTTGTAATAAAAATGTTATCAGCAGTAATATATTATGGCCCACTACTGAAAGAGAAATTCAGCTGAATCAAAGGAGGAGCACATCAATCACTGCAGATTGCATTCTTATTCCTGGTGATAAATCCCTTTCATGTGATGATAAATCTGTCCCATAAGAGAATATCCCCTATAATAAATGGATGACTGTAATGCACATAAATATGTTTTATGACAACAGATCAAAAACCAAGTGAGTGTTTATCTCTCTATGACTGACAGCGCTTTGTAGTGGCCTCAGCAAACCAATTAATTATGTGTATGGTACAGATGAGATGCGGTGACTCTCCATAGAGAAGCTCCAGGTACATTCAGATGACTCTTCTTTATGTGTCTCAGTGTTACAGAGGTCAGTGAGCCGAGCGCAGGGTCTGCTGTCTACGTTTCCCCTCCAGGTCCAGCTGCTCTTGTAGTGTGGTGACCTGTCAGAGAAAATATACGCATATCTATTTGCTGAATAGGGAATTAAAGGGTTAATGTAGTTACATAACCTAATAAGGGACTTCATCTACCCTCAGCTAGTCAGAGATGCCCCCAGTGATGCTGACAGTCTGTGGGGGCTTAATAACAGGTCCATCGTGCAAACAGAAATACCCTCAACCCTGTTCCCTATTTCCAAACAGTGGAGAATGTCTGAAGGAAGGATTATTATATATTGATTGAAGACAACAGGACATTTTGCTGCTGCTTTAGCTCTCACACTGCTGTGCTCTTGGCTCTCTGCAGGCGTTTGGATAAATGCCATCGGTCAGTCAGAGTTGCAAGGAGAGGCCGTGGGGATGTGTCCCTTCTGCCTGTTTTCAATCTGCGGTTTCAGGACCTTTGGAGATCCTTCAAAGGTCCTGAATTGACACACATGTGTGTTGAGAGAAGGAAGAGATATAAGAGGATGTCATGGGTGAAGATCCTTCTCAGTATAAAATTTGGTGGGTGGTTTGGGTGACCATAGGCTCCCTAGAAGGCTCGGGCTCCGGGCTACCATCCAAATTGCCAATATTATAGTCCATTACTGCTAAGTGCACTTGGAACCACATTCTTAAAATAAAAATCCCTTTTGCTGCTACCAACTACACACAGAGATGTTATTAAACTACTCTTCAGGGCTGCTACTACCCCTGAGTGCATGCTTGAAATCGGCCTTTTTGATGCAGTTTTCTAAGCTTACACTAGAGGTGGATCCTTCCTTTATAATTCATGTTTCTTTAGGAGTCCAATCATGATGCACAGAATGCGTCAGCGAAAATAGGATGATTGTGGTTTCGACCTATTATACCAGATATACATTGAATCAGCAGTCAGAATTTAATTAATATCTTCTTTATTGGCCAAAATACTGTAAATGATGCTAATGAGCAAAGCTGTTTGTCCAGAAACTGGAAGAAGGAAACTTGATTTTCTTTACTGTGCCCATATCTCCACATCCCCATCAATAGAGTGGATAGGCCACACTACCCAAAGGCGTATTATGCTTATTGTAGTAATGTAGTTTATTAGTGGTAAGTACTTACCTGCTCCTCCAGCCCTCTGACCCTCTGTCTATGAGCTCTTTCTCTAGACTCCAGTGTAGTCTCTGCCTGCTGCTGAGCAATGCGCAGCCTCTCACTCTCTGCATCCAGCTCCTGCCGATGTCTCATACTCAGTTCCATAAGCCGCTGCGAATGAGCTCGTTCCATCTCCGTCATCTGCGTCTATTTAAATATGACATATACATTTCATTTAGTATGGACATAATGAGGGGCATTTATTCATTTGGGTGCAGGGTGGCGCTGGAAGCGTGCTATATTTTTCAGTGGGATGTAAGTTTGTGATTAATGAATTTTAAGGTTTAGAACTCCCTAGACTCCCTGGACCCTGATGCTTCATAAATTAGGCTGCAAAAGGTGCAGAAAGGAAAAAAACACAGCCAGTTTTCCCTTTGAAAGGCCATAATAAATATAGAGATAGACATAAAGAGTACATCTATCTCAAACGTTTCAGATAAAAGATAAGTACAGGCAGTCCCCTACTTAAGAACACCCGACTTACAGACGACCCCTAGTTACAAACGGACCTCTGGATGTTGGTAATTTACTGTACTTTAGCCCTAAATTACAATAAACAGCTATAACAGTTATCACAGATGTCTGCAATGAAGCTTTATTGTTAATCTTGGTTCTTATGACAATCCAATCCATTTTTAACCCCTTAAGGACGCAGGGTTTTTCCGGTCATTTCTTGCTCTCCAACTTCAAAAATCCATAACTTTTTCATTTTTACGTGTACAGAGCTGTGTGAGGGCTTATTTTGTGCGTAACAAATTTTACTTTCCCGAAATGTTATTTATTTTAACATGCCGTGTACTGCGAAGCTGAAAAAAAATTCCAAATGTGGAAAAATTGAAAAAAAAACTGCACGTGCGTCACGTTCTTGTGGGCTCAGTTTTTTCGACTTTGACTGTGCACTCAAAATAACACCTCAGCTTTATTCTTTGGTTCGGTGCGATCGCGGTGATACCAAATTTATATAGGTTTTATAGCGCCATCTTCTGACGCTAATAACTTTTTCATACTTTGGTGCACGGAGATGTGTGAGGTGTCATTTTTTGCGAGATGATGCGACATTTGCATTGCTACCATTTTGAGGTCTGTGCGACATTTTGATCATTTTTTATGTGATGTAAAAAGGTGTAAAAGCCGCATTTATGACATTTGGGCGCCATTTCCCGCCTCGGAGGTCACCGCCGGCCGTAACCGTTTTTATATTTTGATAGATCGGGCATTTTGGGACGCGACGATACCTAATATGTTTGTGATTTTTACTGTTTATTATGTTTTATATCAGTTCTAGGGAAAGGGGGGTGATTTGAATTTTTCATATTTTATAAATTTTTTTAAATTTTTTTAAAACCCCCACCACTAATAACCGCGTGTCAAAAGCCTCGTGTCAAAAGAAGACCCGAGGCTACCATGGCAACCAATCGCTGCCCCCCGATGACGTTCGGGGGTGCGGCGATTGTAAAAAAGATGGCGGCGCCTGCGCGTCGCCGTCTTTTAAACGCCGCCGGCGACTTTGCCGGCGGCAATGACAGGGTTAATAGCCGCGATCGGTGCAAGCACCGACCGCGGTTATTAGTGGTGGGGGTTTTCTGCAAAATGCAAAAACCCCCACCTTTGTATGAAGAGGACTCAGCCCGTGAGCCCTCTTCATACACTCCTTATACCTCTGCGCCTCTTCAACATAAGGAGAAACCTACAGAACCTATTTTGTATGTAACTTGGGGACTGTCTGTACTGGGATATTTAATGAATTCCAAATTTCTTTTTCATGCCCTACACCAAATTTAGTGTTTGAGATACTATCCAAAATGGGTTTGACAAGGGTGTGGAGTTTAAGATATAAAAATTGAGCTCCATAAAAATCAAATTAGCTATGGAAATATAGGACTCATACTGCACAAGTCATGGGTACAATTCAGATTTAAGGAATCAGTGTACGTCTTTATAACCTTTGTGCATGGATAACTTTGTTCTTTACAGCACTCAGTCATTCTAAACAGGAGATTTCAATACTGGTAAATCCAAAGTATGTTGTAGAAGTAATGCCCCCCCCCCCATCCAGCCGGATTTAATATTGTCAGTGCATATACCTCCAGGTACTGATTCTGTCTCTGTGACTCTGACACTTCTTTTTTCATGGAGTTCACCATTTGGCTTAGTTGCTCCTTCTCTATGTTGAGCCGTTGTGTTTCTCCTTCTAAGCGTAGCTGCTCTTGCTTCACCTGCGTTTGACAGAGCAATGTGAATAACCTCATACTTCTCCACGTTAGATGTCCAGAACAGGTCAACCTTTTGTTCCAAGAAACCTGCTCTGGAATGAACCTAGAACTGCTGAACTGACAAGTCCAGTAAATGTGACATGCGCATGGAGCGAGTTTCTCGGAACATATTCTCTCATTGGCAAACGGCCCAACTTTTATACTACATCCAAACAATAGCCCCTGTTACCTTCTCCAGAGCCGCTCTCAATGTGTTGTTCCCTTTCTCTAGTATAGTGGCCGAGTGCTGAATTTCTTGTTTATCAATCTCGACCTGGGTCTTGTCTCCTTGCAGCACCTTCACTCTTTCTTGCAGGTCAGCAAATGCCGCACTCTGCTCCTTCTCTCTCTGCTGGTGTTTGAGAAGAGCCTGAAATGGGAACAAGGAAATTCAACCAAAATATTTTCCATTTAAAATACAATTGAAAGGGTTGTAGCATCTTAGGTTGTTATCCCCTATCCAGAGGCAGCAACTACTGGGAAATCCACCGATCATGAGAATTTTAACCCCCAGCAATCAGGAGAAAGGCAGGTCCCGTTCTCACTGATGTGTGAACCATGGCTGTGCCCTACTGCTCTGTTCAATAATGTGGGAGTGTATGAAATTGTACAGCACTACACGCGGCTATTTTCAACACCCCCATAGACAATGATTGTGAGTGCCAGTCTACAACCACTTCCGTAGAATTGGATGGAGCAGTAGTATGCATGCTAGTCCTTTCACTCCACTGTTGCTGGGAGTCCTATTCTCATGATGCAGTCGGACCCTCATCGAACTTAAACGCCTTTAAAGCAAATTTGCTTACAATGTGCAATAAATCTAGCAAACTATTTAGTCTAAGTTTTATTCAACAGGTAGGTCATTTTTTGTTTTACCAGGGAAACTTGTACTGTAGGTGTCTTATAGCTGGAAGTGCTCTCATATAGTTTGAGGGGTGTAGCTGTCCTGTGCGTACTGTGGATGTGGAGCACTTCAGGAGACTTGCGTGCCCCCATTCAGTGGATAGAGAGTAAGTGTCTTTAATGCTGAAGCAAATTCTGTGTATTCTTTTATAGGTGTTTATAGGCTTAACTGGATAAGATAGTTTCATATCTTAGGCCCAGTTCACACCTGCATCAGGGGATTTCGCCTACTTAGAAGAATGTAATGGAAATGAAATACGGAAAGTAAGTAAGTAAGGTCTTCTATTCACCTTCTGTTTCCTTAGACATCAATGTAAGAAAGGTTACCTTCCATAGCGTTTCCATTATATATAGCTAAAAAATGTATGTGGTCTGCTGCGCTATTTCCCCCACATCCCTAAAAATAACGGACGTTCATACTGCAACGCAGGTTTTAGTGGACTTGCTCTTTTCCATTTTTGGGGAATTGCCACTTAAGTATTCACCCTTCCAGGATGACTTCTCACCTGCTGCAGCTCCTCTGATCTGGCCTGATACTCCCTGCAGGTCAGCTGCAGCTCTCCCAGCTGCTGTTGGTGCTCCTGCACCGTCTGTGAGAGACGCAGGTTCTGTCTTTTGCTGTCACTCAGTGCCTGCCGTACTGAATCCAGCCGCTCCTGAAGAAACGATAAATAACACATTGTGAACAAATGAAAAGAAAACCATTAGGATACTTGCCAACATTCCACATTAAGAAAATGACTGCACACCCAAACCTGTTCTATAATAACTGGGACCAGGTCCAGGTGTGCGGTATCTGTACTACTGCTTCCTCAGTGTGTCTGTTACCTGTAGCACTCGTCTGTCTTGCTCAGCCGCCGTCAATGCTCCCTGTAGTCTGGTCACATCATCTTGCAGGTTCCCTCTACCAACAGCCGCTTCTCCAAGCGCCTGGGACAGTCCCTGTGACTTCTCCTGTAGATGCCGCTCTCCATCCTGTGCCCTGGACAATGCGAGGCTTAACCTCTGTACCTCCCTCTGCAGAGCTGCCTCCCTATCCTCACTCTCTTTCAGGAGCTCCTGCAAAGAATGGGCTCTGTCCTGCAGTGACTGCACTTCTGCTTCCCTCTCTGCAAGACACAGACGTGTCCTCTCCAGTTCACCCTCCAGAGAGCGGCGTCTTAGTTCCAGGTCCGTTCCACGGTTCTCTGAGGCTTCAAGTACTTCTCTTAGGCTTTTACATTCAAGCCCGTGCCTACCTTCATCACTACGAGCCCGGGAGAGACGTTCCTAAAGGAATCAGTAAGACGTCACCCACAAGTACAAATGTAACACGGATAAATTTACAGAATTCTGAAAGTGGTAACAGAAAATCTTGACTTGGATGCAATATAACTTCACCTAATTTATAAGAGATGACCTTATTTTACACAATATAGAGTAATAATAGGCGTCCTCTGACCATACAACGCTGCAAAATGTCCTGGATTGCAGGACTTGCAATCATATTCCAGAATTATAACATTTTCTGGAAGGACTGCTTATTATTTAACATCTTTCCAGGCCTGCTACCTCCCTACTACTGTCTTTCCTACGGTCATAGCTTTAAAGGGGATGTCTTCCAGGAAAAAAAGCATCACTGAAAGGAAGCAGCCATGTATTTTCCATCAGATACAACCCCTGGATGTTTTGTCATTAGATTTGTAGCATCCCCATGCAATGGACCACTATCTGCTCGCTACAATGGAGCTACTGTAGGGAGCAGTAAAAGAAGAGGTCAGAATGGGTCCCTGCAGGGAGAGGGCAAATTCTGTAATGTTTTACAATAAAAGAGAATGCATCCAATAAAAATGGGTGAAGAGGATTCGTTCCTAAGCAGACACTCCTGTGTACTGCCATCCAAGGACAGGTAACACAGACTGTAGGTGTTAGCGGACAATGGGGGGGTTTAACAATGTGTCTCAGGTTCCACCAGTTTCTAGCTGGAAAACACTAGTCTTTCCCTGCGCCAGATTTATCAATGTGAATACTGGTGCAGGATAAGACTGTCGGTTCCCACTTTAGACCTACTTTTAGTTGGTCTAAACTGTGCGCCAGAATTTTGGGTGCACGGACGATTTCCCATAAGCCAAACCCCTTTCTCGCGAGACACAACCATTTTTCCCAAAGGCCACGCCCCTTATTCGGACAAGTCGGAAAGCTGCAAAAAATGGTCTAAAAGCCTTGATAACTGTGGTACAAGGCATCCCCCCCCAATGTGTCTTATATTATAGGAATGATAACTGGAGTCAGTACAAAAATCCAGGACTTATAAAATGTAGTCCAGTAGCCTTCACAGTCTTACCTGCAGGTCTCTCTTCTCATCTTCGCTGACACGTAAACTATGCTCCAGCTTCAGTGCCCGCTCTCCTGCAGCTTGACGCTCTATCTCCACCTGGCGCATGTTGTCCTGCAGCAGACGCATTTCGGTGTGAGCGGCTCCCAGACGCTCCTCTGTTTTTTGTTGCCCTTTTATAACGCAAATAAGGATCAGGTTCAGAACTAAAGCAATGGCTTACTTATAGATCCAGGCACCGTGACTGTGGTAATCTTCTTATTTATGTTATCCATTTCCTCCTTCTTTCTAAAAATAAACTTTATTTATTTGTTTATGCTAATGAGCAAGGACTCCTGGGGCTCTGTATTCACAGGGTGTTACACTGTGCACTACCAGGTTTACCCCCTCCCCCCCCCCCCCCGCTCTCTTTGCACTTTCCCACTTTCTCTGCCTTCTGGAAGTACTTATGCACAGTGTAACAGCCTGGGGCACTAATAACACCCCCAGGAGCCCTTCAGGCTCATTAGGATATATTAAATAGTTGATTTTAGAAGGAAGGAGGCCATGGATAACAAATATAAGAAGATTACCACAGTCACAGTGCCTGGATATATGAGTAAGTGTCCCTGGTTTATCATGCTAGATTGTGATGGTAGATTTCCTAAGAAGGGAACCTGTGACACGATTTTAGGGTATGAAATGTCCTTTCTAGAACTCCCTCTTTTATGAACTCTCTCACCTGTTTAGGTTTAGATTTGGATTTTTATCTGCATGTACTTTCCTGTATCAATGGTTTTATACATCACATAAACAGAAGCCTGAAGTGATCTAAAAGATTCATATCATTCCTATCTCTAATATGACACCAAAAACATGTTTCTAGGTACTATGGAATCGACAATAGGGCCATCTGAAGTGACACTGGCCCTGCATATCATCTCAGACAAAATTTGCTCATTTTTACATAACTTTTAAAGGAAACCTACCACTTAGAATGGTCGTGTAAGCAGTAAATACAGAGCACCAGCTCAGGGTGAGCTGGTGCCGGTACTTACTTTCGTTAGTGTCATAAACCGCGGTATCGCGGTTTTAACACTTTTTAAACTCTAGAGCAGAAGAGGCTCCGTCATTTCCTATGGAGGCACGCAGCACCGAAGCCTGTTCTGCTCTAGAGTTTAAAAAGTGTTAAAACCGCGATACCGCGGTTTATGACACTAACGAAAGTAAGTACCGGCACCAGCTCACCCTGAGCTGGTGCTCAGTACTTACAGCTTACCCCTACCATTCTAGGTGGTAGGTTTCCTTTAAGGTGATTGTTTTATAGGTAAATGGGTGAGATTTCAAATAAAAGAAGGAGATGTAGAAAGGAAATTTCATACCCCACCTGAGGGGGCTGCTAGTTAAAAGGGGTAAAATTTGGTGACAGGTTCCCATTAAAGGGTTATAGGTATTATAGATCAGAAGCCAAGGCACTTAGACATTTCCAGACGCACATATAGATATATTAAATTGGACACAAATCTACATGTATATATCAGTGTTAAACCAGCAGTACCAAGGATTCCCCCAGAAACTAATAACCTTGTGTGACACGGCATGAGTCTTCCAGGGGCGTTGTGGGGTGTTGCATGCAGAGCTAAATGAGATGTCATCCTTGTGTGAGCATGAAATGTAAAAAGCTGTCATCATGTCTTTTATTCCACACAGTTCATTACTGGGGATGGATTTTAAAGAACAAAAAGTGATGTTCCCCATTTATGTGATAATCCCTGCCATTATGTTACAGCTTGTGAAGCTTCTCGTATAGAAAATAGGATAATGTTCCCTCCCTTGCCAGCTCCTTGTTATGGCTGTGGGGTCACACCCTTTTGTCTGTGACATTTAGTGTTGAGAACTCTTCACAAACATAACTGAGAGCGCAGAAAAGGCGACATGAAATAATTTCTAAAGCTAGAAGACACGGTGGCCCACATTTCTCAAAACTAGTGCAGTCTGTACCTGTGAAGTGTGCAGGGTGCACCGGATTAATCAAAACGGGCTTTATGTTATTACAGCATTATATTGGGGTTATAGGGCTTCCCTTTGTATATGTACGGCACAAATATAAACATCAACAAATTCACAGAGCCTGGACTTGACAATAGAAGAAAAGTGAGTAAAACAATAGGCTTGGAGTAGGGAGCTACCTTCCTGCAGCTCGCTCAGCTGTCTCTGCAGTTTCTGGAGCTGGCTCTGCAGTCTCTCACAATGGTTGGTGCCGTCATCTAGCTGCCTGCGTAGAGACACAATCTGGATGCCAGCCTCATCCTGGTAATGGCATAACATAATATGGTTGTTAGCGATTGTTAACAGTCATAATAAAAAGCTGCAAAGTTTATATTTAGAGGCATAGAAGGCTTACAGAACAAGGGGACTTGTGTCTTCAAAGGTCACTAAACATTTGGTGCTATTTAGCCATTATATGATATTATCTATATTAAACTTGTTTTCATTCTTACTAACTGGAACAGGGTTTATTAAAGGGGAAATCTGTCAGCAACTGTGACCATACAAAGCTGTAGACAGTGCTGGGCACAGGCCTCGCAGATCTGCATGGCTATACTTTGTGTGTGTGGTTAGTAGCAGCAGGAATGAAACTGCTGTTGTGTGTAGGTGCAGGAGAAACCCACTGAGTGCCCTATTACGGTACATAGCCTGCAAATGCTTCCGTGTACAGCCTGTAAGTTTGTACCCATAACACTGCAGGTTGTATGAAGCTATTTTTTTTAGTTTAGATATAGAAGACAAACTTCTTTAAATGTAACAACTTCATACTTATAGGGATTAGATATTTGACTATTAAATGTGAATATTTTGGAAAGGATATCTCACACTTTAGAGTTTATTGAGTTTCTCACAGTGTATATACTAAATTATATTATTATTCCATTTAAGGGGTTGTCCGAGAGTTTCAAGTGGCTGGCCACGCCCACTCGTCACTATTCCTAGCCCTGTATCAGGCACTGGATATGGTGATGGGTGTGCGTGGCGGGTCACCTTGGCCAGTTGGAAGCTCCCTCAGCACATCACCTGTGCCCCTGTAAACAAACAGGGGTGCGAATCAGAGGGCCCGACCTGCGGGAAATCAGGAGCGGCTGAGGAGGCAAGTACATGTTTATTTTTTTAAAGACCCGCCACACCCCAACTCTTGGACAACCCCTTTACGTTTCACAGGAACAGAAAATTAAAAAAGAAATAAGTGCAAGATCTTTCATATGACGGACCTCTATTTACATATAATCCATTCTTTCGGATTCCACTATTCTTGAACAGAAGTATTAATAGAATTTTCTGACAGTTGTCCCGTAAAGGAAATCTGTCAGATGTTTTGACCATAAAAAGCTTCAGACAGCGTTAGGAAAGCTCTGGAAAATTGTGTAATGTAGTAGTAGCAGGGTTGTGAAAAGTGACATTATAATCGAGCTCTGCGGCTCTTGTAAGGGCTCTGGGCGGGTCTTTCATCCTGAAGAGCTTTCTGTTTTCTACACTGTGATGCTCCACAGCTGCTCCCCCCACTACCAGTATTAGCTGGTAAGGATTTTGGTTGGATACTTACAGCAGTCACTCAGCAAAGGTAAGGGGCTATGAAACAGTTCAAAGCTCCATCAGGAGCTGCAAACATGGATTAAAGGCTCACTTTTTACATTACTTGTGCTACTTACTACACACAGAGGAATGATTCCACTTATCTCCTGGGGCCTAGCTCTGTCTGCAGTTTATTATGACACAATTATGAGAAATTAAAATAGTATTTAGCAGAAGTTACAATGCTCTTAGACACTCACCCTCTCCCTTTGAGTCTCCCTTAGTTCCGCTAGAAGATCCTTAAGAGCTGCAATTACTCCCTCAGGTTCTATCTCTGGATATGGGGATCTACTACGATCTGGAGATGCTCCTCGTGAACATGGAGTCCTTCGTCCTTCCAACAGAGTGCTGATAGAGCCATCAAGACCTGTATAAATTATATGTTGCATTAAAGGAAAACTACCATACAAATCAAGCATGATAAATCCAGGACACTTACTCATAGATCCAGGCACTGTGACTGTGGTAATCTTGTTATCTGTGGCCTCCTTCCTTGTATAATCAACTTTTAAATTATGCTAATGAGCCCAAGGTGCTACCCCATCCCCTCTGTGATCTAGCTTTACAGGCTGTTACACTTTGTCACATTTCTCCTGCTCCCTTAGCACATGTGCAATGATCACTTCCTGCTGTATACCCAGTGATAAGGGAGCAGGGGGGAGGTTGAGACCGTGTAACAGTCAGTAAAGCCAAGTCACAGAGGGACAAGGGTAGCCCCTCAGACTAGCATAATCTTAAAAGTTGATTTTAGAAGGAAGGATGCCATGGATAACAAATACAAGAAGATTACCACAGTCACTGTGCCTGGATATATGAGTAAGTGTCCCTGGTTTACTATGATGGATTTTGATTTGGTAGATTTCCTTTAACATGATAAATTATTTTAAAGCGATGGATACCATAATATTTTTTCCTACCGAATGAGAATTATTTCCTGATTCAGCATTCACATTTTCCAGACATTTACCAAGCTGGAGGCTTATGACAAGCTACTCTCCAATGCTACCCAAGAGCGGCAGAAGCCCAAGCCCAATAAATACAGGAATAAAATGACTAGCACATTATCATATTTGTCGATGTTTAGGAATGAATCACCCAGAAGTGCTGTCACCTGGTGAAGATTTCTCACCTTTACTGGGAGACAAGCCTCTACGAGGTGAGGGGCTGCGGCCTCTTATGCCCAATGTACGTCTTATAGCTGAGTGCAGGCTATTGAGCTGTGTCTCCGTCTCCCTGCGTGCAGTCTGGATCCGACTCAGTTCAGTTTCCAGAGCTCGCACCCGAGTCTCACAAGCTCCAAGTTTAAGCTTCATATCAGCCGCCTCTGTGGTTCCCCTCTGTAATTGTTCCTGAAGGGTCTTGCATCCATCCTGTAGACGCTGCTCTCCTGCCCGGCTCTCGCTGAGCCTCTGCTCAAGATCGATCTCCCGCTGATGCGATGACAACTCTAAAGCTGAAAGACGCTGCTGCAGAGACATAATCTAAGGAAGGTAGAGGCGCATTAGCTGTGATCCTTCCATTTATAGAAATCTATCATTGGTACTGGTTGATATTTGAGGTGGACCTCTGAAAAACCTTTACCTTGTGAATTCAGTTCAATATGGAAAGTTTTATGTAAGATTGATTATAATCTATTAATCTAAAATACAACTTGTTCTCGTAAGTGCACCCATAGACTGAAGGATCAGGAGTTACCACTATATATCAATCTTCTCTTCTGCTCCTGTGGACTCCAGACAGGACACTAAGTACAATCTGCTCAGCTCCTCCTGCTCTATAACACGCTGCCCGCAGATAAAAAATGATGTACAATCTGCTCAGCTCTTCCTGCTCTATAACATGCTACCTGCAGATAGGACTCTATGTACAATCTTCTCAGCTCCTTCTGCTCTATAACATGCTACCTGCAAATAGGACAATATGGACAATATATATCTGCTCAGCTCCTCCTGCTCTATAAAATGTTGCCTACATACAGGACAATAGGCACAATTTGCTCAGCTTCTCTCGCTTTATAACATACTGCATGCATGTTATATTTGGAATATAATGAAGTACCAAAAATGGATGATTGTCAGAATTTTGTTAATCACCAGTTACCGCAGAGTAGTCCAACAAACACAGAGCTGTCTATGACAAGCAACTACATTCCAGATCTCATTTTTTAGAGGTTCTTTCCAAAATTATAGACATCTTGACCTGTTGCTATAGTTTCCACTTTTCTTTTCTATTTGGTTAGTCTTGATAAATCGCAGCCCTGGGTCTCATGGTGATACACACCTCTCTGCGAGCCGCCTCTCTCTCGGCCTCGCTCTCTGTGATACGTTGTCTCAGTTCTAGTGACTCCCTGCGGCTCTGCTGCTCTCTCTGCTCCTCCTGTTGTATCCGGGCCTGAAGTTCGGCCACTTCTTGCTCCTTTAGACTGCTCTCCCCTCCAAGTGTTTTTACCTGTACACATACAATAGGTAAATTTTTTTTAACTTGTGCAATGCAATTTCTGCTGTGTTTTAATCATCTCAAAATTTTGTTAAAATGAAGAAAGTGCATCACTGACCTGTCTGCGTAGCTCTTGAAGTTGTCTGCGGGCCTCAATGTGTGATCGCTCAACCTCCCGCAAACTCGTCCTCAGTTGTGCTGCTTCCCGCTCACCGCATGATTTGGCCTCTTGTAGTACTGCTAAGCGCTGTTGTTTCTCCTCTACTGCCACCTGCAGACTGGAGGAATAAAGTGTATGGAATTATTTTATCACTTTATTTTTTTATCATAAAAGATACCCACATTCAATGCTAACACCTTATATCTAGTAATGCCTGCAAGACCCCTTCCATCCACCATAAGCGATTCAACACAGGGTGTCACAGAAAGTCCCAAATTCTGATGCCAGGGGGGTCACGTGACCTACGGTTCCCAAAGGCAACAGACAAACTTTATCAGGGTAAGTACAATGTGCGAGACCCTATAAGGGTCTAGTACAGGGGTAGGGAACCTATGGCTCGGGAGCCAGATATGGCTCTTTTGTTGGCTGCATCTGGCTCTTAGACAGCTGTGGCTACATATCTACTTGGGGGCATGTGCTGTGGCTACCTATCTGGTAGCCGCCGGTCTTTATTGGAACCCGGGAAGTGAGCAACGCCAATCAGCAGGGCACTGGCCCTTTAAATCTGTGAGTGTCCGCGCGCTGGCCACCCAGGACGGGAGCCGGAAAGTGGTGGGTTGAGTGAGCTCTGAAAGGGGCGCTGCCACGTAGAGGGGCACTGGTGTGCCTGCGATTCGAGACCTAGATCGCAGGGGCAACGGTGACATTAAGACTACCTATCTATTGGGGGGGGCATGTGCATAAGGTACGGCTCTTACGGAATAACATTTTAAAATATGTGGCGTTCATGGCTCTCTCGACCAAAAAGGTTCCTGACCCCTGGTCTAGTACTTACTATGGTAATGTTGTTATTAGTGACCAATCCCTTTAAAGATAATGGCCCAGATTTATCAAAATCACCCTGTGTAGTGTGCAGGGTGCAGCAGATTGCTCAGACGGAGTGCACCAGCTTTTTTCGGTGAACCTTTAACATACGGTGTGCACGCTAATTCTGTTGGACACTACATGGTAAATGTGGCGCATGGTCCGACTGTGCACCGGAACGCCCCTTTATGTGCAGAATTTTGTGTTACGTCAGATATATTGCAGCCGAGACACAAACAATCAATTTTTATGAAAAAAAATCCATATGTAATAAGCTCCTCCTAGTGGTGGCTAATGGTAGCCAAAACTTTAGCAATTATATCTACTTGCATGCAAGAGATTCAGAGCTCTGACATATTCTGGTTTTATTTAAAGATTAAGAAACAAAATTGTGTCTAATTGTGAAGTAACTGATGTCTAATGGATGTCTCAGTTTCTACTGCTGTAGACCTACCTGCTTCTCTCTGTCTCGGTTTTCTTAATGAAAGCTCTTAGTTCAGTGTTGGATTTCTGCAAAGTTTCTCTTTCACGTGTCATGTCACCAAGATCTCGGCGCAGCTCTAGAGCTTCCTTCCTTTGCAATTCACAGGTCTCTTCGGTCTCCCGCAGCAGGCGCTGTACTTCAATGAGGTCCCTACGCAGTCCATCTCTTGCATCTTCTGCTAAACGAAGTTGAGTCCTCAGCTCTTCCACCTGCATGGAAGAAGTGGTGGTTTTCTATCATTAAATAGTGAATAATTACTTGGCTAGTTGTCTGCTAAGTTATAGTCTAGATATCATAAAAATGGCAGCTACTGCTTACTGTAAAAATAAAAAAAACACACCCTCATATTGAATGTAAGGGATCCAGCACTGTCTATAGCAGTGATGGCTAACCTATGACACTGGTGCCAGAGGTGGCACTCAGAGCCCTTTCTGTGGGCACTCAGGCCATCACCAGAGATGACTCCAGGTATCTTCCTGCAGTCCCAGACAGCCCAGGACTTGCTGTGCACAGAGCTATTTTAAAGTGACAGCACTACCTGGGACTATTTTCTGCTATATTGGTGCCTCAGGGTGCTGCTATCAATGAAAACTGTGACAGAGAAGGGAGTATAAATCACAAATTAAATTTCTGTGTTGGCACTTTGCGATAAATAAGTGGGTCTTTGTTGTAATTTGGGCACTCGGTCTCTAAAAGGTTTGCCATCACTGGTCTATAGTATGTAAGTTCCCAGATAACATAATCAAATTCTTGCTCCACAGATAAATTCACACTTTTAACCAAATAGTTTAGGATATGTCAAACCAATATTTTCCAAGATCTCAAAAAGTTTCAGATATGTTAAATGACATTGAAGCTCTATGTAGTGTTTAGGAAGAGTAGTGAGTCACAGCAGCTAGGTCTCCACTTGCCAACATGAGAGGATAATCACCAGAAACACAATACAAAGTTTGATGAAAGGTTAGGTTTTCTTTAAGGCCAAGGCTCCAGGTTTGACACGTAAGTTGCTGTAGATCAGTAATGTTGCCAGGTCTATGCTGTAACGCTTTATAAATAAACATTGTCTAGGCATGAATTATGTAGTCTTGGAATTTTACAAGTTCCAATATGATCCCAAAGGATTTTCTATCTCTGGTGCTACAGAAAAAGGAGTAAGAAAAAGTCCAAAATGTGTCTCCATCCCTCATAAACATAATGAATGAGGTGAGAATGATTACATCCGATGACTCCAGTAGATATCATTGTGTATAGCGGTAATGGAAATGAATATCTGATTCATTAGCTGTGAAGTTTACCTCTTTGGTCAGGTTTTCCCTTTCTTGACTCAATTGTTTGACACGTTCGCACAGACTCTTGTTCTCCCTGGAGTGCGCTGACACAGCATCTTCAAACTCAGACTGCAAAGTCTTCAGCTCTGAGGAGATCCCGTCCAGCATTGCCTGCTCGATTTACAAAGAGATATATCCAATTCTTAAGCCTTATCTTATTATTCACACTGTATTATAAAATGCCCACTAACAAATGTCAAGACAGATACTCCCTGGCGCAATGTATTTCATGTGTAATCATATATACACCATATACATTAGATGAGAGCTCATAATCTCTTTGGAACGTATTGTGTAATTGTGTATTGTGTGCATCGCATGAACGGACCTTGTCCTGGTCTTGTCTAATCTGAGCTTCCCGTCTAAATCTCTCAGCCTCCAGTTTGGTGTCAGAAAGCTCCCTCTGGGTCTGCATCAGCCTCTCACTCAAAGTATTCTTCTCAGTTTCCTTTTGGAGCAAAGCCTGAACAAAAACAAAAAAAAGAGTTCAGTGCTCAAAAGTACAGAACACAAAAATGACACATATAAACATACATACGCTCCACATATCCTCATCCAGTATGAAGGGCTATGTGTACACTTTTGTAACCATGGGGTGAGACAAGAGGCAAACATACTGGGGCACATTTACTGAGAATGGTGCAGTTTGCCTGTGCAGTGTGCAGTGGGCGCCGGATTCAGGATTTCTGGCGCGCCTGTTCTTCATGGATCTGGCACCCTCTGCACTGCTCTGACAAAGTGCACCACTTTTTTTAGTGCAACTTTAACGTGGGGCATGCAACACAATTGTGTCTGTCTTTGCACGCCCCCTTCAGTGCAGAAATTTGTGTCGCATGAAGAATAGTGCAATTGCAACACAAAAGGGTCGCATGCGGCACCCTTCTTAAATACCTATGCAAGCGGTTTAAACTACAAAGAACGTGCAAAATTCATAAAAAAGTTGTTCCCAATATATTGTTATTTAGAGCAGAAAAGAACTGCAAAAATGGACATAAAGTCAGGTACCATTGACCATGAAAGCGTTAAATATCATAGCGCAACATAAATCCAGATTTATCAAGGAGATAACATATGAACATGTGCATGGATTTTCTTGCCTTCTGTTTCTCGTTTTCCACCTGCAGTAAACTTTCTTCTCTCTCTTCTTGCAGGCGAAGGATGTCTGTGCTCAGCTTCTGCCGGATGTTCTCACTCTCAGATAAAAGCTCCTCTTTCTCTTTTTCCATACGTTGGATCGCCTCCTGTTTCTCCTCCATCACAGCCAACAGCATTGACTCCTACAAGTCAGTGGTAGCAGGTGAAGTTATCAGACACAGGGTATAGGTTTTGTACAAAGAAACATTGTAGTGGCTGGGGACTAGTGGGACTTGTGTAGGTATCTGCACCAACTTCATCAATGGGATCTACCACTTAGTGATGTACAAACCTTCTCCCTCTTGAGGCGATCTACATTTTCTTGGTGTTGCTGGCTCTGATTATGGAGAGACATCTGTGCCGCTTGCTCGGTTTGGGCTAGCTGCAGCTCCACCTTCACCTTCTGCTGCCGCAGCTCAGCCAGGGCTTCTTCAGCCTCCAGAGCCTGGTGTTGAGCCTCCACTATCGTGAAAGAACTATTAGTGTATATTATACATTGAATAAAAATGTAATTAATTAAGCACATGGGGTCTGTAGTTTAATGGGGTCTGCTTTGCTTAATCCTGGTAAGTAATACAGGGATATGGTAGGAGGGAACATATTATTTTTTGTCTATTCAGATTTCTTTTTAGGAGTTTGGAAAAAACTGCGGGATCATCGTTTTGAGAGCTTCATGAATATCAGATAGATTTGGGTTTGAAGCTGGGAACCCCCAGCAAAAAGATTCTTGGAGGCCTCAGTAGGCAAAAGCAACACAGCAAGCAGAGTCCCAGCCCTTGGAACAAACGTAGAACACGCCAATTTTACTCTTAAACTTTAAGATTAGAAGCAGAAGAACATGATTCAGGGACCATGCATTGGCAAGATTTCATGGACTTACCACAGTGCAGAGGATGGGATTCCCAACATCATAGTGATAGATAATAGGAGTCCCTGCATCCCCTCTCTTATCATAATTACAATCTAGGGCTACTGTTTTGCAGGGAAATATGGACTCCTTGCATTATATATCACAATAATGCTGGGAGCCCTGCCCTCCATGCCCAACCATGGCCGTGTGCTTCTAACTTAAAGATCTCTTTTTATTGGGTCAGAATAACCCTTAATTTGCCGGGACTGTCCTGGCAAATTCAAGACATATGATAGGTATGGTGACTGCAGCTTATTGCCTACTAAGTGTGAGCTGAGTAGTAGAAATAGACAACATAGGTGTGATTCCACTTCTGTTCTCTGTTTTGCTCCTGGTGCAATTAGACTATATTAGGCTGCATTCACACTATTGTTAGGAGCCATCATTGACTGTTCCATTACAATCTATGGGAAGAATAGGTCAATGGGGTCCACTGAGTGTAGTTGGTAGCCATAGTGTGACATAGTGTGACCTGAATCCTCGTTGGACAACGCACCGTGGGATCGCAACAGGACCGGGTAAGTAAATCTGCCCAAATGGATCCATTAAGATCATGTTTTTAGAACCTGATATGAACTTAGGGCTTCTAGTAGGTGACCACTTAATAACGGATGTGAATTCATTTCTGTATAAGAGGAAACACTACTACTGCTTTACTAGAGCCTTGCACATATCTTTGTTAGGTCTTATCACACACTTCTATTCAGCTCATAAATGAAGCATTAAAATAACAGCCCAGAACCACATCAGCAGCTGCTGAGCCCATGTCAGATCATCCAGCAAGATACGCTGGATCACATTTGTACTATTTCGGACTCTACTTATCAGCATCATGTCATCGTGTTACACTGAGTACTGGGCGGATTATCTGTGTTTAACATAATTCACATTAATGTTGTGTCTAAAATATATTTTAAAAAAACTTTCATTTTGCGTGCGGTAATCTTCAGCTGGCTCTTTTTCAGAGACTCTATTAAGCCATTGTATAATTTACTACCTCATATGCTTCATTTTAAATGGACCCTGAAGAATATTTTGTAAAAATTGTGCCAGGCAGTCATCCCGGCATGACCCTTTCTGGCCACCTTTCCTGAACTCTGCATACAGAAAGTCGTGTGAGTATCACTGGGATTCAGCCAGACAATAGGTGCACGTGGCTTGTTAAAAGCCTTTTATCTTGATGAATGTACATGGAAGATTATCTGCTGACGAACTACGGCTCCTACAAGTCTCTATTATGGGAGAGATCCTTGGTGATTTTATGATCCAGATGTACATTAACTTAAACGATTTGGAAATAAGTATACAGACACAAGGATATAAGATTCATTACATGGACCAGGACCGGCTGGGGGTTTATACCTTGAAGGTTTTGTTTAGCAAGAATTAAGGAGTGTATCTCCCCTTCTAACTGTTCTCTGCGATCTTCCAGCTGTCCCGCCCGCCGCTGTGCATCATATAAGGTGCTCTCTAGAGATTCCTTCTGTGCTCTACGAGATCAGGACAGAAAAACTTAAGTCACAGAGCAAAGGGTTAAAAATGCCTTCCGATTTAAAGGGGTTTTTCCACTTTCAGCAAGTAATTGATATTGTTTGTAATAATAATGTAATAATAAAATGTTACACAAACTTCCAACATGCTTTTTGTATCAATTCCTCATGGTTTTCTATAGCTCTGCTTGCTGTCAGCTTCATTATTTACTTCCTGTGGATATAAAGTAGTAAAGTAAAAAAAGTTTAAAAATCTCCACTGGCAACAGTAAAAAAGCTAGAACTTTATTAGATCCATATTAAAAAAAAAAGTGACATCACTAGAAAAATGAATAGTAACGCGTTTTGAACAAGAGAAAATGACTGTTTAATTATACCTGGTAATGCGAGCATCGCAAGCACTTTCATATATGGAGGAACGCCAGCAGAAACACAAACGGGAGGAGCGTGTGGATCCAGAGCATTACAGAAACAATGACGGGAGGAGCATATGGATCCGAAGGATCGTGAAAGACAATCACATGACATGTAGGTAAAACACAGGATTGAGCGTATGACAAATAAAAAGGAAAAACAAATCAAGATACAAACATAAGATCACTTATGTAATTAGCTCCCCAAAGGGCATGAATTACAGGGGTGATCTTATGTTTGTATATTGATTTGTTCTTCCTTTTTATTTGTCATACGCTCAATCCTGTTTTTTACCTACATGTCATGTGATTGTCTGTTACGATCCTTTGGATCCATATGCTCCTCCCGTTCTTAATGTCATGTTTCTGTAATGCTCTGGATCCACACGCTCCTCCCGTTTACAGTCGTGTTTCCGGTGGCGTTCCTCCTTATATAAAAGTGCTTATGATGCTCGCATTACCAGGTATGATTAAGGACTGTCATTTTCTCTTGTTCGAAACGCGTTACCATTAATTTTTCTAGTGATGTCACTTATGGATCTAATAAAGTTCTAGCTTTTTTACTGTTGCCAGTGCTGATTTTTAAACTTTTTTCCTGTGCTTATATTCTTACCTTGGATCCAGACCAAACGTTTATCACATCCGGCAGGCCATTATCTGGGACGTAGGGGGGAGCACCTGCATTTTTTCTTTTTCCTCTTTTTTTTGGATATAAAGTGGTCCCAGGTCATGTGATATCACACAGGTCCACGGTTCGCTATATCCCCGGTCATGTGATATCACACAGGTCCACGGTTCGTTATATCCCCTGTCATGTGACGTCACACAGGTGCACAGCTCATTATAACACACAGCTCTGATTGCACTGTGATACCAACGAGCCCTGCACCTGTGTGACGTCACATGATAAAGAACCGTTTTTTATTCACAGGAAGTAAATGAAAGTTTCTAAAGAATGACAGCAAGCAGAGATCTAGAAAACTGAGGAATGGATATTGGAAAATTATATAACTTTTCATTGCACAAATGATATCAACAATTTGCTTAAAGTGGACAACCCCTTTAACTTAGTGTCAGTAAAAGAAGCCTTACTGTAGTTGAGCAAGTTCATCTTCTTGTTCCTGCCGTTCCGCTTCCAGGGCTGCTACCTGCACTCCAAGCTCTGCATTCTGATTGGTCAGCTCTTCAATTCGCTGTCCTGCGCGTTGCAAGGCTGATGCTTGTACGTCCAAATCCCTGCGGTTTTCTTGCAACTGATCTTGAAGGGTTTGTACTACTGTGTTGGCCTGACCGGTGGCAGATAAAGAGATAAAATTAACTGGATGAACATTAATAAATAGCATGAGGCTATATGTATATCTAGTACTGTGTATCACATGACCTTCATCATTAGTACTGGAAGTGTTGCAAAATATGTAACTATTTCACCAGTCACCAATGTCAATCAACCAGCAGTCTTATAATTGTGCAGACGCCTAGGTCAGTCTTCATTTTAGGATGTTGTCAGATAACAACTAATTTATATGCTTGCAACATTTTTGTACTTCAAAAACTTACAGAAATCAATAGTACAAGAGAACACAAGATATTTTGGAATATATCTTATCAGATTAATGTGCTTCTTTCTACACCTTTATTTCTCCCTTCTTTCTTCCTAATTTAAACTTTACTCTGAAATCTCAGTTGAATTCCATCTTCCTAGTAAGAGAGACAGAAGCTCACTGAGGTGCCAGATTACATAGAAGCTCTATGGAGAAGGGAGGGGGAGTCACAGAAGCCATGTATCCAATCACTGGCATTGAGAAAGGACTGCAAACTGTAGCTACAGACATCCAAGGTGAGTAGAAAATTAAAGGGGTTGTCCACTCTGAGCAAATAATTGATATTGTTTGAGTAGGGAAAAGTTATACAATTTACCAATATACTTTCTGTATCAATTCCTAGTGGTTTTCTAGACCTCTGCTTGCTGTGCTGCTATAGAAAGCTTCTATGTTTACTTGCAGTGGACAGAAATCTGTCCATGGTCTTGCGAGGGACACACAGGTGCATGAGCTGTTATTATAACAGAGAGTAATAGGAGCTATGCGATACTAACAGCTTGTGCACGTGCATGTCCATCACAAGACCATGGATAGATTGATATCCAGTGGAAGTAAACATTGAAGATTCTATAGCAGAACAGCAAGAAGAGATCTAGAAACTGTGATGAATTGATACAGAAAATATATTGGAAAACTGGATAACTTTTCCTTACACAAACCATTTCAATTATTTGCTGATATTGGACAACCCCTTTAGGATTACAAATCACATAATGACTAGAAAAGGTGTTATTCCTCATGTACTTGCTTCTAAATCCTGGAATGTTGGTAGATAAATGGGGACCATTTAAACACCATGTCCGTTTGTAAAAGCTTATTATATTTATTCTATAAAAATATTATTTTGTAAATATAGAAAAAGTAATGGTTCAGGCTACTTACCTGAGCAAGCTGCTCCTTTAGCTTAGCCCTCTCTCTGCGCACACCATGCAGCTGCTCCTCAATCCTCTGTTGCTTTTCTTCCATCTCTCGGCATCTCCGTTCCATTCCGGCTCTTTCTGTCTGGAGTTGAGAAACCTCAAGGTCCAGTGCTTCCCTCTGCTCCCGCAGTGCAGCGCAGCTAGCCTCACTAACACGCCTGTCCTCCTGCAGCGAACTGCGCTCGGCCTCCAGCTGTATGAGAAGGTGTGAAAATCGGAACAAAGTGATTCCTGCTAGTTACACAAGTTGAAAATGCATAAGTTTGTGTATGTTTACAATGTGTTTGCCTGCTTTTAATCCATTTCACAGCTGCTTACACTAGAAATGAAGATAAACAGATGCAAAGCAGCCAAATGCATGCGTTCAGTCCGTTTAAAAACAGTCCAACAGGTTATTGGCACAAGATCTTTTGGTTGGCCATACTATCAGACGGCCTACAATATAGGAAAGTTTACTATTATAGTACTTGGTAGGGAACAAGTATGATTTCATAAATAGCTCAGATTTAGGGTAGTTTCACATTGGCGTTGGTGCTGTGGGTGGGGCTGAGGTTGTATTTACATGTGGCGTTTACATTGTTTTTACAAAACGCAAATGTTAACAGCAATGTAATTAGGTAAATCTCCTCTCTTCAGCTGTTGTATGGTGTTTCAAAACGGAATGAGAACCCCAAGTATGAGTTTTCCTAAGTCAATGCCTGTGTATCAGCTCCAGCTGCTGCTGTTCTAACCTCGTTTTGTACCTGGATAAGGAGATGCTATGAAGGGGGTTGTCTGAAGGCTGAAAAACTTGGCTTCTTTCTTCAAAAATTAGTGCCATACCTGACCACCCATTGTGTTTAGTATTGCAACTTATCTCCAGTTATTTCTATATATGTGAACGGCAATACCGGCACTGGCTATGGTCCGGTGTAGTGATAGAGAACACATGTAAATAAAGAATTGAATTGATAGTTGATGTACGTTTAATGTAAACAAGTTAAGAGCGAGGTATACCTGTAATATCAGACGATTCAGGGCCACTTTATCTTGTGCTAAGCCTTCGTTTAGTGCACCCATTTTGGCCAACGAGTCGTTCAGTGCTGCCCGTTCACTGCGCATCTGGTTGAGTGCCAGCTCCAGTTCTGCTCTGCTAGACTCGGCCTGACATGGAAATACGTTTTATAAACACACAATCAGCTGTGTACTGTACTTAGATCAATATTTTGCATCTCATGCAGAGTTCTTGGCCCCAGAAGGAAAGCCTATTTTGTATGACCCGGTGATCAGCACATTTTGGATTAGCACTTAGCGACTGATTCTTTAGCATCAACACTATTGTTTTGTTGGTATGTTATCTCACTAGAAAACGAGCATGGTTACTTGTCATAATTGTACAATTGGGGAAATATGGCAGACATATCATACTTTATAAGTGGGACAGGCCTGACATGCATTTTTTTTTAGCCAAATACTCACCTTGCTAAGTGCGCTGGATACAGCATCTTTCTCTCCATGCAGGACATCTCTCTCCAGAACCGTCTGACTAAGGGTCTCTCTGACAGTAACCAGGTCTTTCTTCAGCACTGAAACTTTTTCTTCCAACTTCTCTTGGGTCCTTTGCCTACATCAGTACAGAAGGAGATAGCCATCACTAAGAGAATAATCACATGTATCTTCAGATCTGGGGCAAAACACATTTTCCCCACATTTTGGTAATGAGCTTGTTCCTTATTTCTAATAAATGTAAAATCCTAGTGGTTAAAAGGATGAGGCCTTCTTCCGGGATAAGGACATTAGCATAAAATCAAAGAATCTCACAGGCCCACTTTCTCCACTAAATATGTATTTCAACAAATCCCTTATTATCGGCTTAGCGATTGAAGATAATAACGAGGGTCCGAACACAGGTGTGAACTGGGTTAATTCTTGTCTAGATTAATTTTCCCTGTATTCATTACCCATTCACCTTTGACTAATACAGTCGTGTGTGTGTGTATGTGAGAGCAGAAAGAGTTAACTGTCAGCCCTTAATATCACAGAGGTGTTTCCATCTCAGGTATTTAGGACATACAGATGTGTCATAAATATCAGATACATGATGGGTTAATAACAATAATAATTCCCTTATTTATATAGCGCACAAAGATTACACAGCGCTGCACAGAGCTTCCTAATCAGTCCCTGTCCCTAATGGGGCTCACTATCTAATCAACCTACCAGTACGTTTTGGAGTGTGGGAGGAAACCGGAGGACCCAGAGGAAACCCATGCAAACACGGAGAGAACATACAAACTCTTTGCAGATGTTGACCCAGGTCCCCAGCGCTGCAAGGCTGTAATGCTAACCATTGCACCTATCTTACAAAAAAGCCAAGGGGTGTAGCACAGCCAGATGCGTGCGAGCCAAATGCACATAGATCAACTTCAACAAAGCCACAAGAAAAAGAATGCATTCAAGGGTGGCTCAAAGGGTAATGCAAACAAAATCAAATTTTATTAGTACAGAAACAAATAATCCACGACATGTTAAAAACATTTAAAATACAAAGAACCAAAAACAATGTCCAGTGACCTGGTATCGGTTCACCGTGACTGCCTACTGTCAATCACTCAATAGTGATCTTGTTCCTCCCCAAGGAACAACCCTCAGCCTGTTCATTGCACACAAAATGTGTATAAAGTGCTAAAAGTGCTAAGTACAACCATGAAAATATAGAAATTGTATGCTAGTGCCTAATACAAAGGTAAGCGCGACAATGATCAAGGGGGAGAAGTTCAGAAGATGAGAGGTTACCACATGAAGATCTGCACGTTGTAAGGGGAGGCGAGAAGAGACAGAGGCACTGGGCTCCCACCTATCTTGGGAACAATGTTCCTCTGACCCCCTTCTGGTGGCAGAGCAGCACATGCCAAAACAGACAGACTACATTATATTATGTCAATACAATACAATTTTTTTCCTTTTGACCATAAAAATAATTAATAATTATAAATAATTATGTGCATATTAAGATCAAGCATTTGTAAAGTTACTTTTTATAGCAAATTATCGTTGGTGTCGTGCTATGAATCAATCTTATAACTATGTGAGAAGAAGTTGCTGCTTCCTTTACCCTCTCTCCAGCTCCTTCTGGTTCCGTTCTCGCTCCCTGTTCAGTTCCTCCTTCTGTTCTTCCAGAACCTCCCTCTGCCGCAGTAATTCCGTGTTCACGGCCTTCAGTCTTTCTATCTCTGTTAGTGAGGCCTCTGCCCTCTGTTTTGCTGTCTCTAAAGACTCTTCTATTGATTCCTTCTCTCTGAAAGATCAGAAACACATATAATCCATCTTCCTTATATTTGACCATTCTAAACTACAGGAGCTAAAATTAACAAAAAATTAAAAACCCAAAACATTGATATTTATAATGTTTACAGGGTCGTGGTCAGCAGAGTACAGGTCACTTGTTATCTTAACTCTAAGCCATCACTGAACTGTGAGGATGGACCAATATAGTCAATAGTCAGCTCCTTGTTACATAGATTTAGGGAACAAAATGTTTTGTGTCATTGATAAGAAAACAGAAGCCTGAGTCAGCAAAATGTCATCCCCTTCCAAAGAATATAAGGTACATAACTAATTTATTGAATATAGGAAAATACTAAATAAAATTAATCAAAAAAGTCTCCAAAGTGGAATTGCCACTGTCTGAGTATCAGCGAGAAAAGTGATCAATGAATTAATAATCTCCATGCAATAATAATAATAATCTCAAGCATATCCCATAACACTATACTGTATATTTCAATGGACTCTGACATAAGGAACATAGAAAATTAGTAATAATATAAATCATTCAAAAGATAGGAGTGTGGATTCTGCTCCCAAGAGCTTACAATCCACAAGGAAATTATTATAGGTCTATAAGAGGTCCAGTAAAAGTGTTTGTTCTATACAATGTGACAACCAGCTTTAACAGACTGTAAGCTCTTATTGTACCTTATGACTGTTTGTACTCTGTAATGTAATATTATATTTGTATATGACCCCCTAAGATTTGTAAAGCGCTACGGAATATGATGGCGCTATATTAATAAAGATTATTATTATTTATGCTAACCTGGGGCTCCATGAACCTTGGTATAATGAAGGGCATAGGTTGGGTTGGTACAAAGCCAATAATATGATTTATGTCATTCAGTTTTTTGGGGACATTTCCCCTTTATAGCAGGGAGTTTCGCATTTCATATACTGACACTACAATTGAAGACTTACCTCTACCATAGGACCCAACCTCCAATGTGTGTTAATGCAGAGGAAGTAAAAATAAGAGTACTTGGTTAAAATACTCATATTTCTGTAACGCTCATAAAAACATGGTGCAAAGAGAAGACAACAAGTTTTCCAAGGTGAACATCAGACAAAAACTAAACCCAGATGAATGTACCTGTTTAGTGACTCCAGGCTGGACTGACACCTCTGAGACTCCTGTCTCACGTTCTCCAGGAGGTGACTGATCTCATCCTTCTCCCTCTTTATCTCCAGCCCTCTTCTCTCTGAGTCTTCTAGACTGTCCAACAGCTGCCTCTTGGTGTCCTCCACAGACTGTAGTGCACTCGCCAATTCAGTGAGCAGCTCCTGCACAAGAACAAGCACGATAAAGGGCAAGTATAGATAGATGATATCAGACCACTATGTCTGATATAGATCAATAGGCCAGACAACATCTCTTCTGCTCCACAATATTAATGAATGGATTGAGTTGCTATCACCTTTCAGTAAGCTTGCCGTTAGCCTGACTCACTAAACTTAAAGGGGTTGGCCACTTTTAGAAATTGATATTGGTTGTGTAATGAACACTCATACAATTTTCCAATATACTTTGTGTAAGAATTCCTAATTGTTTTCTAGATCTCTGCTTGATGTCATTCTACAGGAAGCTTCATTGTTTACTTCCTGTGGATATAAACCTTGTCTCTGGTCATTGTGACGTTACACAGGTGCACGGCTCATTATATCCTTGGTCATGTGATGTCACACAAGAACACGGCTCATTATATCACTGGTCATGTGACGTCACACAGGTACTTGGCACGTTATATCCCTGGTCCTGTGATGTCACACAGGTGCACAGCTCGTTATATCCCTGGCCATATGATGTCACACAGGTGAATGGCTCATTATATCCCTGGTCATGTGATGTCACACAGGTACACGGCACGTTATATCCCTGGTCATGTGATGTCACACAGGTACACGGATCATTATATCACTGGTCATGTGATGTCACACAGGTACACGGCACGTTATATCCCTGGTCATGTGATGTCACACAGGTACATGGATCATTATATCACTGGTCATGTGATGTCACACAGGTACACGCTTCATTATAACACACAGCTTTGACTACTCTCTGTGATATAACGAGCCGTGCACCTGTATGACATCCCATGAACAGGGGACAGTTTATATTCACTGGAAGTAAACAATGAAACTTGCTATAGAATGACAGCAAGCAGAGATCTAGGAAACCGTGAGGAATTGATACACAAAATATATTCAAAAATGTATTATATTTTATTATGTAGTTGCATTAATTTGCTAAAAGCGGACAACCCCTTCAAGATCTATCAGTCTTATAATGTTGTTTATCAAATATCAGTGATACAAAGGAAGATTCTTTCATGGCCACCATCATCCACATGTATGTCCTTCACCATTCTGGTATTTGGTCTAAACAAACAAAGACCTCCTTTTCCATGCCTCATGCATTTTTTTTCTGCTAGTGATTGACCATCTAGACTTCAATAGAAAATGGAGTAGATTGACCTTACACTTGGAGTTTCTACATTGGTTTCATAATGAATATGTATATGACCCCCCCCCCCCTTACTTTCTCTCTCTGCTGGCGTCTCTGCAGAGCATTTTGCACTGCCCTAATGGCCGAGTCTTGTCGGTGAGGTGAACGGCCACGAGTAGGAGACCTTCTGCTGGATGGAGATACAGAACGTTGCATGTCCTCAGTAGCATTTCTGTCCTCCTCTGCATCTCCAGTGTCAGGTCTTGTATCTGCCTCACACACCTGAAAATAGAGGAACCCGTAAATACAATGGGAAAGGTGCCTAAACATGTAGTATCTAGGTTTTATGGTGTATTTGGTGGTTTTGATATCTAGTTTTGGATGCGAGTAGAAACTGTATGGAATAATAATTCTAGAATGATTTTCAGGCACTAATTTGAGGAATGGTGTAGTGTCAGATTCTAAGAAATAGGCTACATTCACACTGCCATATGGGGGATGTATATACGGCCAATGTACGTCCCCCATAGACGGCAATGGGCGCCCGGGGCCCAACTGGAGCGGTACGGTGACGCACACGTGCATCACCGTACCGCTCTGTAGTCCGGGAAAAGATAGGACATGACCTATCTTTCTCCGTAGCGCGGCGCCATGTTATATTTTCCTACGGTACAGCGGGCAGTGTGAATGTAGCCATAGTGTTCCAGTACTGCTTCATGAGACATAGCAGTATGTGCCGGCCATATCAGCAATGGTGACAGGTCCTCTTTAAGTCATATTTGCTAAAATCTGAAATCTCTGTGGTATTTGAATGGCAGGAATTAGGCAGCAGCTTTGTGTATAAAGCTTCTCTTATGTTACGCAGTATAATACCTGAGTACATACCTGAGCGATGGTATTCAAGATCTGCTGCAGCGACTCACATTCCTCTCTGACACCTTCCAGCTCTTGCCAAGTATTACAGCCAGTGCTTTCCTGTAACCACATAGGACATAGGTGACTTGTTAATATACTTTAAGTACATAGCAATAATATGGCTCTATTCTGTATGAAGCCACTGAAGGATTGCAGTAAAAGTTCATAGTGGGAATTCACACCTGCGTTTGACAGGTTCAGTCCCCCCTTCTGTTATTTAACAGCGGGAATAATAGCACAACAGCGCACATTTTTTTTCTGATTTTTTTATAGCAGAATTGTAACGGAAGGCAACTTTCCTTAAAGGGAACCTGTCAGCAGAAATTGACCTTATAAGCCACTACCAGTATGTTGCCAAGCAGCTGAACACCTTCCAGATCTTGTTTCTTTCATGACCCAGTGTGGTGGCATCATCCAGAAAATCTACTTTGAAGTTAGATGTAAACTGGTTGGAGGTAGAGACTGAAGTCAAGCTCTCTCTTCCTCAGAAAGCCCCCTTCACAGTAATTGATGGTCCTTCATCCAGAGACATCACCAACCAGATCTCCTGATGTCCGATGCATAGTGTCAATCACAGAGAAGGAGGCGTTCAGAGCCCCTCACCTTGACTTCAGTGATAAATTCTCCTCCTCCCTGACTTTATACAACCAACTTTTCACTTCAAAGTTGATTTTCTGGAGGATGCCAACACACTGGGCCATGAAAGAAACAGAAACTAGAAGGCATTAGGCTGTAGTGGTTTATAAGGCCAATTACTGATGACAGGATCCCTTTAAGTTGAATTCTATGGGGAACAGAACGTGAGTGGAGACTGTCAAGGAGCTTTGAAGACTCAGTAAAAAGTTCCTCTTGCTAGTAGGACAATATTTTGTAGAAATTTCACTCCACTGAGGTTATTAGTAACTCACCAGTAACCTCACAGGACCACAAGTATAAATAATGGCAAAAATATCAGGTAATGATTGCTTTCTCTCCCATCTAACAAAACTACCACCAAGTGGTGGAGATGAGTATGTGCAATGCTTTACATCTACTGCTATACCCCTGAAGGATGATTTTATGTTTTTTATACCAAATGTATCGCTCCTCAGGGAACGCAGGCTGTCATTTGTTGGTACCTAAGATCAAGGTATTATAAAGACCTGGTCTGCAGCTCTGAGTTAATTCAGTCTAGTTCTAGTCTCCATGTGGACACATCTCTACAGCACAAATATTTTGGACACAATGGCACTGCGTGCAATTGTATCAGAAATACATATACATCAATAAAGATCTCACTAAGATCTTCAGATATTTATTGATTTATACACATCTCCTACAGCACACAGATTGCCGAGCTACTGAGCCAAACTGGGGTATTCCCACTAAGACACGATTCTCAAATTCAATGTTATAAACAAAAATACTGCATTTCACAGATATAATTCCAACCTGTCTCTATCAGTCCTGGTGTACACAATTTTGGTTACCCCTGTACCCGACCCTGGATCTTCTGACTTTAGGGTCGGCAGACTAAATGTTCTCATGTCTGATGCTGCACTTAGCTGCTCTCTGCCTCCAGCCCCCACCCTGCCATTCCAGGACTAGCTCACACATACACCCACTCTGACTTCCTGCCAGCGTGAGGAGAATGAAGCTACAAGATGCAGGCAGATAAGATCTTTATCCATCGGAGGGGGAGGCATATAGTACAGCCGACTGTATGGCTGTGATAGCAGAGAGGAGAATGTGTTATATGCATCTAATCCATCTCATCATCTCTCATCTCTGATCTGTCTCATGTCTATTTCTATGTGTTAGATAATAGTAAATGTTCAGAAGCTAAATAAAAGTGTATATAAACTCTGTACCCTGATAATCTAAGCACATTGTCAACACACAGCATCTCATAGCACTAGAGGGTTCATAATGGGGCAGATTTACTTACCCAGTTCATTTGCGATCCAGCGGCGCCTTCTTTGCGGTGGATTCGGGTCCGGCCAGGATTCACTAAGGCAGTTCCTCCGACATCCACCAGGTGTCGCTGCTGCGCTGAAGACCATCGGAATGCACTGAAGTTCACCGTCCTATCTTGGGTGAAGGTAAGCGCGTGGCGACACTTTTTAAAAAAAAATACTTCGGTTTCTCTAAATCCCCCGATTTCCGTCGAGTGCACGCTGGCGCCGACGCGCCACAATCCAATCGCGTGCGCCAAACACCCGGGGCAATTCAGGGAAAATCGGAGCAAATCGGAAATATTCGGGTAACACGTCGGGAAAATGTGAATCGGGCCCTTAGTAAATGACCCCCAATGTGTCTGCTTAGAGAGTCTCTGCCCACACCCTGGGATTTTACACTGACCATCACTAAGTGATACGGCAAACAGCAAAACTGAGTAAAATTGTAAAATAAAGGGTTAAAAACTATCTTTATTGTGCAAACATCACTAGGGGATTACAATGTCACTTTACTATTGATTTATGTAAAATTTGTTGAAAAGTTTTTTTATAACTTTTACTACTGATGCTAGATGATAAATGAGCAGCATCTCTATATGCGTTACATAAATGATAGGTACGCTTTCATTTTCCAACATACATTACAATGTAATTCTTATCTCCAACATTAGGATACCTTTACTATATATTTAAAAAATTTGTATATATTTTGCAAACCCCTTTAATTCTGCTGTGAGAGTGACCTTGTCCTTTCCCTAGGATTATATTCTAATAAGTCACCATGTACAACTTCACCTGGTAAGAAAAATGTCAGCTCTGAGTGACTTAATGCTACACAGAAAGCCTCGTTTCAGTCATTGCCTCAGATTTACGACTGTTTTATTAAGTGTCTGCAAGTGACAGTGTTAACAGAAAATCCCTGGAGAGTCATGTTGGAAAGTGTCAGTCAAAAAAATAAGTAATGGCTCAGTGAAAACTGCGGCTCTCCCAGGACCGCTCCCAGGACTTCACAGTGAATACATCTTCATTAGCCGAGTGTGAAGCTCCATATTATGGATAAGCTGATCCCTCCACCAGGGTCTACGAAACACCTGCAAGCAGCGGACGGGGTGAAAGTAAATGGTGTGATACATGGTAAAAAGCTCTGGACGGTAAATACTTTCTGATTAACTCCCTGACTGCCTTGGAGGTAGGCAAAATATTGTGCTGTTCTTCAAATATTGATATAAATGGTCAGTAAATATTGGTGCTTAGTATTCTAGTATTTTAAGCTGAAAAAATGAAAATACTGATATTTTCAAAACACAACTACTATTTTTTTGTCTTTCGCAAAATGAATAATAGTGAAAGACAAGAAAGGTGATAATAGTAAACTTTGTAATAAACTTAATTAAAGGAAATATACTATCAGAATTAAGTATGATCAACCAGGGACACTTACTAAATTAGACACAGTGGGGCACATTTACCTGTTGCGATCCCCGATCCTGACTGTCTGACGAAGATGAGGTCCGGCGCGATTCACCAACATCGTGCGCCTGAGTACCTGCATGTGTCGCTTCACCGCTGAGGTCCGCTGGAGTTCACCTTCTTCTTCCCGATGTACGTGAGTGCATGGCTTGCGACACAATTTGTGATGTTAAATCCTGTGCATTGTCCGAATCCGTTGGATCGTCCGAAGGCCACTGCGCCAAAATGTGATCACGTGCACCAAAAACACCTTCTAAATGGGGCGCAACACAGAAATCGTCGGGAAACCCAACGAAAACGCGGTCCGTGGACCCTTAGTAAATGAGCCCCATTGTGACTGTGGTAATCTTATATTAGTTATCCATGGCCTCCTACCTTCTAAAATCAACTTTTACGATTATGCTAATGAGTCAAAAGGGCTCTGACCCACCGTGTTCTGGTTTCACAGGCTGTTACACTAAGCAGAGCAGTTACCTCCCCCACTGTGTGCTCAAACATTCTTTGCCGAGGTTACAAAAGGAAAAGGGAGGGGGAAGTGCTTCATGCACAGTGCAACACCATGTGAAGCCGCAGCACCAGGAGGCTGGGGTAACCACTCTCTCCCATAGGACACTTTGGGATCATTGGCATAATTTTAAAAGTTGATTTTTGAAGGAATAAGGTCATGGATAAAAATATTAGAATATTACCACAGTCACAGTGCCAGGATCTATGAGTAATGGTCCCTGGTTTATCAGTCTTGACTTAGATGGTAGATTTGAAGTAAAGCAGCTTCCTTGTGCCTTTTTTCTACTTCGTTGTCCTGTAGTGAGCAGTATATCTGAAAGCCTTCAGAGCTCCATCCACCTCAGGCTAATGATTAACTCTTTCCATACATTGAGAATATTACCCTTGATGATTCAGCTCTCTGAGGAGATCAGCCTATCCAGGGAGTGAAATCATTAAATACAAGGCAGAAAGCTGATTTACCCAAACTGCTTGAATAAGGAAGAAGGGCGGAGGAAAAAAAAGAACACAGGGACATGTTTCTCTGATAAAGTATATAACAAATTATACTATTATCATCTGCACTTGTCCTTTATGCATCTAATGCATTTTATTTAATGCATCTGCATTTTAGTTACGTTTTATGAAGATAACACCTGTTTACAATCTTTACTGGGTTATATGTAGGTGGACAACTTGTTTGATTCACCATTATGAATAAGAAAAGAGAACTATTCTGTAAAGCTGATAGATAGAATTGGTAGACCTGTCTATGGACTGCCGGGATGATCTTCTCATGTTTGTGTCCAGATGAGACTTACCTCAATGTTTAGATGAGATAGAAAGTAGTAGTATAGGCCAGCTTCACACGACATCACACTGCACTGCATGCAATGCTTTTTAATGGATCAATGCCCATGGTCGATAATGTAACTGACCCTGTGACCGATCCATTGAAGAGTAGAGCATGTCCTAGTCAGAACCTCTTTTAATGGACCACTCATATTCTATAGTTTATAAGGATGTGTGAAAATCTGATGCTAGACTGAAGCAAATTGGTCATTTTTCTTGACTGAGATTTGGCACATTCGTCTGCAGAAAATCTTAAAGTTTTCAGGTTTTTTATCTTATTAGACAAACTCAGTTTATATATATTATAAACTCGGGGTTTGCAAGGCAGCTGTCCATAACCTGCTGGGTACTCAAAAGAACAAGCGCATTAACTGGCGTCCAGTTATTCATATGGATAGGATTCATAGATGTCTATTGCATGTTAAGGGGTGATGCACAACACCAGATTCATTGTTAAGGGGTACAATTAACTTACTAGTCTTTGCTTTTCCTTCTCCATCCTACTGTTTTCTTCTTTCAACTTGTCAACCTTCATAGACAGCTCCTTAATTCTGTCATAACAAAGTGTAAAACAATAGTTTAACATTTATATTTTGTGTTTGTTTTTGTATCTTGGACTGAAAGAAAGACCTAAAAACATAAAAAAAACCTAAAGGTTATTTTGGACAATGAATCATGAACTGTGCAGTAGCTGGATTTCACATACTGACCACAGTGTCGGGGTTGGGTATGTGAGTATTATACTGATGTATGATACAAAGAGTCCCTGCTTTCCTGTGGAACAATCATGATTACAGTTTGGGACTGCTGTTCTGCAGGTAAGCAGGGACTCCGTGTATCAGATATCCCACCCACCCTTGGGAAATCGCACCGTCAAGTGTCTATTTCAAATTAAAAATACGTCCATATCTGTTCTATTTGAAATAGACGCATGACTGAGGCATCTCCCGAGAGTGTGGGGGGGGGGGGGGGGAGAACTTCTCACTTGTCACTCCCATGGGACATAGGACACTGATCCGCAGAGAGAAAGGTAAACTTTCATCTAACTTTTCTTTTTATTATAAAAACACATAGGCTAGGCAATGTGCACACTATTATCTAAGGCAGTGATGGCCAACCTATGACACGCGTGTCAGCACTGACACACGTAGCCATTTTCAGTGACACACGGCTGCTGGAGAAAAATTGCTGTAGTGCAGTTTCCTGGGGCCGGTCAGGCCGTCGGTCGGTGATGTGGTCTGCAGCGAGCGGCTGCATCTCAGTCAGAGAGATCGCAGCTGCTGCTCCTGTCCTCCAGTCTTGCTCTGCGGAGGCCGCGCAATGACTCCAGAGTGGAGCAGTCCCAGCTTGCAAAGACGAAACCTATGCTGTGCCTCCGCGGGAACATCTACACAGGAGCTGAAGCGGGCTGAAGAGGAGTAACGGAGGCTCGTGGTGTCGTTGGAGCCTGTGCCAGTTAGGTAAGTTAATTTATTGAGTTGAGCTCTGCTGGGCTGGGCTGTGATGTACACTCTTTGGGGGGCACTTCTCAGGACACAAATGTCCTTAAAACTAGCTGTTGCTGGACTGCCACAGGTTCGCCATCACTGGAATAATTCCCCCTCCCCCTCACTTATCTTAGTTCATGGCACCCCACACAAGTTAAATAACAGCAAGACCAACAAAAGAAACCAACTGACCAATTAACACAGAAGTCACTAAGCAGGTAAGTTAAAGAACTATACGTATTTGTTATTTAAACTCTAAATATCACAAAATAAGGTTTTTTTTCTAAAGGTGACACACCACCCGAGTTATGGATGGTTTTTTGGCGAATTTTGACACACCAAGTTCAAAAGGTTGCTCATCACTGATCTAAGGGGACATTGGGGCTTCTGATGACAGGTTCCCTTTAACATCAGATTTCTTATTTTTGGAGCTTATCTGTACACTGTAAAAGTTGCACTGGTTGTACCAATGTACGTGATCACCTCAATGTATCCCAAGTAATACATAGCCTACATTCATGCATAACTTTCATAACTTTAAGTTTCCACAGCTTGCGGGGACAGGGATCGGTGGCAGGTGTCTGAGGCTATGGAAATTAGGTTCATAACACACAACTATTTATGGAATGCGAGACGCCAACACATTGTCTACATTTTTCTGTTGGTCTTAAGCATCCGGTGAAATAAAACGCCTAAGACGGCATTAACCTTCTTTGATTAAGATGCTTGATCTTCTTGCTAAACAAATGATGGTGACGTGTAAAGTAATGAATCACCAGCCCATAATACCATCTCCTGGATTCCGAGTCTATGATTAGGACACAAAGAAATCTATGTATTCACAAGCCTTCTGCAGGCGTCCTCATCCGTCAGTAGGGTTCAAGAGGTTGGTATCAATGCTGCTACTTATACTGGCTAATGCCCTGGCTGCTAACTAAGGATTACAGCTTACCATGTCACACACAATAGAGCAAATGTACTCAAGTAGGTAACATAATGAATACAAATAAAGAGATATAGAAGCTTTTATTCTTGGATGTCATACACAGGTTAAAGGGGTTGTACCAACTTATGCACAGGATAGGGGAAATAAGCAGATTGGTGAGGGTCTGGCTGCTAGGATCCCCACTGATCACGAGGATGGGATCCCCAATAATATGGAGACTGAGGGTCCTGTTGTCACTGTTGTCCTGTTGGTGGAGCTGCAAGTGGAGCATGAAAAGCACAGCATTCAGCTACCATATCCCCTGCACTCACGTAGACATTGTGGTGCTACTCACATGGGCCAGTTGGGCACATTAAGTAAGAATTCTGGCACATGTAGCTTAGTAAATTTGCACCACTTTGTGTTATCGCATACCCACCACAAGGCCATAAGCAATTCAGTGTCTGGAGAACCGATGTCCACAATGAAGAGAAATTATAAGTCACTCATTCACCAGCAACAAAAAAATTGTCTGCAATATCTACATCGAATCCTGGATCAAGCTGAGATGCTGCAAATTCACAGTTATAGGGGTTGGTTGCTTATGGTAAACTTTAACAGGGTAAAACCATCGTAGAGTCACTCATATTATATTTAGGCCAGTTGCACTAAATGTCCAATGAAACGCTTTTGGTTAGTGAATATAGTAAAAGTTTGTTCAGAGTTTAGTCCTTGTGTTACCCAACAGTCCAGTTTTTGTTGACAAAAAACAAACCTATATGTATGCATCCTGGTGCTTTTGTTCACGCAACCATTGACTACAGTGGATGTTTTTCTTGCAGGATGAGGGACCCAAGTAGGCTCTTAGACTTATTGAAAACTTTAACAGGTTCTGTGGCCAACCCCTTTACCTGTTACCTCTCCAGATATGTCACTTTTATTTGAAAAAAAAAATGCATTCCCCACAAAATAATATTTCCACACAATTTATGAATAAATGTTAGGATTTACTCACATACTATCACACTATACAGTCTGTGCACTCTGACAAGGAGAACGTTTGTCGGAATGTACATTTCTATGAGGAATTATAGGATAGAGGAAATGTGCCATGCAGAATTCAAAGGCAACATCCCATGGAATTTTGGGTAACACAGCGATGTACCAAAATAGACATCTCAAGGCTCATAGTTTCTCTTTGCATTCTGTGAGTAAAGTGATTTCCTAACTAAAATGTAAAGGCTTTCACTGCAGCATTTTGTCACACTAAATAAATTTTAAAAAACCGACCCCTCTGTTCCAGCGTCACCTACAGCCCCCCTTTGCCTGTTGTTGTATTGAAAGGCACTGCATTACTTCTTCACTGCTGAGGCCAGTGAATGACTGCATGTGTGAACTTCCCTATAGCAACATTTCACAGGACAAAAGTAGAATTTTGACTGCTTTAATACTTATTAAATGAGAATATTTGCACATCATAACAGAATTTAATAAGTAAATAAAAGCAAATAATTTATACCAACCCCTAATAATATAATGTGATAACATGATGGAGTAGTAGAAGTTGTTTTAGTCATTGCTATTACCTGGCGTTCAGTTCCACTTTCTCAGCGTCCCATTGGCTCTGCAGCTGAATCATTTGTCGCACTTTGTCTCGCAGCTGCTGTTCCAGCCGGGCTGTATGAAGAGACGACCCAGCAGCATTTTGGGAAAGGCGCAGGTTAGAGTCCAAATTCAGACAGGCAGTGTGCATGCGCCTTGCACTACGGGAAATGTCTGCCTTCATCTCAGCAAGACCCCTGAAATTCAGCAGCAAACAATTGATGTAATAAAAGAAAAGGTGTAGACCCCTTTGTGTTATGATGTAACTATTTTGTTATAATCTGCTATACTATCTGTGTATACATGTAATCCTCAATCACAGCCCTGCATATTACCTCTCAGCCATAGACCGCAAGTCCCGAAACTGATTGTGTAGTGTGGCCGTCTCCTGCCATAAAGTCTGCACACTGTTCTGCTCACTGCCCAGGTATGAAGAATATTTCTACAAACATCAAAGAAGGAAAAGGTAATACTGTACGAAATAACAATAAAATATGGTCACTTTTCAAACCCCCTTAGAGGGCGCATTCACACGTGGCGTTTAAAACATGCAATTCAAAATGCAATGCAACAGAAGAAGAGAGATATGCCTAATTAAATCGATGTTAACATTTGTGTTTACAAAACACATGTTAATGCATATGTTAACACATGTGTTATTAAGTTAACGAATGCATGTGTTAGTGCATGTGTTAACATCACGTTTGTAAATTCAAAATTAACATCAATTTAATTAGGCAAATCTCTCTTAAGCTGTTGTAATGCGTTTGTGAAACACATGCATTATAAGCCACGTGTGAATGCACCATGAGTGTGATGCAAACAAACCGTAATAATAATTATATGTTTATAAACCAAAATAATAATAAACATTTTTTATTTATATAGCGCACACAGATTATGCAGCGCTACACAGAGTTTGCATGGGATCTATGGGATTCACAATCTAATCAACCTACCAGTATGTTTTGGAGTGTGGGAGGAAACCGGAGGACCCGGAGGAAACCCACATAAACATGGAGAGAATGTACAAACTCTTTGCAGATGCTGACCCTAGGACATGAACCCAGGACCCGAGCGCTGCAAGGCTGTAATGCTAACCACTAACCCACTGTACTGCCCCAAAATAACAAATCATTTGAAGAAATTGCTAATAGTTTCAATTAAATAGAAAACAACAATCACCTCTCTCTCTTTCCTCCAGTCGGACTCTCTCTGCTCCAGCTGATCCTGTGCTCTGTGCAGGTCAGCGCTAAGTTTCCTCATCTCTTCGGTTAATTTGTCATTTGACGACTTTAACTGGTCCATTTGTTCCCGCAGGGTCATGTTGACCTGTGCTAGGCTGCTGCTCCTGCAGAAATGGTATGGTATGAAGGTTAGGGTCTATGTAATATGTATATAAAATGATTATGTATGACTCTCTTAGTATAATGTGCAAAGGAAGGGAATTTCCATCTTGTAATTGATGATGAAGGGGCAGCAGCTCTCCGTGCATAGGCAGTCGGGTGCTTTATGTTTTTGCCCATCCATTACTGTGAGGCTACTGGATGTGATATGTATATAAAGCAGTGCATATGGCATTACCTCTGCTGCTCCTCCTCCAGTCTTGTCAGGGCATTCTTAACCTCTGTGCTGTGATCATGATCCTTCCTGAGGAGAGTAGATTCTGCTGAATCCAGTTTTACCTGTAACTAATAAAAATACAACATGATGATGATGAATTAAATCATGATTACAGTCTGGGACTCCTGGAAGTGACTCCAGCAGGCCCTATATTGCTCAGAGACCACTCCTCGGCACTGTGGTCTGTCCCTGAAATCCTGCCGGCGCACTGTCCGTTTTTCACTGACCGCTGCCGAACTTAGTTTGGAAAATGCCTTGTTGTTTTGTTGTGCTAAGCAGCACATATGGCTATAGCTTAACCCCTTAATGACCGCCCTATCGGGATTCTACGTCGGTCATTAAGTGTACTTCTTCTGATGCGACGCCTTTCTACGGCGGCGCATCAGAAGAAGATTTCGGGACATCGGGTTATTATAGTGCCGGTGTCGGGCTGTGATATTACAGCCCAGACCCGGCACTAACACCCGGGATCGGAAAAACTCCGATCCCGGGTGTTTAACCCCTTGCACGCCGCGGTCAAGCATGACCGCGGCGTGCAAGTGTGTCCCCCGTGGATCGGACCCCCCCGGTGTGCTTACCGGGGGATCCGATACCTCCTGCCGCTGCCCCGGGTTCCGACGAGTGACCCGGGGCTGTCGGCTCCTCTTCTCACCGGGTCCTGCCTTCCTGGCAGGACCCGGCTGTAAGTAACTGAGCATGCGCGGCATGCTCAGTTACTTACACTATACACTGCAATACAAGTGTATTGCAGTATAAAGGCTTGAATAAGCGATCGGATGATCGCTTATTCAAGCCAAGAAGTAGAAAATGTAAAAAAGTAAAAAAAAAAAAATTAAATCTTTTTATAATATAATTAAATAAATAAATAAAATAAAAGTCCCATAATCTCCCCAGTAACACATAAAATGCAAATAAAGTATATAAAACACAAAACACGTACATATTTGGTATCACCGCGTCCGTATTAATCTGTACAATAAATCTAAATCAATATTGAACCCGCTCGGTGAACTACGTAAAAAAAAAACTCGAAAAACTTCCCATAATATACAATTTTTCATCAAACACCATCACAAAAAATGTTCTAAAAAGTGATCAAAAAAGTTACGGTACCTAATATGATACGACTGAAAAGAACAACTGTTTTCGCAAAAAATAAGCCCTCAACCAGATCTGACAACAGAAAAATACAGAAGTTATGGCCCTGAAAAGTTGTCAATAGTAAAAACAATGCGATTTTCTCCAATATTGGTTTTGCTCAGGAAAATTGAGCAAAATAAGAAAAACTATATAAATGAGGTATCACCGCATCCGTATTAATCTGTACAATATATCTAAATCAATATTGAACCCGCTCGGTGAACTACGTAAAAAAAAAACTCGAAAAACTTCCCATAATATACAATTTTTCATCAAACACCATCACAAAAAAAGTTCTAAAAAGTGATCAAAAAAAGTTACGGTACCTAATATGATACGACTGAAAAGAACAACTGTTTTCGCAAAAAATAAGCCCTCAACCAGATCTGACAACAGAAAAATACAGAAGTTATGGCCCTGAAAAGTTGTCAATAGTAAAAACAATGCGATTTTCTCCAATATTGGTTTTGCTCAGGAAAATTGAGCAAAATAAGAAAAACTATATAAATGAGGTATCACCGCATCCGTATTAATTTGTACAATATATCTAAATCAATATTGAACCCGCTCGGTGAACTACGTAAAAAAAAAACTCGAAAAACTTCCCATAATATACAATTTTTCATCAAACACCATCACAAAAAAAGTTCTAAAAAGTGATCAAAAAAAGTTACGGTACCTAATATGATACGACTGAAAAGAACAACTGTTTTCGCAAAAAATAAGCCCTCAACCAGATCTGACAACAGAAAAATACAGAAGTTATGGCCCTGAAAAGTTGTCAATAGTAAAAACAATGCGATTTTCTCCAATATTGGTTTTGCTCAGGAAAATTGAGCAAAATAAGAAAAACTATATAAATGAGGTATCACCGCAATCGTAGTGAACCAGAGAATAAAGATAAAATATTATTTTTACGTTACGGTGAGCGGGGGGGGGGGGGGGAATGCTCACAATCCAAAATAAAAATTGATGATTTTGTTTGTGTCCCCCTTGAAATAGTTAATAAAATCTCATGAATAAGCTTTAGACTCCCAAAATAAATTTATACATTGTATCTCATCCCATAAAAAATAAGCCCTCATATGATCGCATTACCAAAAAAAATAAAAATTTATAGGTCGTACAATGTGACAATACAAATCTGCTGTGGACGGCGCCTCCATTCATTCCATGCTCGGCCGTGCGCCCGTACAGCAGTTTACCACCACATATGGGGTATCAGTAAACTCGGGAGGAATTGGGCATCAAGCGTTGCAGTGCGTTTCATCATTTAATTTATTCTGAAAATGTCAGTTTTGGCCTAAATGAATGTATTTCCAAAAAAATTCCATAGTTTCTAAATCGCAGGTCCATATTTTTTAACCCATGTGAAACACTTAAAGGGTTAATGAACTTAATAGAAGTTGTTTTACATATGTTGAGGGGTGAAGTTTCTATAGTGGGGTAATTTATGAGGTTTTACTATTATTTAGGCCTCTCAAAGTCACTTGGAAGCCGAGTTGTCCCTCAAAATGTGAGTTATGGCAATTTTCATGAAAATAAGAAAAATCGCACCTAAAGTTCTGCGCCTCATAACATACTAGAAAAGTGAGAGGATGCATAAAATATCATCCCAACATAAAGCAGATATTCTGTAAATGTTAATTATCAAACTTTTTGGGTAGTTTTACTTCCTGTCTGGAAACCAGAACATTTCAAACTTGGAAAATGAAGAATTTTTACAAACTTTTGCCAAATTTTCACTTTTTTTCAGAACGAAACGCAAAACTTATCACTTAAATTTTATAACTAACATGAAGTACAATGTGTCACGAGAAAACATTCTCAAAATCACCAGGATATGTTAAAGCGTTCCGAAGTTATAACCAATTATCGTGAGACATGTCAGATTTGAAAAATCGAGTCTGGTCATTGAGCTGAAAACTAGTGTCGGTGATAAGGGGTTAAGCAGCACATATGGCTATATCTTCTGAACCGGCGCAGCATAAAACACATTTCTGGTGTACTTTTAAAGAGAAGATACTCCCCTTTCAAGTCACACAAGGGTTGTGTTTGTACATGCCACTGTTAAATTTACAAATGGGAGCATAAATTTCATATACAGCTCCCACTCCTGACTGTAGGTTTAGCTGTGGAACCTAGACACACAATACTTGTGTGATACTAAAGGGGGATTCTCCTCTTTAAAACGAAACCAGAAATGGTGCCATGGTTCATAAGATATCACTGTTTAAAGTCTGCCCTCCTACAGTCTGTCAGCTGAAGGCATCATAGAGAAAAAGGCATGTTCCACATGCAGATACACAAACAACAGGGGCTAATTTAAAGAGAACATGTCATGGTGATTTGAGGCACTAAACCACCCATCTAGGTAAGTATAAATGTTTTTTTTTTTTTTACTTGGGGCCCACTTAGAGACCTGATTAAGGCCGATTTAAGACCCTAAACCACGCGTTTATATGGACCTATAGTTGGTTTAGGGTCCAAAATCGGTGTGACAGGTTCTCTTTAAAGAGTCATATGAAATTCACAATGGAGTTCAGGTTTTGCAGAGTTATGATGAAGTTCCAAAAGATGAAGATATGATTATATTTGAATAAATGGCAATTTTTGGGGAGGGAATTAAGAAAAAATTTGTATTTTTTTGTTCATATAAAAAATAATGCATTCCCTTTAGATTAACTTTATATGTAAATGACTAAAGTCAAAAGGTTGAAAACACATGTAAGGAGGGTTGACGTAGGTTCTGTTTTGATAGAGATAATAATTGAGTGATTATTTAGGATCGGTTTGTGCAATATTGCTAGACAGTATTCAGTGTGACAATTATGCTATGATGGGGGACATCTGGAAGGGGACAAATACCCCACAACACTAAAACATATTGAGGATCTGGTGACAGATCCTATGTAAACTGTAAATTAGCTGTGTCTGACGGTGGAGTGGAAATCCCTTTAAATACATGTTTTGTGCTAATGTATTCTTCATGCTACACTCCGAAAAATTCTTTACTGTAAAATACATTGGAGGTTTTTTTTTCTGCCAAAAAACAAAGTTGTGCACACCTGTATCCTAGTGGTGGGAGTGGGGCATGTCACCTGAATATACAATACACGAGAAGACAAAGGATGTAACACACTAGCACGTTCTCGTGCGCCTTCAGTCAGCACAGGTGCTCCCAGGAGAAGACATTGATGTTTCTGCAGCTGGCGGAGCGCGATCCTGGTGCCAGAGACGTTTAAGTGGAATCGTAAACAGAGTTTTTAACCTGGTAATTGACAGACTGAAAAACCAATTCAGACTTGCTTAGCACAATATTGCTAAATATTTTTCACATTCCTAGCATTTTGGAAACATAAGCTCAACAATCTCCGTGTAACAGGCTCATCATACAATATTTCCTTGCTTAAGCCTACAGCTGACTTGCAGGAATTAGTTCACCGCTATCAAGGACAGGAGGCAGCCATGTTTACCATTGAAGGACTGTTACTAGTTGTGTACAAGGCCATACAATAGCTTTGTGCCACAGATGTAGATTTAGCGCCAAGGACTGGATCAGATCTTGTCCAAGGAGATCTGGAGGATGTTTACCGGAGGAAATCTTTCTTGACGCACAGGATCCTCTCTAGTATATTGGATTTAGTTTGTATATAGAGCCAAAGGATGAGCCATAGATGAGTTCCTCCCTTTTTTAATGTATTCAATTTTTTTTAAAAGGAGTTGTACCAGCTTCATCCTCTGGATAGGGCAGTGATGGGCAACCTTTTGAGCTTGGTGTGTCAAAATTCGCCAAAAAACCGAGCATAACTCGGGTGATGTGTCACCTTGACCAAAAAACATAATTTTGTGATATTTATAGTTTAAATAACAAATATGTATACTATTTAACTTCTAGGGTACTTTAACCGTAGGTTGTCTGATTGATCCTACCATGTACTGCCATACTACAGTATGGCAGTATATGGGGATTTTCCCAATCATCTATTACTATGTGCAAATCGCACATTGTAATAGATCGGTTACAATCAGACAGGTGTGGAAATGCTTAGTAGCCTGTGAACTTTCTGTCATGAAAGTTCACAGGTTAAGTGAGGGTGCCGGTGCTGCTGTCTGCATCTCCCTCATGCCCTCTTGGCATGGAGAAGGTGTGAGGAGCAAAATAATCGCAATGTCTGTCGATTTGCAAGGCTTTGCGATTATTTCAGGGCTTGTACATCACAAAACTGACACACAAGCCTTGATGACTGTCTTCTATCATACAGTGCACTGACCTTATTTACTATATGATGAGAGTGGTTGTCCTCCCTTGCCCCTGCTGTGGAGATGGTCAGTGTAGAGGTGGCAGAGGTACAGTGACCTTCCTCACTGTATGATGGGAGTGGTTGTCCTCCCTGGTCCCTGCTCTGGAGCTGGTCAGTGTAGCGGTGGCAGCTGCTGGGACATCACACAAGGCAGCAGCGATGTGACCTCTGACTGTGCTGCCATCCTCCCCCCACCACAACTATCAGGAGCTGCAGAGGAGCCTCCTGGGTGTATGGCCGGGTCACCTCTCCTGCTGTGCCCCATGCTGATACCTGTGCTGACTGGAGACACTAGGCACAGCTCACACATGGGGAGGGGCCGGCTCGGGGGAGCAGGAGGAGGGGGGAGTGCTGGAAGCTCAGTGCAATCTCTCAGCCTCCCGGCTACTGCACCTGATCATGTAGGATGAAACTTAACTCTCAGGCAGCCATGTGTCAGTGAAAATGCCTACGCGTGTCAGCACTGACACGCGTGTCATAGGTTAGCCATCACTGGGATAGGGGATGTCATACTGATTGGTGAGGCAGTACGTCCAGAAATCTGGAGAAAGGGGGTCCCCCTTTTCACTAATGGGTGTAGTGGCAGGTTCAGCATGTTTCCTGCGGCTCCTTCAGAATACATCGCTACATCAATTAGAGAGAACAGAACTTCCATTCTTCAGTTTGCTGGAGATCCATTCTCACGGGCAGTGGGGGTCTCAGCAGTCAGACCTTTACCAATCAGCTACCATGTTTCTCCAAAAATAAGACAGGGTCTTATATTATTTATTCCTATAGGTTAGGGCCTATATTCAGGGGATGTCTTATTTTGTCCATTAACAAAAACATTTATTTTGGAATAGAGATGAGTGAACTTGAAGTTTCTGTTAAGGTTTTGGGTACAGGGGACCGGACGTGCACCTGGCCAATAACAGCAATGGTGAGTAACTAGGGGTGTTAATTTTCCGGACTGGCTGTTCGGCTGCTAAACCAGCAATATGTCCAGGTCAATCAGGATGCAACCGAACCCCAAACCCGAACAGAAACTTTTAGTCTGCTCATCTGTCATCTGGAATAATTTTTTAAAAATCAACATTTATTTAAATCTGATCATATCTTCATCTTTTGGAACATTACTTATAACTCTGCAAAACTATTGGCCCCAATTTATTATGTCACGACTCCTGTCCATATAGATGCTTGTTGCTATTACATAATGCTCTTCCCTACAGCAACCTTCAGCTGACAGACAGGAGGGGGGCACACTTCAAACAGGGATATCTTCTTAAACATGACACATCGAGGAAAATTTCGGATGTCGTTTTAAATAACCACTGTTAATATTTGGGTGCCAAAGCCACAAAGACATCCAAACGTAGTTACAGTCGTGAGTAGGAGCTGTATATGAAAATGACACTCCCACTGTAAATGTATCAGTATCTCTCTCCGATTCTGTAGTACTTAGTAACACAAACCTATGTAAAAATAATGGGTAGAATGTCTTCTTTAAAATTAAACCAGAAATGTGTTTGTAGGTATCACAGTTCAGAAGATACAGTCCTTTGTAAACAAGACTTATTTTCAGAAAAACAAGGTGGTTATCCCCTATCCTGGGTAAAATTATGGGTTTCAGTGCCAAAAACATTTGATAAGTGTGCCTTTTTGATGCCATCGAAATAAAATATTTTTTTTGTGGAAATAAAATTGAATCCACAAATTTTTTCAGAGCAGGAATTTCGCTTACCGATAATTTTTGCTGCTCACATTCTGAAGTTTTTTCCAGGAGTAGTTGCTCCAGTTCCCCACATCTACTCTTATACTGTAAGACCTGAAAAACAAGCACATGCATCAGACATTAAAGGGATTGAATATTTCAGTTGGGAAAATTCACATTTTTTGCTGATTTGCATCATTGTAGTGTTATTAATGGTTTCTTGCTAGCTGATTACAGGGACTTTTCTGAATATTTATGTAATTTCATCTTATGAACGCCTTATACTAGTTAGGCTACCACCATTCAATAGTCACTTAACGTGTCAACAAATTAGTATAGGAAGTGTGCTATAATTTTCAGTGTGATGTAAGTTTGTGGCGCAAGGGATTAATGATTTGGAGCAGGAATCAATAGATTAAGAACTATGTCCACATTAGTGAAATAGAACTCCCTAGACTTGCTTTTAGCTGCTCTATTTTTGTCCCACAAAACTAGTGAGAAAAATAGAAGAGCCAGAAAAGTGAGTTTCGGAAAACCACCAAAATTGTGTTGCTGACTCTTAAAGAGGATCTATCACCTGTAAAAACTGCACTAAGAGCTGCTTACTAAAGTAAGCAGCTCGATGCAGCAGTGTTACCCTGCTAGCGTTATCAGAAACCTCCGATAACACTAACAAACACTGCCGCTGTACAATAGAAGACGCCAGACTGCACTGTAAGCACCCAGGCGTATTCATGAGGGGGTGGGATTAGGGGCGGGGCATGATACATGGCAGTCACCGCTGGCCTATGGCCCTAATACCACCCCCTCATGAAAAGCCCGACAGCTAAAAGCGCGGTCTGCTATTTTCTATTTTTCAGTGTGGCAGTGTTTGTTAGAGTTATCGGAGGTAAGCGTTAACGGTAGCAGGGTAACACTGCTGCGTCTGTTGTAGCACAAGGAGCTGCTTAAGGGGCACAAAAGGAGAAAAAAAAAATTACTGCCAAATTTTCTGTTCTAAAGTCGATGATAAATGCCCCCCCAATGTCATCGAGGTGTCAGATCACACAGAATCACTATGCAGAAAGTAGAGCAGTGAGTCACAGCAGCTAGGTCTGCATCCACCACTACAGAGAGGAAAATACAAAACTGACTGCAAAGATTAATCATTCTAGAATATGAAGATTACTAATCACACTGTAACTAGAAACATGGTTACTCCTCATATACACTCAATGGACTACAGATTGCTGCAAGCTGCATTGTAGGAGAGGTAATCTTTGAGAAGCTGATGGAAATGGCTGCACGCATGGCCACCTCTTTGTGCATTCCTGTTACACCTCATGTGCACCACCATATTTGCTGGCTGTGAATTAGCTGCACAAACTGCGGCTAGCTTACAGCCCCATAGGGGTCCATTCTGCACAGTCAGTGGTGAGGCACGGTGCATCCTATGCCTGCCTGTATTTTGGCGTGGCCTGTTTGGGACCTGTATTGCACACATGGCCGTGAAGGATGTGCTGCCTGCCTCTACGGGTGGAAACATGGGTAAAAGGAGTCCTGTCCACAGAACAAGTGGTCAGTAATTTATGGCATCCAGTTTTGATCTCAGTGTAAATCAGTGATTGCAATGAAGAAAACTCACCGTCAGGAGTAGGCAGCAGCCTACTCCCCTATCCAAACTGACATGCACACCTGGTTGTACAGAGTGTGTATGTGTATATGGGAGTAACATATTGCCACACAGCTAACAGTTATTAAAGGTGTACAGACAGCTATACTCACCTTATTCTGCAATCTCTGAACAAGCTGGGCCTGTCGCTGCTGCCCCTCTTGGTAAGCAGATAACTTGCGTTTATAAGCCATTTCCTCCTCCTGGAAGTGATGTTTTAACTCTAGCATGGCCTCACTTTCACCTGATCTTTGCGTCTGGCGCTGTTCCAGCTATAAGGTATGACAAAGGGTGGTGAATGATACAAAAACATAAAAATCAACTAAAAATCTTCAACACTTTCTTCTATTTTCTATCCCGGGGTGTAACTAGGAGAGGCAGGGCCCCATTGAAGACTTTTGAATGGGGCTCTTCTTCCCCCTTAAAAAATATATATATTTGTATACTCTCACATGTGAGTTACAATCACACACATTTATACACTCATATATACACACACATTAATATACTTATACACATACACAAACACCATATACACACTGCAAACCATACATAAATTATATACACACCACTTATACATACACCATATACGTATTACATACACACATATAGACCATATACACATTATATACACATACAGCAAATACATACATACATACATACAATACCATATATAGACATACAGCATATACACACCCAATACCCCAAATCCTGGACTCCCTGAAACTGTAGGCCTCGTAACAGCTGCTAAGGCTGCTACCCTTTTAGTTATGCCCCTGTTTCTATCTTTAACTTTTATCTCTAATTTTTGTTACTTCTCATAGCTACAACTTATGAAGACACTTTTTCACATTGTTGAAAAATATTAGATAAACTATTATTCTTACTGCTACATACTTTATATTCAAGGAATTAAACAGGTTGAAATAAGATTTTAAGGATTTAGAAGACTGAGATGTGGAAACGATGTTAAAGAATATCTACCATTTGCTTTTATGCATTATAAACCAAACATACCTTGAGAATGCTGTAGCTACACTGATGCAGAAACATATCTTGATTAATCTCTAAACTGAGTGGTTTTGCTGAAAAAACAATTATAAAATTATGATAATGAGGCTCTGTCGCTCCTGTGGCTGCCCCGGTGCTCTACTTTTACTCACTGCACTGCTTCAGAGAATGATGTAATCACTGTGTTGTCCCTGAAAGGCAGAAGTAATTAATAGCTGCACCATCCCCCAGCTGCTGTGTATGAGTGGTCCAGCTCAGGTTGATTAGTCCTGTCTGGACAGTTCAGGAAGCTCCGTGTAATGAGCTTTTATAAGGCAGGCAGTCTTCACCCAGCTTTCCCAAGGTCCTGAATGTTATAATTGTTTTTTTGAGCAAACCACTCGGATCTGGGATTAAACAAGATATGTTTCAGCATCAGTGTAGCCACAGCATTCTCAAGGTATGTCTGGTCCACAATGTATAAAACAAATGGTTTTCATTGACATTTTTAACTTTTGCAAAGAATAGTCAGAATGCACAACTTACATAGTGCATACCAAGCATTTCTAACAATACGGATATGTATTAATTAAAGGATATGAGTAAACTTGGGTGATGGATATGAGAAGTAAGGATAAAATCACTTGGTCTCTTTAATATTTGTCATTGTAATATGGTGGAAAAGAAAAATAAGCTAGAATCTCAGACCTAAATTCCAAGGTTAAGCTGAAGTGAGAGTGATTGGAAAGAAAGGGGAAAACAAGTCTAATTCAAGGAGGGAATAGAATGACATTATATTCACTTTGTAACCAAATATCCCAATTCCTATTGGATAATCTTAGTGGCGCAGGAGAAAATAAATGTGAACCAATAGTTTTAATTTACACCCCTAATAGTTTCCCATTAGAAGACAATCCAGCATTCTGAATAGTCTTTTAGATTTTGTAGGAGATGGCATGAGGAGACCACCCAGCAAGCAGAGATGGGAGCTCTGTCCCCTGCCTTAGCAAAATCACAGCTAAAATATAGAAGAAACCAGGCTTGTCTCCCCCTTCCCTCTGCTCCCTCAGCACTACCCCTTCCCTCTGCTTGATGTAATCTTACAGCATCAAAAGACGTTTCATCACACAATGGTAGGGGGTGTTTTCTTAGGCACAGTGTAACAGCCTGTGAAGCCAGAGTGCGTGTAAATTGTACATGTATAAGGGAGACCAGGAGAGATGGCTGAGCCAACCTATAAATATATAACTAGCCTACGGGCTCACGAACATGGCTATATTAAGAGTCGTAAGAAGCGTTTGATCGCCATCTTTACACTTTTTTGTGTCCTTATGTTCCTTCATTTGTTTAGTATGAAAAATGTTGGCGTTTGAATTGGAATTGGTAAAAAATATGGGAGACAAATAAATCATGTAGCATGGAGGACACTTTAGTTCTGAGCTAATGACATACACATTTTGGATCAACATTGAGTACTATAGCAGCTGATGGATAGTCTTCTACTCTGCATCAGATCTGAGGCCTGGGACTAAGAATGGCTAATTTACGTCTTTTTCTACAATGTGTAAAAAAACAGCACCAATGGTCCTCAAAATGTGACAAAAATTACCTCAGATTTCTAATGAATCAGTCATCAATCTTTTCATGTTACCTCAGAAGTACGGACGTATGACATGAATCATCTATCTTTCTCCGAAATCTTTGCCTAAAATCTCTCTCACCTCACTAAACCCCACCAGAAGATCCGTCTTGGTAGGTTTCCGATGTCTAAATTTAGAGCCATTAGGCCCCATTTGATGTCTCCTCAGTTACTCGCTGGCGCCATCAGCGTGAAGTTGTACTGTTTTTTAATGCTCACATAAAGACAGACTGATCTTAATAGTTACTTTTATATTTAGTGAATCATACCTTAAACCCCTCCGCCTTTAGGCAATTTACAGCTAAAAATTCCACTTTAAGAGAAATGCCCGCTAAAAGAGCCGTATACAGCCACCTTTTTGTGCGAGGGGGGATACAAAAACATTGCCGCGGGGGTCAATTAGTGGCTAAATGGCACTAAAACTGTTTGGAAATAATTATTAGCTTGACAGCTTTCAATCTGATATAAAACATTCGCGTCGAACCAAATCCGTAGAGAAATATTTATGTTGTCCAATAAAATGTGTCACTATATAAGTATTTCTGCTTGAAAGTGTGAAGCCTTGACGTCTCCTGTGTTGCTTGAGGGGAGCCATGGGGGGAAGGGATGGGAGTCGGAGATCACACGTCCCTGGGAAAGTGTTTGCGGGGAGGGCAGCGCTCCCACTGGGTTGTTAACAGCCAGACAGTTTATTTAGTGCTGTTATGAGAGAGCGTTAATTCTGCTCGGGAAGGTGGGAATCTGGCCCCATGGGGGGAGCGGAGAGGTGCAGCTGCGAGATCTGGGGTGAGGGACAAGGTCACAAAGCAGTCAAGGGCCTTGTCGTCAGTGCGGTGCTAGGCTTATGGTAGACTGCCAAAGACTGACACAGCACACGAGCAGAGTCCCAGCTGAAGACAAGAAGTGTATGACAAGCAGATGGCATTGTGGGAGAAGTTTTTGGAACTTACAAAGAATAGTGCCAGCCTCGTTAAAAAAAACAAAAAACTTGTTATTGGACTAATGTTTAATCCACAGAACCGTGACTCAAATGCTCCCCCTTTACTCGGAGAGGCGCAGATTTTCTCCAGCTTTTGCCTTAGAAATTCTATGCAATGGATCGTCAGAATAACATAATGATCTATTCTGACCTGGAGTTTTCCAAAATAGAGTGTAACATAAAGTAATATTCTATATTTACACATGGAAACCTGTAACAACATATACATTATGCAAGTGACTGCATCCGATCCGATGGAAAGACTTACCAGAACCCCTCAGACGTATTTACATAATTTTAAAAGTTTATTTTAGAAGGAATGAGGCCATGGATAACAAATTTTTTAAAAATTGCCACTGTCACGGTGCCTGGATCTATGACTATGTGTCCCCGGTTTATCATGATGGATTTTGATGGTACTTTGTTTTAAGTTCATTGATCAGGAAAGATATTTATACTCTATACACTAGATAAAGCATAAATGTCTGTTTTCTGGGGGTCTGACCTCTGAGACCCCTGGCAATTGGTAAAATAAGAAACTGCAAGCTCCCTTCAACTTGCCTCACACAAGCTGGGACTTCCAGTATGTTTATAGACGTGTGTCTTTTCTCCTTACCTTCTCACTCAAGGCTTGGTTCTTGATGGTAAGGTCATCGCGTTCACCACGTGTAATTGCCAGTAAGTCTTTCATACGAAATAATTCATCTTGGAGAGATCTGTTCTCTTCTGTCAAATTGACATTTGGATGTGTGTTTGTGTATTCTGGGAAAACATTTAGGAGATTTATAACATAATATTACAAGGATAAAGCACTATAGGAGACCACTGGCTCTTGTCTCACTCCCTTAATCCTCATAGACCCTTTTCCCAAGGGTAAATGTTAGGTGGACCCCAGAATAATTTTTTTTTTTGGTGGGCCAAGGGAAACCCAGGTCGTTACTGATGTCACATTGTGTATAATTTCCAATGTTAGCTTTGCACAAGTAGAAGCTCCTGACATCTATGCAGGGAAAGGTACATACATCCAACGCATTTCATGGGAAAATGTGTCATGAATATAACCCATATAGGTTTCTACAATTCTACAATGTTATTGCCTCGTTGTCAGAAGATGCCAGAGAATTGCTATACATGTATTTACTAAAAGTGTGGTGTGGTGGACAAGATGACACTTACTTTGGCTGGAGTCTTCACTCAGATGCTGGGTAATAATTTCTCGTATACGGGCAGGTACAGGAGTCAGCGTTTCCCTCTCGTCCTCCACACTGCGAATGCTCAATACTTTGTCCTCATCTGCATTTCCTGGTTTCAGGACTGTATGTTCCAGGCGCTGAAATAAACATACAGAAAGCGTTGGGTAGAAGGTAACTGAAGCCAACTACATAGTAGGAGCCGGTAGGGCTACATCAAAGTTGCTGGAGGCCCCTGAGCTCAGTATCAGTATAATGGATGGATATCTTACACACTCTACCCATTAATTTGGTTATCCAGATCTGCCAAGAATGCTTGTGTCTATCAATACAGGAGATAAAGGAAACCCACCAGTGATGAATCTTATGTATATGGCCAGATCAGCACATCCTGCTGAAATAAACATGATCTGAAGGAAACATAATGTATACGATGGCGACCCTATGTCTGCAAAAACACTCTGCTTGTCATCAATTTTTGCTGATCCAAAAAAAAAACTGGGAAATATGCAAATATGTTTTCAAGGATGGCATAAGGAACATTGCTTCTTTTGTCTCTACCTTGTAAGACAGCCCACTTAACATCAAGCATGACTTTCAAGAAGCCTAATAACATGACGTGGGAATAAAGCCAAACCAAGATATTTATTCCAAAAGGAACAGATTCCCAACTCTAGACAGCGCTGTTTCAAAGTCTTGATATCTCGTCAGTAGAGTGTAGGGAACTGGTGTGAAAGCTGAGTGAGAGGCTTTTAACTAGGGTCGGGAAGTAAATTATCCTCAGGGAGACTTGCCAATTATGCAAGAGGTGTTGAGACTTACTTCCTGACCCTAGTCAAAAGCCTCTCACTCAGCTAAACCATTTCCCTACACTGTGCTGATAAGATGCAACCACATCAAAACAGCGCTGTCTACAGTTGGGAATCTGTTCCTTCTGGAATAGATATACTGCTTTGGCTTTAATCCCACACCATGTCAGTAGGCTTCTTGAAGTCATGCTTGATGATAAGGGAGCTGCCTTTCAAGGCAGCCAAAAGATGTAATGTTTTCCTTAAATCCCCCAGTGGAGCATCAACGGCTGTAAGTCTCCACATACCTGCAAGACAAACGTATCTGGCAAAATCTCTGTAAGGAGAGCTCTTACTTCCCGACATAAAACCCAGAATGCTGGAAAATGATGTCACTAGCTTGTCTCAACCACTTGAAGGGTCACATGATTGTGTTGGGATCCGCAAATATGGACTGCACACTAAGGACTCCCGTGTGGCATCTATATTTTTTCACATTCCCATAGACTTTGTTGAAAAAGTCAGAGATGCGCCAACACGGCCAGGAATAGGATGTGAGTTTTTTACATCCTCCATGGTTATGCACATGGGTCCATCGAAATAAAAGTGTCAGTATGCTATCCAAAAAAAACAAAAATGGATAACACACAAGGAAAACAACATGTGGGTGCATGTAGCCTTAACCACCAGCTTTCTTCTAGTATACCGTGCGGAGATGCAGCTCCAACCTGCAGTCATAATTGTTAACATCTGTGCAGGTTTGGGTTTCCATACTGTGGTTTGGGGGTGATTACCGCAAAATCAATTTGCAATAATTGTGGCATAAACCATAGCAGGGAAACCCAGTCTGAATAATTGTATCCTTTATATAATTGCAAATTACCCTGTCTTGTTAATAGGTGTATTTGGGAAGGGCTACCCCTAGGTGTTTTGGACTGACCCTTTTGCCCTCCTAATAATACAGCTGTGGGTCCTGTGATGCTTATTTTGCCTTTGGCACTGACATACAATATTTTCTTGTACCAATATGAAACATGTTAATTTAAAAGGTGACTATTTCATACCGACTCAAAAATATTTTACAGAATCATTCTTTGCCATGGTTTGCAGTGTTACATGTCCCTGTACATGCCATTAAAATCATTGGGTCCACGTAATGTATGGATGATTGAGGTTCTTGAGCACGTTATTTGCCTGAATAATGGACCCCTGTATAGTTTTTTTTCAGCCCCTTTGACTACTGACTGCTCAGCTTTTCTGGTTACATCAATATTCCAATCCCCACGACACATCTCTTGTAAGTCATCCATATAATTCTGCATATATACACATGAATTACATGTACGCAGCAACATGTGCAGGTCATTTTGTGCTACACCCATTTACCATCTGTAATCCATATGTTCCTAAATTTCAGAGGTCTGTTCACTGCACATTGTAGGCTGAAATCAGTGGAAGAAGTGGATCAGTTTACAGTTTAGATCTTTCCAATATTAACCAATTCCAGAGAAACATATTATGCAGAATGATGAAAGATAATATCTGTGATCTGAAATATCCTGGGAACCAATTTGTCTTTCAGTAACTCTGTACTGTGTCAATAAATCAGGCTGAATCATGGATTACTAGAATGGCTTAGCGCAGCTACTGGCATCACAGTAGGTCCTGTCCATGGTGCCCACGTAGGAAGCATTTAATGGAGTCTTATCATAGTCTTTTCATCAGTCTCCTGAGGGAAGCTGGGGGATTAGACCATCATGAGCAGACCAGATCCAGTGACAGATTATGTATCACTGCACAATATGTCACCTTCTGTTGTCTGTGCAATGGGTTCACGAGTATAACATTTGCTAAAAAGATTGGTTTTTTTTTAATTGGTATTATGATTCCTCCTTTATATAGTGGCAGTATTACTAAATAATCACAGAATAAAAAAAGCGCAAATAAAAAATAAATGTATATGTAAATTTAAGCCAAATTTCTGAGTGTAGAATAAAGAACCCTCACCGGTTTATCACCTGGACCTGTGCAGTGCTGCAGTTTTCTCCTATTTTTTGGATTAGTTTGGATCCCTAGCCATCGTCGACAAATTGCAGGCACCTTCTCAGCATGAAGTCTATTGGAGTCCTGTTGTGTTCTCAGGAGAGTCGGTCCCGCTTGTTAAAGTTTACAACCTAAGGCTCCGTTCACATCTGCATCTGAGATGCTGTTAGGAGCCTTCATCAAAGATTACATTGGCCCACAGTTATTAAAGCGCTTGCGCCAGTTTTCTGTCTGACTTTGCACTAGAAAGAACGTGCAAACTGCTTGTGCATGTATTTATAAAGTGTCCGCTACACATTTGTGTCACAGCTGCACTGTGCCTGATGCTACAGAAATTTCTTCATTTAGTCTGCATGCAACATTTAGTACCGCGACAAATAGAAATAGAGATGCACACCCTATGTTAAAGGTGCACCAAAAATAGTTGCCCCACAATTCCTGAATCTGGTGCAGTATACACAGGCACATAGTGCAGTCTGCACTGTTTTTGATAAATGTGGGCCAATGGGTTGGATGGGAAAGACACTGGGGCACATTTACTTACCCCCAAAAGTGCATTGTCCATTCGGAATGCACTGTGCCGCGATTCACTGAGTGTGTGCCCCATATCCTCATCTGTCTCTTCCCCGCACAGGTCCACCGGAGTTCACCTTCTTCTTCCAGGTGTATGTAAGTGCATTGTCTTGCGACACAATTTTAAATTTAAATCCCGTGTTCAGTCCGAATCAGTCGGATCCTCTCACAGCGCGCCCCCTCCCTGATTTCTGTCGCATAAAAGCCAGCACTGCTGTGCCAAAATATGATTGCGCACGGCAAAATCCCTGGTTAAATACCTGTCCCAGAGCCGCAATCCCTGAAAACGTCGGAATATCCAACGAAAGTGCGGCCACAGACCCTTAGTAAATAAGCCCCAATGCATTGATCTTTTTCTCACCTATATAACACATAAAGATGTTCTATTATCGTTATTGTCTTTTGAGGTACAAATCCAACACTGCATTGTGGTTGCTGTGTATGAAAAAAGTGCAAGGTACATCCAGCAACACTATTATCGAGGACAAAACGTGGGATAAGTCTCAGCAATGCTAGTAATTTATTTAAACATCGGACTCTTTTTTGGGGCTAGGAGAACAGTGGTCAGCGACTGACCGTCCACCTAATCGCAGAAAGAGCAGAGATTTAAAGAAGAGCTGTCACCAGAATTTTACCCCTCACAACGGTAGTACCTGCTGATAAAAGGTTAAAAGTCCTCCCCATATCACCTAAAATTATCTGCCACTGAGGCACTCTAGCTTAATTACAGCAGTCTTTCTGATATGCAAATGAGCCGTCAATGGGGGGCATGTATCATAGTATTTTCTTTCTGTGGTGAATTTTTGAGACATTTGGTGGGTCTTTTTTGTGCCCTATGTATGGCCATGTCTTTTTACTTGTGATACACGTTCAGTTTTTCCTGTCCTGGCAGGGGCACAATTTTGCTTTTTTTTGAGACTTTTTGTTGCAAATGTCTCAAGTTCACATGGACACAAGCCACGTTATATACAGGAGAGGACACTACTGTAAATTTTGGATTTGAGGCCTGCATTTATAAGCCCTCTAGTCACACCCCTGGGAGATGACAACAAATGGTAGTGCGGTCACACATTGGGGCAGATTTACTTACCCGGTCCGTTCGCGATCCAGCGGCGCGTTCTCTGAACAGGATTCGGGCCCGGACGGGATTTATGAAGGTAGTTCCTCCGCCGTCCACCAGGTGGCGCTGCTGCGCTGAAAATCATCTGAACGCGCCGGAATACACAGAGCTGGACCAGGTGAGGGTAAGCGCTTCCCAAGCGACACATTTTCGGTTTTTAAATGCGGCGGTTTTTCCGAATACGTTGGGTTTTCGCTTGGCCACACCCCCCCGATTTCCGTCGTGTGCATGCCAGCGCCGATGCGACACAATCCGATCGCGTGCGCCAAAATCCCGGGGCAATTCAGGGGAAATCGGCGCAAATCGGAAATATTCAGATAACACGTTGGGAAAACGCGAATCGGACCTTAGTAAATGACCCCCATGGTGTTAAGGGTGCAGTCACACCCTTTTGATTGCGTTTTGAAACATATTTGCCTAATTACATTACTGTTAACATTTGCGTTTACAATACGCATAGTAAACGCAATGTTAAAGTATTTGTTAATGTCACGTTTACATTGCATTTGTAAAAGCAAATGTTAACAGTAATGTAATTAGGCAAATCACCTCTCCTCGGCTGTTGTAATGCGTTTCAAAATGCAATCAAAACGCAACAAAAGCGCAACGTGTGGACGCACACTTAGAAGTAACCAATAAGTACATAAAAAATGTAAATGCAAAAATGTATGAATTTTCAAAAAACAGGTTATTATGCAAAATGTTAAACATTGAAAGCATGTGAAATAATTCCAATTTACATGTTAAAATAGGGTCCATGAAAAAAATCCTTCCTTTGCACCAGGTGCAGATTTGCACCTAAAAAGTTGCAAAAATATGCAAAAAAAGTGATACATAAGTGAAAAGATGCACGGAACATCGGGAAACTAAAGATACATAAGGCACTGCACAAAGTGCAGACCTAGGGGTACTTGAAAAACAAAAGCAAAATTTGCAGTGAAAAGTCACAAAAACGACAAAAACTTGACAAAAAACGACAAAAGCTTGACAAATTGATACAAAAAGTATATATCGAAAAATTGTGTGAATTTGAATTATACCAAAAAAAATATTTACCACCTGAAATTAAACAACTCATGTAAAAAAAAATAAATAAACATTTGCAGCATTTTGATTTCAGGAATGAATAGAGCAGATGATACCAGTAAAGTATGTATTGTACTTAATTAAAACAGCTTCTCTGTGCCTTTTTCTGTTCTTTCTCCTGTAGTGAGCAGTGTATCTGAAAGAATTCTAAAGTCCACCTACTTCAGACAGATAAGGAGGCCAATGATTAACTCTTTCCATACCAAGAGAATATTTCCCTTTATGATTCAGCTGTCTGAGGAGATTAGACTATCCAATGTCTGTCTGTCATTAGACAATTATCAGGTTTCTTTTTGTCTCAGGAGTCAGTGGATATAGGACTGAAAGATGATTTACACAAACTGCTTAAATAAGGAAGAAAGGCAGAGGAAAAAGAAAGACAGATTCCTATACAAAGTTAATTTTTATTATCTGCACTATTCTTTTATGCAATTTTTTAAATTTTTTTTCATTTCTTGTTTTCCTCGACACCAGGTAACCTTTGTATAGTGCCACATCTTTATCTGAACACCAAATACAAACCTAAAATAGTTTCCATCACGTGATGATATAAAAGTAAGTACTAAAGAGTAACAATAATAAGAACATAGTTTAATGGGCATTTAATATGTTCGACAGTGAAGCTGTAGTATAATTTATACATGTTATTTAACGGAGGAATGGCTGAGCTATGAGTCAACCCAGTGTATTAAGTACATATTTATCACTAAAGGAGCCTCAGCATAATTTATTCTCCACCATAGACCATACCAGTTCCCCGATGAAAGCAGCAGAACACTAAACTATAACTCAAAAGTAAAAAATCATTCCTGCCCCTCATGTGATGCTGATAATTCATCCTGAGGTGTTTCTCATTTCACACAATTCCATCCATTCACCCAGCAGAGAACTTTACCCAACATGACCCTGATGTGTGCTGATTTGGCTCCTTAAATTAATAACGCCTTAGTAAAGGAGGCCGCGGAACTGCAGAAGAAGCCTAGAAAAGCGGGGCCTAATGGTAAAACCTATATATAACTTTCTAGTGTACCCAATATATAAATACATTCCTGGACTGCTGATCTCCCCATCTTATTCATGTCAATAGGGGCTTATTTATCAGGGCTTCTACACCACAACACTGGCATAGACGTCCTGAAATAAACGCAAATGCTAGAGTACAGCTAGAGTACTCTCCTTTTCACGCTGGGAAGGAGGCCGCAGCCAGAGGGGGAGCAGTCCGGCGCAGGGTATACCTGTCCCCGAGCCGATGCACACATGAAAAGACGCTTGATACTGGCCTAGGACCCGCTGGATAATGATAGGCCTGCAAGGCTATCATATACAAGGGCTGGTATTGATGAATAAATCCCAAAGTTTTTGACTCTTAATCCACAAAAAAACATGGAACTTACTTAACTTAGCAAAAGATCAATGAAAATGTACAGCCACGGACGTTGTTATTGTGCATTTTGTTTACGCACCCACAGGGCCACGTTTATCAGGACTTGTATACACTGGCATACAAGCCCTGAAATAGGCACAATTTCTGGCACACGGCCAAGAATTGTGCCCATTTCCCCCTTATGCCACCTCCATGGCAGGAGGCCGTCATGAAGGTGGGCCAGGGTGAACATCATACAGTGGTGCATTTAGCGTGTGATATATGTCCCCCATAGACTTTAAGGGGTTGGCCTTGTATACTAGTTTTATGCATACAAGCCCTCATGTATTTTTGTAATGTGTGTGTGTGTGTGTGTGTGTGGGGGGGGGGGTCAGGATAGGTCATTTACCAATATACATATATTAAAAGTTCTGCTCCGCTTTCTTGCTTAAAGTTGGCTGCAGATGGAGGGTGATGTGATCTCTATCTGTCCATGAACAATCGCCCTTATGATAGTTTTCATGAACATAAGATTAAGGTCCTGGCAGGGCGATTGCTCATGGACAGATAGAGATCACATGACCCTCCATCTGCGGCCATTTTATGGACAGGAATGTCTGGCTGATGAGGTAAAAGACAGAAGGCTCCACTTTTCATATCAAGAAAGCGGAGCAGAACTATTAATAGATGTATATTGGTAAATTAACTAATATCCCGCCCCCCACACTTACACACACATTATAAAAAAACATCAGGTAAAGTGGCCAACCCCTTTAACTGAGTGCATGAACTGCAGTGTCACATTACATAGTTCTATGGGGAGGGGAGGGGGAATACAGCAGATAGGTCTTCTCCAGTAACTCTTCAATCACTGTAACCTAACCCTTTCCATCCCAGAGATACCAAATTCTTAAAGGTTTTACTATCTCTTAGGCTGGATTCACACGACCGGTGCCCGCCGTACCGTAGCACGGCGGGCACACGGCAGCGCGTGGGGAGAGGAGGAGGGGGAGAGCGCTGCTCACCCCCGCCCCTCTCCATAGGGATACATGGCGCACGGCGCCGTATGCCCTGAAAAAATAGGACATGTCCTATTTTTTCACGGGGTATGGAGCGGTACGGTGTCGCACGTGTGAGGCACCGTACCGCTCCCGTAGGGCGCCGCGCCCACATTGCCGTTTATGGGGGACGTATATTGGCCGTATATACGTTGGCCATATATACGTCCCCCTTGCGGTCGTGTGAATGCAGCCTTAGTCCATTTAAAAATATATTTTTTACCGTTCCGTCTTATTCTGTTGGCCATAACTTTTTCACACTTTTAAGTGTACAGAGCTGTGTACGGTATAATGTCTTTGTGGGACCAGCTGACATATTCTTTGACCTATTGTTTCATTTTAAAAAATGTTGATGTGTAGTGATTCAGACATCTGGATCTTTTCTTCCGTTATGGCGTTCACCAACTGGGATACTCACACTTATAATTGTGCAGATTGGGCAATTTAGGACGCATTAGGTTATGTTTATTAATATTCACCTTTTAAGTATTTTGTCAGAAATATTCTGTTGTGATATATTGATGACATGCTGCATCGCTCTTAGGCCTTTCTGTAGGCTTGTGCACTAGTGTGACAGGCAGACATGATGACAGGCAAAACTATGCCACGTCTTAACTGGCCTAGTTTTGCGTAAAAACGCCACATGGCTGCAGAATTAATTGCAATTTCATTGTGATTATAAATTCAGTGATTTAATGCCAGAAACTAGCATGGAAACACTGATAAATGCCCCCCCCCCCCCCCCCCGCTGTTTCTATGACAGCCATGGGAGCCTTTGATGGGGAGGGGAGATCTCTGCCAATATGGGGGAGTGCAGTTGTTAGTGAAGTGTGTCTTCTATGTAAAACAACAGCCACCAGCTCCATCAGCTATGGCCACTGTGATTATTATGGGATTATTTGCAGTATAAAGAAAATTAGTACTGTGCAGTTCTTCTTCAATAACAATGTCATTTCCCTATCCATGATAATGGGGCACATTTACTTACAGTGCCGCTGGAGTTCACCGAAAGGGCATTATCTGACGATAATGCACTGTGCCGCGATTACCTAAGATTGTGCGCCCGATATCCTGCATGTGTCGCTTCCCCGCTCAGGTCGGACAGAGTTCGCCATCGTTTTAGTGGTGTATGTAAGTGCATTGGATTGTGAAACAATTTGAAAGTTAAATCCTGCGCTCAGTTGGAATCAATTGGACAGTCCGACGGCACGTCCCTCAATTTGTGTCACATGGAAGCAGCGCAGCTGTGCCACAAAAGGATTGCGTGTGCCAAAATCCCAGTGCAGACACTTCTTAAATAACTGTGCAAGCCGTGTAATCCCCGAAAAGGTGCACAGTCCAACAAAAGTGAAAAGTGTGACCCTTAGTAAATGAGCCCCATCATGTTGCGGCGAATACTGATTTCAGGATCGCTCTTCAGTATTTAGGCAGCACTATTGGGTCTACACCAAAATCTTCTGACTTGTAGTTTTGGTCTAAAATGGTGAAACAATAGTTGCAGATCACACACTGATACATTTACATGCTGGAGGGCCAGTGCATTGTACCATTAGCTGTAATGCGGATACTATAGAGTAGAGAGATGTACAGTGTAGTAAGATGAGGGATGATGCTGCGGTACATTCTTACATGACCTTGTGGGCAGGTGTTACAGTGTATTTATCCTGTGATGTGTGCATCCGCTGTGTATAAATTACACCGACTTCCTCTATCCCTAGGGAGCAGGAGGGAGCCCAGTACTGGCGTTTGGAGTCCAGTCTCGGGGTTCTGCCTCCCCCACCCTAGCCGGAATTGCTTCCGCACCTGTCGGTGGCTGTTGTTGACTCAGGAGGCCACCCCACCCCTTCCAGGCAAGCTCTGGAGCCTAGCTCAAAGATTTGGCAGGTTCCTGAGCTGTTTTCTTTCCCTTAACAGTCTGGGCAGGTGCCAGGCCAGGAACAAGAGAGGCAGTATACGAAGAAAAGAGTGAGAAAGAGCCGGGAGGAGGGAGAGGAAGGAGACGAGGAGTGGGAGAGAGCATATTCTACTAGAGGAAACGCTCAAAGGGAACAGAGCAAACAAGTACAGGAGAGGGCTCCGGACTATTACAGGCCTGTCCATGACCCAAAGCATCACATGCGTTCAATAACAATTATCAGGAAATTTCCAGGTATCAATTAATCCGGTGGTGAATAACAGAAACATATGTGCATGTGTAGCACGACTTCCACAAATGTTACCGCACCTCGCTGGACCATGAAGTGACTCAGAGGAGAAGTAGGCAGCACATCACCACTCCAGCTGTCGTGGAAAAGTGACAGCCAAAAGGAGGACGATAATATTTCTGGGGATCTTATTAATCTGTTTTCCACAAAAGATGCAGGAGTTGGGGGGGAGGGGAGGGGGAGGTAAGATTTACTTATAAATCAATGGTAGAAGCAGTTTGACATTGACTGTAAAACAAGACAGTAGAAAATAGATGATGCAATGTCAGGCTTATAGCACAGGTTAAAAATTGGATTTTGGCTGCACACTTTAATCAATATTTAGTGCAGGTGCTCCGGAGAGGGTCCCAATCCCATATAGTGTAGGAAAATCTTGGACTCCAGTCACACTGTATAGATTGCAAAGAATTTTTAGGCTTATAGACTTATAGCACAAACTGCTTACTGGATAGGGTGTGCAGGTCACTGGTGGTACTGCAGGTCACTGGTGGTACTTGTGTAGCTTATGTCAGTGTCTCACACATGTGTATAGCAGAACATGTCAGGCACTTGTGTAGCTGATGTCTGTGTCTCACACATGTGTATAGCAGAACATGTTAGGTACTTGTGTAGCTGAAGTCTGTGTCTCACACTTGTGTATAGGAGAGCAGAGCATGTCAGGCACTTGTGTAGCTGATGTCTGTGTGTCTCCCATGTCTATAGGAGAGCAGAACATGTCAGGTACTTGTGTAGTTGATGTCGGTGTCTCTCACATGTGTATAGGAGAGCAGAGCATGTCAGGTACTTGTGTAGTTGATGTCGGTGCCTCTCACATGTGTATAGGAGAACAGAGCATGTCAGGCACTTGTGTAGCTGATGTCTGTGTATCTCACACTTGTGTATAGCAGAACATGTCAGGCACTTGTGTAGCTAATGTCTGTGTCTCACACATGTGTATAGGAGGACATGTCAGGTACTTGTGTAGCTGATGTCTGTGTCTCACACATGTGTACAGCATAACATGTCAAGTACTTGTGTAGTTGATGTCTGTGTCTCTCACATGTGTATAGGAGAGCAGAGCATGTCAGGCACTTGTGTAGCTGATGTATGTGTGTCTCACATGTGTATAGCAGAACATGTCAGGCACTTGTGTAGCTGATGTCTGTGTCTCACACATGTGTATGGCAGAACATGTTAGGTACTTGTGTAGCTGATGTGTGTGTCTCACACATGTGTATAGCAGAACATGTCAGGCACCTGTGTAGCTGATGTCTGTGTCTCACACATGTGTATAGGAGGACATGTCAGGTACTTGTGTAGCTGATGTCTGTGTCTCACACATGTGTATAGCAGAACATGTCAGGTACTTGTGTAGCTGATGTCTGTGTCTCACACATGTGTATAGGAGAACACGTCAAGTACATGTGTATCTGATGTCTGGGTCTCTGACATGTGTAAGGCAGAACATGTCAGGCACTTGTGTAGCTGATGTCAGTGTCTCACATATGTGTATAGCAGAACATGTCAGGTACCTGTGTAGCTTATGTCAGTGTCTCCCACATGTGTATAGGAGAGCATGTCAGGTACTTGTGTAGCTGATGTCTGTGTCTCTCACATGTGTATAGTAAAACATGTCAGGTACTTGTGTAGCTGATGTCAGGGTCTCATACATGTGTATAGCAGAACATGTCAGGTACTTGTGTAGTTGATGTCAGTGTATCACACATGTGTATAGCAGAACACGTCAGGCACTTGTGTAGCTGATGTCTGTGTCTCACACATGTCAGGCACTTGTGCAGCTGATGCCTGTGTCTCACACATGTGTATAGCAGAGCATGTCAGGTACTTGTGTAGCTGATGTCTGTGTCTCACACATGTGTATAGGAGGAGAGAGCATGTCAGGTACTTGTGTAGCTGATGTTTGTGTCTCACACGTGTGTAGCAGAACATGTCAGGCACTTGTGTAGCTGATGTCTGTGTCTTACACATGTCTATAGCAGAACATATCGAGCACTTGTGTAGCTCATGTCTGTGTCTCACAAATGTGTACAGCAGAACATGTCAGGCACTTGTGTAGCTGATGTCAGTCTCTCACACATGTGTATAGCAGAACATCTCAGGCGCTTGTGTATGTGATGCCTGTGTCTCACACATGTGTGTAGCTGAACATGTCAGCAGATACAGCACAGACACTAGCAATGCTTTACTATACATTACACACAGACATGAGGAGGGGAGGAGAGGGGAGGGGGAACAGCAGTGACATCACTTTCTCTCTCCATGTGACCAGCCTCATTTACATAATAAAGAAAATGATTTTAGAATGATTAATGTAAGAATTGACCAGATAAAGGTTGGGATGGATCCTTGTGAGCTGCGCCATCAAGTAGTGGTAACAGAATTAGTTACAGAGACCTGATGACAGGTGTCCTTTAAAGATCCTGAACTTCACCAATACTTATTAAATCTTGCACTGATGCTTATGTGGTCCCGATTTTCTTTTATTTTCCTCGGTAGCTCCAGGCACTGTGAGGAAGCAAATCACTAGCCTCAATGGCTGCAAGTACGAGCATCACTGAGGCCAGTGACAGGCAACAATAAAAAAACCCATGTATGGTATTCACACTCTGCAGTTGAGATTATGGGAACAGCTAAAATACAACACATTGTACACTAAGAGATCGCTGCTTATTTGGAGGAGACGGAAAAGTTTATGGAGTTATCTAAAGTCATTACAAATCCCTCATCCAGGATAAGAAGACGCTGCCCTCTGCTGGTACATGTTGGGCCTGTCACAGGAAAGTACTTCAGCCAACAGAATAATAGTTGAAACTGAGGTTACAAAAATACATACATAACAAATATATCATAAGAAATTACATTAATAGGGTTTACTGGAAATTCAAGCTTCATACAGAACTTGTAGGCGCTGAATTAATAAGTAATATAGGTTCTGACCTCTTAGTGAGTTTGGCAAAGAAATCAAGTACTAAAAATGAACTTTTGAAATAATCTGAAACAGAGCAGCAAACACCCATTGGTGTTAACCCTTTAAATGCCAAATGTCCAAATCGGCTCTTTTATGCCATTTAGTCTCCATAATGGTAACAAGGAAATCTTCAGCTTGTCCCACAAAAATGACAAGTTATACAGGTCTTCATACACCAAAGTATGAAGACATTGGGGCTCATTTACTAAGGGTTGCGCGCTGCACTTTAGTCGGACTTTGCACCTTCTTAGGGGAATAGACGGCTTGGACAGGTATTTTACAGGTGTCTGCACTGGGATTGGGTTGCACGCAATTGGGTTGTGGCGCAGCTGCGCTGGCTTCCATGCGACACAAATTGGGGGAAAAACAATTCTAACATTCAGGACCTTGGGAAAGCTGGATTGGGAAGTGTAACACTGCTGCGTCTGTTGTTGCACAGGAAGCTGCTTACTTTAGTAAGCAGCTCCTAGTGCCTTTTTTATGAGTGACAGGTCATCTTTAAGGAGGGTCCAAAGGCTGAGACCCCTGTAAGTCCCTTGTCCCACTGTCAGAACAATACACTGCTTAGCAATTTCTGCCAGGGTAATAGAATTCAATGGCGCTGCATTACGACTGCACGACTATCCCTCTATTCATCCAGGAGGAATATTTCCAAAAAATAATCCTGAGGAACTAATTCAGTAATGCAGCTATTATTTTAAAAGATAAGCCCCTAGTATATGTTATGCACAGTTATCTAAATGCCGGCTAGAAGTTACTGGGGCACATTTACTTAACTGTCCAACGGAGTTCACCGAAAGTGCACTGTCCGACAATAATACACTGTGCCGCGATTCACTACGATCGTGTGTTCGATATCCTGCATGTGTCGCTTCCCCGCTCAGGTCTGATGGAGTTTATCTTCTTCTTCCTGGTGCATGTAAAGTGCATTAGATTGCGACACAATTTGAAAGATAAATCCCGCGCTCAGTCCGAATCAGTCGGATCGTCTGTTCCCGAATTGTATTGCATGGAAGCCACCGCAGCTGCGCCAAAAAACGATCGCGTGCAACTCAATCCCAGTGCAGACACCTGTTAAATACCTGTCCGAGCCATGCAATCCCTGAAAAAAGTACAAAGTCTGACGAAAGTTCAGCGCGCGACCCTTAGTAAATGAGCCCCACTGTGTAGACAAAATTAGTGTCAATGCAAAATTGGTAGTGATTTGCTGATGCTGATGTTCTGGGAGTTTCCACAGTGACACAAATGTCCTTATTTGGGAACCATGTGAACAACCACAATATACACTCAGCAGATGCCAGGGATGGGGGCAATACAGTTGCATCTAATGGCCTCCGCTGAGCATATACTGCTTTCTCCAGCAGGAAGCAAGATGCTATAGTGCAGACTGCTGTACTTCTTCATCCAGTGTTTCCTTCTGAATGCGACATAAACTGTAGAACAAAGGATTCTTATATGCTGAACATGGGCTTAAAGCATAGCTAAACTTTCGACAACATTCCATAAATTAATAAGGCAGGTGATAATAATAAACTTTGCATTAAACTTTACTAAAGAAATCTGTTTCTGTTTCCTTCTTTTTTCTCTACCTGTCTTCCTTATTCAAGCAGTTTGTGTAAATCAGCTTTCTGTTCTGTATCCACTGACAGCTGAAAGATAAAGGAACCCAATAAAGTGTGTAATGACTTAATTCTTTACAGACAGTCCCTGGATAGTCTAAGCTGCTCACAGAGCTAAATCATCAAGGGAAATATTCCCTAGGTAAGGAAAGAGTTCATCTTTAGCCTCCTTATCTGTCTGAAGCTAAGCAAAGACGGTGTTCAGACACACTGCTCACTGCAAGAGAAAGCAGCAGATAAGCTTCTTTACTTAATGAAGTATATTACAAAGTTTATTGTTATCACCTGCTCTATTCATTTCTGTAATAAAAAAACAGGTTTAGGTTTAGTAACTCTGATGTAAAACTATTTTTTGGGGAACTACAAATAACCATAGATTGTGGTTTCTGAATGCAGAGCTTGAAGCTACAAATAGTGACTTCTTTGTGTAGGACATATTCACAGAGGAAGAACAAGTATGTCAATGTTAATCCATACTGCTAGGTTAATACATCATGCAGGCAAATACAGGCACGGCAGGTGCCCACTAAACACAACAGTACATAGAGTTGGGGGTCCTGGTGCAGATTCTGTGTGAGGGATATGATGTTCTGTCTATGTATCTGACCACATGTCAAGCTTGAGTAAAGATGATCAAGTTTGGGTCCTGGGTTAAAGTGTCCCTGGCAAACCACAGCCATGGCTAGTAGCTGGGGTGGTGGTATCAATTAGCCGGATTGGCAGCACGGCAATATGTCTGGGTCGCATGGAACGCATCTGAACCTCAGACCCAAACTTAAAGTTTCTGTTCGCTCATCTCTAGACTTGAGGTCTGTAATACTTGTTTTAAGCCTCACAGTAATGAAAACAATTTATAACTACACTCACCCCTAAAAATGCATCACAATAACTAATTAGTAATCAATAGACAGGACATTTAATGGGGATATGTCATCAGTCGTCAGTGGGGTCTGAAACTTAGAAATCCCATTGTTCAGCTGATAAGAGCTGTCTACAATGCTGACAAGAACACTGAAAATGGAGTAAGAAAAACAGATCTCTTGTTTATGTAGTGGCCAAACAGTGTCACTGCAATTAACCCCTTATCACCGACGCTTGTTTTTAGCGTCTGCTAGAATCTGCCCTGTGTCACAATAATGTTATAACTTCGGAACACTTTAACATATCCGGGTGATTTTGAGAATGTTTTCTCGTGACACATTGTACTTCATGTTAGTTGTAAAATTTAACTGATAAGTTTCTCGTTTCATTCTGAAAAAAATTAAAATTTGTCAAAATGTCAGAAAAATTCTTCATTTTCAAAGTTTGAAATGTTCTGCTTTCCAGGCAGATGCTTAACCCCTTCACGCTCCATGGCGGATATATCCGCCACAGAGCTGTGAAGGGTGTATGAAGAGGGCTCACGGGCCGGCGGCACCTAAAATGGATCGATCGGACCATCTAGGGTTAATGTACACTAGATGGTCTAAGAAATTGTGAAAAAAGAAATCACCCCCCTTTCCCTAGAACTGATATAAAATATAATAAATAGTAAAAATCACAAACACATTAGGTATTGTCACGTCCCCAAATGCCCAATCTACCAAAATATAAAAACGGTTATAACCGGTGGTGACCTCCGAGATGGGAAATGGCGCCCAAATGTCTGGAACGCGACTTTACATGACATAAAAAATGTAATAAAAAATTATCAAAATGTTGCACAGACCTCAAAATGGTTGCAATGAAAATGTCGGCTCATTTCGCAAAAAATTACACCTCACACAGATCCGTACAGCGAAGTATGAAAAAGTTATTAGCGTCAGAAGATGGCAAAAATGTTTTTTTTCTTTTTTTGTACACATTCGTTTAATTTTTGAAAATGTATTAAAGGAAACCTACCACCACAAATCTACCTATAAAGGTAGATTGGGTGGTAGGTGGATCAATGGGACGTGAGGATAGCCCTTTTAAGTTTTGATAACTTTTATTACATATATATTCAAATTTACTTATGCGGCTACTGGGACGTGGAGTAGCCGCATCTGAGGTTACACGAGGCGGCTACTCCACGCCCCGGTAGCCACTTTTCCCCTCCTACTCACCCATCTTCGGCGCGCAGCTCCGCGTAGCTGCGCGCCCTCGTCCGGCGATCCTGCCGTCTGCGCAGAAAAGCAGGCCCGCGCCTGCGCGGTCACTGCTCCGCATAAGTAAATTTTAATATATATGTAATAAAAGTTATCAAAAAAGTGTGGGGACGTGAGGATTAGCCCTTAAAAGGGCTATCCTCACGTCCCATTGATCCACCTACCACCCAATCTACCTTTATAGGTAGATTTGTGGTGGTAGGTGCCCTTTAAAACGCAATAAAACCTGTATAAATTTGTTATCACCGCGTTCGTACTGAACCAAAGAATAAAGTAGAGGTGATATTTGGAGCGAAGAGTCAAAGTCATAAAAACTGAGCACAAACGAACGTGACGCAAATGCGTTTTTTTTTTATTTTTCCACATTTGGAATTTTTTTAGGCTTCCCACTACATGCAGGGAAAAATAAATAAAATTTGCTCTGTACATGGAAAAATGAAAAAGTTAGGGATTTTTGAAGATGGAGAGTGAGAAATGAGGAAAAATACCCTGCGTCCTTAAGGGGTTAAACTACCCAAAAAGCTTGATAAGTAACATTTCCGGAATGTGTTGGGATGATATTTTACGCGTCCTCTCCTTTTTCTAGGATGTTATGAGGCGCAGAACTTTATGAGCGATTTTTCATGAAATTCGCAAAAACTCACATTTTGAGGGAAAACTCATCTTTCAAGTGACTTTGAAAGGCCTAAATTATAGTAACCCCCATAAATTATCCCACTATAGAAACTACACCCCTCAATGTATGTAAAACAACTAATATAAAGCCTATTAACCCTTTAAGTGTTTCACATGGGTTAAAACCATATGGAAGTGTGCTTTAGAAACTTTTGAATTTTTTGGAAAAAAAATGGCCAAAAATAACACTTTCATAATGAATTAAAGGAAACCTACCACTTGTAGTGGCAGGTTTCCGATGGCAATACCGGGCACCAGCTCAGGGTGAGCTGGTGCCGGAGCTTATTTTAGTTAGTGTTTTAAACCGCGGTATTGCGGTTTAAAACACTTTTTAAACGCTATAGCCGGCGCTCGGCGCTTACCATGCGCGCGGCTCTCATTCACTTCCTATGTAGCCGCGTGCACGGTAAGCGCCGAGCGCGTACCTGCCTGCGCCGGCTATAGCGTTTAAAAAGTGTTTTAAACCGCGATACCGCGGTTTAAAACACTAACTAAAATAAGCTCCGGCACCAGCTCACCCTGAGCTGGTGCCCGGTATTTCCATCGGAAACCTGCCACTACAAGTGGTAGGTTTCCTTTAAATGATGAAATGCTCTGCAAAGTTTGATGACCAATTTCTCCCGAGTGTATCAACACCCCATATGTGGTGGTAACCTGCTGTATAGGCGCACGGCCGGGCATAGGATCAAAGCAGCGCCATTTACAGCAGATTTGTACTGTCACGATGTACAGGCTATACATTTTTTATTTTTTTGGTAATGCGAACATATGAGGGTTTATTATTTGTGAGGTGAGATACAATGTATAGATAATTCATTTTGGGCGTCTATAGCTTATTCATGAGATTTTAATAACCGTTTCAAGGGGACACAAACAAAATTATTTATTTTTATTTTGTATTTTTATCACTTTTTTTCCCATGCTCGCCATAACAAAAAATAATATTATATCTTTATTCTCTGGGTCACAACAATTACGGTGATAATCATTAATTTAGTTTTTCTTATCTTTATTCAATTTTACTGAGCAAAACCAATAGTATTGGAGAAAATCCCATTTTTTTTTACTTTCGACAACTTTTCAGGGCCATAACTTCTGTATTTTTCTGTTGACAAGTCTGGCTGAGGGCTTATTTTTTGCGAAAAGAGTCGTTCTTTTCAGTTGTATCATCTTATGGCATGTAACTTTTTTTGATCACTTTTTAGAACATTTTTTTGTGAGGGTATTTGATTAAATATGTTACTTATAATGATTAAGTATATTGCGGGAAGTATTTTGTGTTTTTTTACGTCCTCCACCGGCCAAGTTCAGATTTATTGTACAGATTGATACAGATACGGTGATACCAAATATGTATTTTTTTGTTTTTTATATACTTTATTTGGATTTTATATGTAATTGGGCTGATTAGGGGATTTTTTAAATTTTCCAGACTTGGGCTTGATCGCTTGTTCAAGCCCTTACACTGCAATACCCTTGAGGCGGAACCTGGCGTGAAGAGGAGTCGGCAACCTCGGGGCACACGCCAGACCCCGGGGCTGCCGCAGGATGGATCGGGTCCCCCGGTAAGTTTTTCCAATCCTGGGTGTTAGTGCCGGGTCTGGGCTGTGATGTCACAGCCCGACATCGCCACTTATGGGACCCGATGTACCACAATCTTCTTACCCTTAATGACTGCTGTAGAAAGCCGATAGGGCGGTCACTCAGGGGTTAAAGAGAACCTGTCACCTGGTTGTAACGCATTAAATATGTCCTTTCCTGAATTCTCTCTTTTATGTGAAATATCATTTCATTTTATTGTTCACCTATTAAAAAGTATCTACCAAAGTCAGGCAAATATGACTCTTCTCACCTCATTTTTATAGGAGATAAGTCAAATTTAGTGGTTGCATGAGTAGTGTCACTTCAGTTCTTTAGCACCTATAAAAATGTTTTTTGTGTCATTTTAAAGATTCTGTTAAATCGGCACTATGATGTTGTTTTCTAAACTGGCCACTCCATTGAAATGGAGAATTTTTTCTAGGAGTTATTTTACACTGGACTACAATAAAGGAGCCTTTTTCATATAAACATTTATCACCTATCAATAGGATAAGTGATTATCATTAAAAATCTGACAGCTGGGACCCCCATTGATCATGAGAATGGTGGCTCCCCAAAACCCCCAGTGTGACTGGAGTTATAGTACACATACATGATTTGCATATACATTTCCTCTATAGGAATTATGGAATGCAACCCTATTCATTGTATCTGTTACAGTATAACTGATCATAAGGATAATCCGTGTGTCTATAGTTACCAACTGGATATTTACAACTGACAACTGGGAAATAAATGAGAACCAATACAGAGGTGAGATGTAAGTTGATGAGGACAAAAATAAGATCTGGAATCTGCCTGGTTGCTTAGGACAACTACTAGCAGTTTCTGCGAGAACTACCTCATTTAAGGGGTTTTCCCCCAAAACAAGTTAGTTGCTAATCAGTGGGGGTCTCAGTGATAGGACCCGCACAGATCACTAGGACCTGATGTACCCCAGTACCCAGATCGCCCAGAAATCTGTGTCAGCTGACTGCTCCGCTCATCTTGAGGACTGACAAGAGGTCCGACTGGGTCCTAACTTGTTTTGTGGAAAAACCCCTTTAAGGGGGAACCTGTTTAGATGATTTGAGAAACGGAATTAACTAAAAGGCCTGTGATTTAGTGTCCCAAATCGCCCTGCATTGTATTGTTCTGTGTCCACTATAAAAAGCCAAATGTTTGTATTTACCTAGAGATGTGCTCCTTTGCCTGCGCAATTCTTCAGTGAAGCCGGAGTAGTCCACCCCTTCTTCATTGTGCATGCAATGTACAAGCACAGTGAGGCCGAGGTGAACTACGGTGGATTCATTGAATGACCAGGTAGCTGCCGTTATCTCCGGACTGAGGTAAGTATAAACATAAATGATATAGTTTACAGGAACCTAAACAACCCCACTAAACAACCAGCCCCTCAGTTAAGAGTATGAAATATCCATTCGAGAATTTCCTCTTTTATGTGAAATCTTCCGAGTTTACCTATAAAACTTCTCACCTCTTTTTCACACAATGGGGGTCATTTACTAAGGGCCCGATTCGCGTTTTCCCGACGTGTTACCCGAATATTTCCGATTTGCGCCGCTTGTACATGAATTGCCCCGGGTTTTTGGCGCACGCGATCGGATTGTGTCGCATCGGGGCCGGCATGCGCGCGACAGAAATCGGGGGGGCGTGGCCGAACGAAAACCCGACGTATTCGGAAAAACCGCCGCATTTAAAAACCGAAAATGTGTCGCTTGGGGAGCGCTCACCTTCACCTTCTATGGGATGGTGCATTCCGGGGCGTTAAGATTATTTTCGGCGCTGCAGCGCCACCTGGTGGACGGCGGAGGAACTACCATCTTAAATCCCAGCCGGACCCGAATCCTGTGCAGAGAACGCGCCGCTGGATCGCGAATGGGCCGGGTAAGTAAATGTGCCCCAATATGCGTGAATTTTAGTGATTGCAGAGGAAGTGTCACTGCAGAAGACCGGATTTTCGGTTATAAAGGAACCTTGAAGCATGCTGCTGGTGTTATCATAAATAGAGGCATCTCATCTTTCAAATTACATCTAACTTAGGGTTCTATGAGCTACAGAACTGCATATACAGGCAGTTAAATGAGGCGGGAACTGGATCTTTATCTGCAACTCACAAAAGCCACATGCCTGATGTGATCTGAAAGATCCAGATCTTTAATATGACTTTAAAAGCATGACTCATCTCATGTAAAACATAAGAGACGAGTCAGATTTGTCTGACTTAGTGAGAGATAGTTTTTATAGGTAAAGGGGCGAGATTTCATATAAAAGAGGGAATTCTAAAAAGGACATTTCATACCTTACCTGAGGGGACTAGGAGTTTAATGGGGTAAAATCTGCTGACAGGTTCCCTTTAAGGGACATTTCCGTGGAATTCTATGGATAACAATGATCCTTGTACAATATACTTGGATTCTCCAGGTTTTGGTGCCTACAATGCAGGTGGACAGGTCCAACCTGCTAACACAAAACTCTCAGTATGGGACAGCCTGTGCATGCTGGGAGTAGTAGTAGTTTTATAAAACCTGGAGGAAATCCATTTGTTATTTTTAAATAAAGTTGGTTGATATTCCTCCGTTTTGACTGTAAGGATGATGTGATGAGTTACCTGTATGACGTCCTCCAGCCTGTGTCCCGCCATGCTGCAATCCCCTGTGCTCCGCTCCGCGCTCCTGCACCGTGTGAGCCGCCGCTTCGGGCCCGGGAGCCTGGTCTTACTGTTACCATGGCAATAGCGGACGCCGAGGCCCCTGCCGTTGCCCTAGAAACGGAAAGCGGCGGCACTGGATGAAAGGTGGGCTAGCGGAGCCGAGCGATGATTGGCAGTTACGTAACCATGGCGATGGCGGCGGTGGGCGGGACAGTGGAGTTTGACTGGCGAGGTGGGCTGGGCTTAACGAGCGAGTGCGGGAAAGAGCCCGGATAAGGAGGGAGAGGGATGACACAGTGTGCAGGTAGTATTCACAGTGTTATCCTTCCCGGGGGAACACATACTGTCCTATCTATACTGTGCAGCGCCTATAGTGCTCAGTTTTTTATGTGCACAGTGACGTCACAATACTGGAATAAAGCACATATTGAAACCAAATACAGGCGATCCCCTACTTAAGGACACCCAACATACGCCTGACCACTAGTTACAGACTGACCTCCCTGTACACTGTGACCTCTGGTGAAGCTCTCTGGATGTTACTATAGTCCCAGGCTGCAATGATCAGCTGTAAGGCGTCTGTAATGAAGATTTATTGATAGTCCTTTGTCCCATTACCGGAAAAAATTTTGGAACTCCAAATGTCACTGGGACAAAAAAAAAATTGCCTCGAACTACAATTATAAAATATACAGTTTCGACTTACATACAAATTCAACTTGTAGCCTATCTTGTCTGCCTGTAAAAGGGTAATGCACACAGTAGTAGCATAGGTAGCATAGTGTACATAATGTGTAGTGTGAAGAATTATCAAGAGATCCCTGGCTATCTAAGATGATGTATTGTTTTTGTGATCAAAACCTCAGTATTGCACCTGCTGCGGGTGTAATTCTGGAGAGGGTTCTATGTTGATATTTGATGGGTTTGCCCCCCTTTCTCTCTCATTGGCCCCTTTTGTAGGCTTTAAAATTTTATTCGTTATTGGGGCCATGTGATGGCATTTTTTTGCGGGATGAGATGCTTTTTCCAGTGTTACCATTTTGGGGTTGGTATCCCCGATTGTTGAAAATTTAGGAATATGTTTGTGTTATGTTATCTTTATTCTATGGGTTAGTATGATTATGGGGATACCAGACATGAATATTTTTTCTTACATTTTACTACATTTGCCAAATAAAACCCTAATGTGTGAAAAATTTATAATTTTTTTTTTTTTTTTCCAAGTGACATAACATTGTTACTTTTTCGGCTATGGAGCTGGTTTATGGCTTGTTTCTTGCGGGACAAAACCAATGAATATGAAACCAATGACCCCACTGCGCTCCCTGAATAAATGTTTGCCTCAAACTGTGCACTAAATAAAAGAAGTCTTTAAAAAGTGCTATTGAGACATATCTCAAGGATCAACAATTTATATTTCACAAAAATTGTGCTAAAACTTAAAACACTTTTATGGACCTCACATATATTACAGAAACTGCTGTTATAAAACATAATTTTTATTAAAAATGTTTAAAGGAAACCTATGAGCGCATTTTTCACAAATACAGCTAGTGGTAGGTTCCTATAGAGCCCTAGTAACTAACTAACACCATTCAGTTAGCGTAGCCTTCTCAGGTTGTATCCAGCAGCTCTTCCCTATGCAGCAGTAATGTCATATGACCAGAGTGACATAATCACAGGTCCCTTAGCCTTTTAGCAAACTGTACACCAAGCATATATCTCATGAAATTAAAGCATATCATATCACATGAAATCACAGCATCCTGCATGGAGAGGAGTAGAATTCCATGCAGGCTGCTGTAATTTTTTTTATGTGGTCAGATATGTGCATGGGGTACATTTTGCTAAGGTTAAGAGGCATAAGAAACTGTATTGATGTCACCCTGGTCACATGACATTAGGCCACGCCCCACAGCTGGCTCTATATATCCCTAGATACAGGCAAGTTTATAACTCTGATTTTGTGGGGTTCTGAGGGAAACAATTTTTAGGGAAAGAAGGGTGTGAGATAGTTGCTATGGCTCTGTAGGAACCTGTCCCTAGCTGTATTTGTAAAAAATGTGGTAACAGGTTCCCTTTAAAATGCACTCATAGTGACGTTCCTGGTGACTTGTTTGGCACAATTTTTGTGAAATACAAATAAAGAAGTCCCCACCAACCCATATTATATTTAACGAAACTAAGGCTCCCGCCAACAATGTTGACTTACATTACAGTCCTGTTATGCATCTTCAGAGGCATCTAAGAGTCCAAAAGGGCGGAGGGATCAGACTCTAAGAATGAAGGCACAGGGTATATGTCTTTATTGAAGTCCTTTAATAGTAATTGTCATAAATCATCCCAATACAAAACATTTGCCTTGTAACAAGAGATGAAGAAGGTGAACAATCATGACGCTTCATTGATGCAGTGAATTTCATTGTCAGCTGTACATTACTGAGCTCTTACATCTTGTTCTTGGGACAGTGCTGCAGAGCATCGCGCAGAGCATTCAAAACACGATCTACATTTGTCTTGGTTGAGTTGTAGCCCATAAGACCGATCCGAAGAACCTACAATATGGAAGCAGATGGGGGTTATCAACTTTGCATTAAAGATGTTTATCCTATATCCACTATATAGGGATTAGTTGTCCGATTGCTAGGAATGTCCGAGGGTAAATGTCCCTATACTGAACAGGACTTTCAGTTTTGGCCATCCTGTAATCCGTGCCAGAGGTGCCATAAAAAACCATAAACGTTTATGGGACTGCATATCACTTACAGGACGAAACAGACATACTGGGGCTCATTTACTAAGGGTCCGCGGAAAGCATTTTCGCCGGGTTTCCCAACGATTTCCGTGTTGCGCCGCATTTAACAGGGGTTTTTGCAGATGCGATCCGATTTTGCGGCAATATCTCCGACTTTCATGCGATGCAAATCAGGGGGCGTGGCCGTCGGACAACCCGATGGATTCGGACTACGCGCGGGATTTAACTTTCAAATTGTGTCGCAAGACACGCACTTACAAGCATCAGGAAGAAGAAGGTGAACTCCGGCGCACCTCAGCGTGGAAGCGACACATGCAGGAAATCGGGCGCATAAGCTACGTGAATCGTGTCGGACTTCATCTTCGTCACACCATTCCGGATCGGGGATCGCGACAGGACCGGGTAAGTAAATGTGCCCCACTGTTCACTATAAGGAAGATCTGGGGGACATGCATGACCCCATGTTGCCCATTTCAAGTGTTCACACCTCAATAATTAGACATTCACCTCCTATACCGAGGGTGGGTTATAAATATCTTTAAAATTTAAACCCCTTGTTGTAGAGTGACCAACAGAGTATTTGAATGGTGACTGAGCCAAATTGCAGATGCTTTAATATGCACTTAGCTGTGAAAAATCAGGTGTTTATTACTAATTTCTCTTGTATATATGTAACTTTACACTTTTTTCCATCACTTGCTGTCCCCAGAAGTTCAAGAAGGGGGTGGATTAAACAAGATATGTTTCTGCATCAGTGTAGCTACAGCATTCTCAAGGCATGTTTCGTTCACAATGCATAAAAGCAAATGGTAGATTTCTTTTAAATATCCCTCCTGAAATAGGACGTCACATACTGTAGAGGATGGTCACTATATAATGTATTACAATACCTTCCCAGAAGAGGGCCCAAGGCCTCCAGATATTTCAATGCTGTAATTTTTCATGATATGCGTAGTGATGTCTTTCCAGTCATATCCCTCGGGCACGCTGACTGTTGTCACAGTAGGGAGTCGCAGCGCCTGGAATGAATATACTATGACTATAGACAAGACATAGTGCTTAATGGAGCAACAAATAATATTTCTTACATGGACTGGTTTCTTAACTGGTCAGTGTGAGGCATGTTCAAACCTGGTACGTGATGTCAACTCAATGAAAAATCACTTAGCAAACAAAGGGTACGCTAAACTGTAAAGTAATACTACACCAATTTCCTTCTACTCTCATAAGACATCATGGAGCTGTAGAAGAGTTATTACTCCCGGCATGCAACGAAGATCACTAGTTAGGTCTTTCACAATCAGAAATAGTAGTCCCTAGTGACACATATATGGTATTAAACTTCTCAGGATAGGCCTTGGCCAACATCCAGGCCGTGCACTGTACAGCTTTTTGGGCTCTATGTGACCCTTGTATATGTGCTAGTACTGCAGACTTGGTTTCAATTAACTTCAGAGGGAAACAAGTCTGCAGTTCCGGCACCAGTCCACTAAGCAGAGCATGGAGCAACCAATGCTCTAACCAGACCTCTTATGTCAGCCACCCACCGTAATATATAAAACCATGACCAGCCCATTTAAATAAATATATTTTAACAAGTGAAAGGAAAATGGGAAAATTTCACCCATTATTTGTTGATGTAAACAGCAAATGAGAATTTTTTAATATATAGACTGGGGAGAGCAATGGAAAATGTTTCCATGGCTCTATAGTGCCATTTGGCTGTGTGATAAAAACAACTTTTCTTGTTGTCATTGTTTATTTATGCAGTCAAGTAGGCGGGCCAGCTTACCGATCCACTCAAGCTCCGCCCACCTCCTCACGGCTGCTCTCGCTTGAACCCACAAATCAAAACACTGCCCCCAGCTTTACGTTACTACACTCAGTTTCAAAATTCCCTGCATGCACAGTATCACTGTCAGTTTGGCATCGGTGTGTGTCTGTGGCCTTCCCTACAGCTGCATGGCGCCGAGATGTAGCACTGCTGACAGTGTAAAAGCCTGTCAGCCTTTGTCTGTCATGCCTCTGTGTAATAGGCATCTCATGCATCTTTCATCTGTCTCATCTATCTTTCCATGTGTCAGTGTGTTAGTACAATGTCAGAAGCCAGATCAAAGTGTATATAAACCTGTACCCTGATAATGTAACCACATTGTCAGATCACAGAACTAGATGGATCATAATGTGTCTGCTTAGAGAGTCTCCACCCACACCCTGGAGTTTTGCACTGAGCAGCCTAGGCAGATAGACTGTGCAAATGTAACAGGAAATTAGATGACATCACCCCATCACCACGTGACATGACGTGGCCAACAGATCTCTCTCTCAATTCTCCACATAGCAACAGAATAGAATTATAACACAGTAGATTGTGTTGCAGAAATTCAAGAGCTTCCCACCAAATAAATAGAAGCAATTTTGTGTGAAAGACATGTTAGAGAAAATATTGCATAGCAAATAAAGATAGATATAGGGAAAAAGTTACTTGGTATTACTTACTGGGTCCTTCACAAAGAGCTTTAGCCCTAGATCTTGTAATCCTTTGTGAAGTCTCAGAGCATTCTCACGGTGAATCTCCCAGGAGCGCTCCAGACCCTGGAAAAAGGCATAAATTTATATGCAGTTAACATCATTTAATCAATAAGCTTCAGCTTGTAGAGATGAAAGAGATTGCTACAGAAGAATATCCCAGGAATCCTTTGTGTAGGACGTCGTGCCCTTTTTTGATGATTGTGTAGGTGTATGTTATTCTTTGTAGTCAAATACCATTAAAATTTGTGCTAAAAAGACAACATATTCTGTGGATGCAATTGGCATAAACTGCAGGAGACATCACACAAAATAAAGCCCTAGGCTACATTAAAGGGGATGTCCACTTTACCTCATGTATTTGTAATGTGTGTGTAAGTGTGGGGGGCAGGATATTAGGGAATGTATCAATATACATATATTAAATATTCTGCATCACTTTTTTGATATGTAAAGTAAAGCCCCTGGTTACAAAATGTCATTTACATCATCAGATGCCATTCCTATCCACAAAACAACCACAAATGCAGGGTTATGTTATCTAAGTTCCCGTGACCAATCTACCTTCTCTGACCTTATGATAGTATTTGTGCATAGGTTGCCTGACTATTTATTTCAATTAGTAGGTGGAGTGTAAATGTCATACAAATTTTAGGCTGATTTGTCAAGTGAAACTTTTAAATAGTTGCAAAAATGGTCCTAATTTTACATCATTTACTCCATGGGGAATAAAAAAAACAGAACTCTCAAAGTTTTTCTTACTACAGGCAGTCCCCGGGTTACATACATGATAGGTTCTATAGGTTTGTTCTTTAGTTGAATTTGTATGTAAGTCGGAACTGTATATTTTATAATTGTAACTCCAGGCAGAATTTTTTGGGTCTGTATGACAATTGGACTTTAAAAATGTTGGATTGTCATAAGAATCAGGATTAACAATAAAGCTTCATTACAGACACCTCTGATAACTGTTATAGCTGATTATTGTAGCCCAGGGCTAAAGTACAGTAAATTACCAACATCCGGAGGGCTGTTTGTAACTAGCGCTCGTCTGTAAGTCGGGTGTTCTTAAGTAGGGGACCACCTGTATTTCAAAAACTACACATTGGATCCCTAATCCTGAAGCACCCTCCTATATACCTGATGTGCAATGATACCTTTTGAAAAATACTTCAAAAACTACCACAAAGTCTGTGTGTAATAGAAGACTAACATGACAGTTCTCACAAATGTGCGTCTTTATGTATGTTTTTCATTTTAAAAAGTTAGATTTTTAAAAGAATTACCCGCTCGGCCAGGATCGCCAGTCCTTCTCTGAGGCTGTAGAAGTTGGTCACTGGTCCTGTATGATGGTATCTGTAAAATGGAAACGATGATGAAGCTATCATTTTATCACATTGCACCTTTCACTGCACATTGAAGACTTTTCTTGTCATATTTCTAAGAAAGATTCCAGATTCAAGGAAGAAAAGATGTGCTTGTAGTAAAGACTAAGGAAAGACTAAGGTCTGCCTTGTGAATTTTGCCACCAAACTACATTTTGGGCAGTTTTGGTAAAGTTTACTTCTGATTTAAAGCAGTAGACACATCACTTGTGGATGTACTTCCAAGACCTCATTGGAAACAAATGAAAAGGAACAGTCTAGAGGGGAAAGTAACTAAGTTGTGATATAGGTGTGGGTATTTAAGCCCCACCTAAGCGCCTAGTGGCACCCCTCAGGTATACGCATGCGGTGGTCAAAAACCTCGCAACATTGCTAAGAAAGCCAAAGGTATCCCCCAACACGGGGAAAAAGAGGAAAGACACTAATAATAAATGATAAAATTAATTCTTTAATGGAAAAATATATTAAAAACATATGCAGAGAAGAGTGTAGTACATATGGTACATAATTGTAGACAGCTAAACAGGATGGTGGAACACAGACAATTTGCAGTCAGGAATACAGCATGGGGAATAGAGTAGAAAAAACTACTACATGTAGTCTGGGGGACGAAGGCTTAGCGGCCGAAACGCGCGTCGGGGCGTTGCAGTCGGTGCAGCCACGGGAAATACCATACCTAAACCCACTGGTAAGGACTGGCATTCACATCACCCTGGATACTTTAGTAGCATTTATGTGCCAATTTGGCATTTATCGGTACCCTATTATCTCACTATCCTGTGGTCTTATACTATATCCAGCCCTGGTATTCATCTACATGTAGTAGTTTTTTCTACTCTATTCCCCATGCTGTATTCCTGACTGCAAATTGTCTGTGTTCCACCATCCTGTTTAGCTGTCTACAATTATGTACCATATGTACTACACTCTTCTCTGCATATGTTTTTAATATATTTTTCCATTAAAGAATTAATTTTATCATTTATTATTAGTGTCTTTCCTCTTTTTCCCCGTGTTGGGGGATACCTTTGGCTTTCTTCCAAGACCTCATGCACATGGACATGTGCTGTTTCTCGGCACAAACAACTGGCCCGCGGTAGAACCTTGGGCCCGTAGTCGAAACTCGGCAGGAATAAGACCTGTTCGATAATTTGTGGCTCCGACAGTCGGCTCATACACAGGGCAGTGGAATCCATGGCCATGGAATGAGCCCATATATGTAAATTGGGACATGTGCTAGCCGCTCAAACAACAGTTAGCACATATTAAAGGACACCTGTCATCAGGTCTGTGTCACTTGTCCTGTCACCTCTACCTGTTGGAGCAGTTCACAAGGATCCATCCCAGCCTTTATCTAGTCAATTCATACATTAATCATTGTAAAATCATCTTTTTCTTTATTATGTAAATGAGGCTGGTCACATGGTCAGAGGCAGTGATGTCACTACTGTTCCCCCTCCCCTCTCCTCCCCCTGCTCATGTCTGTGTGTAATGTATAGTAAAGCATTGCTAGTGTGTGTGCTGCATCTGCTGACATGCTGCATCCTCCTAATATACAGGTGAGAGACACAGACATCAGCTACACAAGTACCTGACATGTGCTGCTATAACATGGCTGCCTGGAGCTGTTATATCTCTCCTATACACACACACATGCACACACAGGCTGCAGGAGGCGTGGCCACCAGCAAGCACATGGAGCAGCCATTACATGGAGCAGCTGTCAGTCAAGCACTGGGGGTGTGACTGTACCTCCCACTCATGAATAAGCTGGACAGCTTGAATATGCTAATGACTCATTGGACATTTCACAGGTCATTTGCATACAGCTTTAGGACCTCATTGCGTAGGTTTACAGGCATGTAGAGGGACAATGAAGGGATAGAGGCAATGCTCTCTAATGGCAGTTTATGAAAATATATTTAGTTTAGGGGGATTATTTTGCCTAACGGGTTCTCTTTAACGTAGTGCCAGTGATTGATTGCAATACATCAGAGCTCCAGTATTAACATGTATAGGCGATCCTAATCTAGACACAAGGTGAGATGTCTTACTGAATACCTAATTTTCGGTGAAGGAAAGAATTGTGTAATTGTATTAAAGGGAACTTGACATCAGGAGCCCTTTTTCTGGCTCCCCCATGTCCCCATAGAGATTAGTGTACACGAGTACACAAATTGGTGGCCAATGAGTTTTTATAGTAAAACTGCCTTTTTCAGAAAAATGATGACAGATGAAAGATTACCTTTCTGTTTGCAGAGCTGTGTCCCTAGTCCCATGGGAGGGGCCAGTTTGGAGCGACCCCCCAATGGGAAACTGCTCGTCATGCAGCAATTTTAAAAAAAACTCCCATGTCCCCCATATCTCCTCCCCTGTCGTCCTCAGGCATGTCTGCCCCTCTCCTCACTGGCCCCTCCCTTGGGACTAGGGACATGGCTCTGCATACAGAAAGGTAAACTTTCATCTAACTTATCTTTTTTTTGGAAAAAGACAGTTTTACCATAAAAACTCTTTTGAATGTGTACACTATCCTCATGACAGGTTCCCTTTAAGCACTTCTAACATGCGTTTAGTCCATCAAATCTCCACTCCTTCTTTAAACTGTATTGGTGTCTTCAGGATGCCAATGGGATTGAAAGGTGTGGGAGAGCAGGGAGCAATAAGTTATTACTTAGAGGAATTCTGCCATCAAAATCCATCATGATAAACCAGGGACACCTCCTTATAGATCCAGGCTCTGTGACTGTGGGGATGGTCTTATATCTGTCATCCATGGCTCTTTCCTTCTAAAATAAACTTTATGCTAATGAGCCAGAAAGGCTACTGGGGCTGTACTCAGTGCCCCTCCGTACTACATATTCACAGGCTGTTACAGTGTGCAGGAGCACTCCCCCCCCTCCCCCCCACTGTGTGCTGAAACTTCCTGCGCTGCAGTGAGATTACATTAGGCAGAGTGAGGGGGCGTGCGATGGGAGCATGGGGAGGGAAGCCCGCAAATCTGCAGCACAGAGCGGTAGCCTTTAAGGCTCATTAGCGTAATTTTTAAACTTGATGTTAGATGAATGGAGGCCATAGATAACAAAAAGAAGAGTACCACAGTCACGGTTCCTATATCTATGAGTGTCTCTGGTTTACCCAAGCTTCATTTTAATAGTAGGTTTCCTTTAGATTGCCATGTTTGCACATGGTTTTGGTTGTTGTTTGGGCACTTGGTCTTTAAAAGGTTCAACATCACTGATCTAGTGTAAGGTAACAATACACTCAGACTGTAACTCACATTCTTGGTTTCCCATCACAGCCCCAGTAGTTGGAGAGCCAGGTCAGGTCCACATATAGAGATACTGGTTTTGTCTTCCGGCTGAATATCTTCTTACTGTGCAAGAAAACTAGTTAACTCTCAGCAGTACTAGAAATATATTGTAGTATTCATAACTATTCTTTTAACCTAAAACTGTTTTTAATTATATTTGCAATTTTTCCACATTATATTGTATTTCAATTGAAGGTTTATGTGAATATCTGAGGTTAAAGTGGTTTTCCCATTTCAGAAAATAAATGTTACTGTTTGTATAATGAAAAGTTATACAATTTCCCAATACACTTTCTGCATCAATTTCTCACCGTTCTCTAGATCTCTGCTTGCTGTCCTTCTATAGGAAGCTTCTAAGTTTCCTTCCAGTGGATAGAAATCTGACCGTGGTCACACAGGTGCATGGCTCGTTATATCACACGGCTCTGATTATTGTCTGTGATATAACGAGTCGTGCACCTGTGTGACCACGGTGAGATTTCTATCCACTGGAAGTAAACATAGAAGCTTTCTATAGAGGGACAGCAAGCAGAGATCTAGAAAACCGTGAACTGATACAGAAAGTATATTGGAAAATGTAACTTTTTATTATACAAATAATATTAATTTGCTGAAATGGGAATAGCCCTTTAAGAACATATTAGATAACTGCGTCAATACCAAATACATCGGACAACAAACTACTTCCTACATAGTCTAACCTTACACCAAACAGAGGTCTATAGGTTAAAACTTACCATGCAGCTTCACTAAATGAGATGGGTGCAGTTCCTGGTGGAGCATTTAATACCTTCTGAGAACCAGAGTACAGGATGTCGATTCCTATTAGAGACACAGAGAAAATAACAATTGTTCAGTGGTTATGTGTCAGGGCACACATACTTTAATCCCTCATTGGTGAGTTATTTAGTTAGATCACTGCTTTCCAGCAGTGTAACACAACTGTTAGTCCTGTAGGTGGCACTCTAAGAGCAGCACACAACTTTATACTACAACATGAGTGTAGTGAAATTAATCAGATCCAGTGATTTTTTTTTTTGTTCTTATTCCTCTTGGATAATGTAGAAAGTAATTTCACAGTCCAGGATAATTTACACAGAGATCTCTAAGTACAAGGCTAATGCTCACAGCTATATCTCATAAAAGGAATAATACACACAGTGATGTCACAGTACAGAGATAATGCACTCATTGATGTCACAGTGAAAGGATAATTTAACAGAGATCTCTAAGTACAAGGGTAATGCACACAGTGATGTCACAGTATAGGGATAATACACACAGTGATGTCACAGTACAGGGATAATACACACAGTGATGTCACAGTACAGAGATAATACACACAGTGATGTCACAGTACAGAGATAATGCAGTAATTGATGTCACAGTGCAGGGATATTACACAAAGGGATGTTACAGTACAGGGATAATACACACAGTGATGTCACAGTACAGGGATAATACACATAGTGATGTCACAGTACAGGGATAATACACACAGTGATGTTACAGTACAGGTGTAATACACACAGTGATGTCACAGTACAGAGATAATGCAGTAATTGATGTCACAGTGCAGGGATAATACACAAAGTGATGTTACAGTACAGGGATAATACACACAGTGATGTCACAGTACATGGATAATACACATAGTGATGTCACAGTACAGGGATAATACACACAGTGATGTTACAGTACAGGTATAATACACACAGTGATGTCACAGTACAGGGATAATACACAAAGTGATGTTACAGTACAGGGATAATACACAAAGTGATGTTACAGTACAGGGATAATACACAAAGTGATGTTACAGCACCACAATTCAATAACAACTCACACAATAAAACAACCATGAAAAACATCATGTACTCAGGGACAATTTAACTCTTAACCCAGGAAACACCTACATCCAACATGTCCAATATCACCTACATTAAATTGAAATTTGCACAAACTTTTTAACTACTCCAATATTCTGTCTTAAAATTTGAGGCAATCCCACTATATATTTGGGACATATTTCATATATGGATTTTGTTTAAGACCACACTAGTCATCCTATCATATCTAAGCATATACATGGTAAAAGCCTGAATAATCGAATAATAGTCACTGTCAAGGAGACTCTTTGTATGTACACTGAGAGACCAGGTGCCTTGTGTGGAGTAAAGTATTTTTATCACCTCCCCTGTACAGACCTTCCAGGGATATTACAGTGAACCCATAAAACCCTTTAATAGGATTTACTCACCCTGTTTGTCCATGTAGATGGGAGCACCTCCTAGAGATGCTACGGAGTCTACCAGAAGGAGGCAGTTATACCTGTATAAGGAATAGACATCAGATATTTAATTCGGATTGCTATGCTATATTATGTATTTATAGTGATTGGAGTTCATAGGGTTAAAAGTTTTTCCTGAATTATAATATTGATGGCTTTTCCTTGGGATAGGTCTTCATTGTCAGATTGTTGGGGTCTTGCTCTCAGCACTTCCAGTGATCAACTAGATCTGTGACCGCCAAACAATAGCTGTGACCTCTTCATTGCTTTCAGTGCACAGTGCAAAGAAGTCATGCGCGGTGCTGCAACCCAACTCCATGCATTATAAGACAAGGCCACGTGACCTGTAAACCTGAAATCACTGGACTCATAAGATGAAGGAACTGGTCTAAGCTCTGGGATATCTTCAAACAGTTGATAGATGAGTGAGTCTGGTGTTAAAGCCCTACTGTTCCGATGTGGGTGACTTATCCCAAGGCTATGTCATCAGTACCATAGACTCTGCAAACCCTTTTACTATCTAAAGGCCTACATGGGGGGCATAGGGTAAACCTGGGCCTAAAAAATTTTGTGATCTCGAAAGTGTCCCTCCCTCTATGAAGAAACCAGTACTATAATAGTACTGGTTTCTTCATAGGGGGAGGGACACTTTCGAGATCACTAAATTTTTTAGGCCCAGGTTTACCCTATGCCCCCCATGTAGGCCTTTAGATAGTAAAAGGAGATAAAGTATATAGTACTGGTTTCTTCATAGGGGGAGGGACACTTTCGAGATCACTAAATTTTTTAGGCCCAGGTTTACCCTATGCCCCCCATGTAGGCCTTTAGATAGTAAAAGGGTTTGCAGAATCTATGGTACTGATGACATAGCCTTGGCATAAGTCACCCACATCGGAACAGTAGTATAAACAATATAGTTGTGGGGCCTGGTACAGATTTTGCATTGGACCTGAAAGTAGAACCTCAGAATAGACACTAGGCCAACATTTAGCAGGAAACCGAAGAATCCAAAAATGCTCTGGTACTGGAGGTATCTATAAAAGGTGTAGACTTTATTTCTCCAGGTTGAAACCCCAGTATATGAAATGCACAGTGTGTAAATTCATGTTCTCATATGTATAGTTTTAACCTGGAGAGTCTACATTTACTCCATATACCCCCAGTATTGAAACATTTTTTGGATTCTTCAGACTTTACAATGGGGACCAGGAGCCAGAGACTACACCTCAGTTGCTATCACTAGAGGATTCTTAATTAACGCTTCATCCTACCCTTTCTTATAAAGACACCTACCGGTGACAAAGGTCTCCAATGCCATCTAGTGGCTGCACCACTCCACTGGATGACTCTCCATGAGTGATGAAGAAGAGAGAAGGCTTGTGCTCAGCTAGAGCCTGGAATTAAAAAGGATATAAAGTATAAAAGAGAAGGTATTACATTTACCACGTGTAAGCTATGAACATAGGTACTAAAACACAACAACCGCTAACTAAAACAAAATATTGATCACTATTTAATGGGATTTAAAGGGGTTGTCCAGGAATGTAAAAAAACTATTGGTGGCCGGGAGGGGGATGGTTAAAAAAAATAAACATTTACTTACCTCCACAGTCCCTCCCAGCATCCCATCAGCCACGCTGCGTTCAGCTTCCGTCCGGCTGAGGTGGTCGGCCACACCCACCAGTCCCTATTCCCAGCGATGTATAAACAAGGGACTGCAGAGGTAATTAAATGTTTATTTTTTTAACCAGCCCCCTCCCGCCACCAATGTTTTTTTTACGCTCTTGGACAACCCCTTTAAAACTATTTTCTAAATAAGATGTTCCAGGAAAGTCAACAGGTCATTTTTGACTGTGAATATATAGGATTTTCTGTGTAGAAGTGGCCATTGGATGGACCTTCTTGACTATAAGCAGGGGTGAACCTAAATTTTCTGCTGCTTGAGGCGAGCTATAGAACAGCGCCCTCTCTGACCCCATCCAGCAGTAATGTATCAGGTTATTTTTTAGCAAGTGGGTTCTCCATGCAGTGTCTCACACCCATGCTGACACCAAGTGTGAAGAAACATTAGTGTAAAGGGGCAGATCGTGCTTTCTAGCAGATAACTGGGCCCCCTATCTAGTTGCACGTAATGCTGCCTGAGGAAAGTGGCTCAACTCACCTCATGGCTATAAGAAGCTATCTACTGTCATTGTCCCCAAAAATTCCAGAATGAAATGATGGGCTACCTCACCTTTTCTATTTCTTGTAAGCTGAATCCTTCGCCAGGTGGTTTTGACAGGAGACGAACATCAGCACCTAAATGACATACAGTATGAGATATTGCAGCTTTCTATCTCTATCCTTCTTAATGGCCTTAGACATTTAGTGCATGCAGGTCAATAGTGCACACTGCAGAAACACAGAATCTGTGACACAGTGTATAGCCACAGCAGTGTAAAGGGTTAAATTTAAGTGTGAATTTTTGGCAGATGCCAGAAAAAAAAAACCCAGTGCAGAGTCCAAACCAACACTACTGAGAAGTGACCAGGTGCAAACGCTAGAGAACAGGGACATGGTAATAATTAACCTGGGTACAGAAATAGGGCAGAATCAGGTCATTCTTATGATAGACGGGAAGATATTGCTATATGAGCACAAGAGGTTGTGTATTAGGGGCAATATTTTATTACCTCTATTTCCATCTTCTCTTACCGTGTTTAGTTATCATCTCTTCTATCCCAGTAATATCTCCCTATTGTATCTTACAGCTCAGTGATGGATTCATGTGTCCCTCTTACCTATCCTCTGGGCAATGTCAGCAGCTCTCTCCCCCCAAATGCCTTTTGAAGCCACGAGAACTACGTCGCCTTTCTCCACCACATTAAAGATGGCGGTCTCCATAGCGCAGTGTCCTGAGCCACTCACAGCCAGAGTCAAGTTGTTTTTTGTCTGGAAGGCATACTGGATCCCAAGCTTAATGTCATCCATTATCTAGAAGAGAAAAATGCTTCAATTACTGAATCCTAAATTATAACACAAGCTCCAGATGGACTTTCTAGTAAAATACTACTCACAGTTTACAAGGAAGTCGTGACACGGGTGGCTAATAGGTCGTGGGGCATCATATTATATTTTTATATTGTTTGTGTCGAGACATCTAATATACCTACTAAATATAGTATAGCTTGACTAAGCAAAGTTTATATTATAAAATGTGGGGGGTGGCAATGATTTTATGCCTGTTACTGATTTATTTCAGGGATTGCCACAAAGCAAGGAAAAATTTGCAGTTAAAGGAATTCAACTCGCCATTCACATTTAATTGAAAATATCCCCAATATATACATACATATATATATATACACTCACCGGCCACTTTATTAGGTACACCATGCTAGTAACGGGTTGGACCCCCTTTTGCCTTCAGAACTGCCTCAATTCTTCGTGGCATAGATTCAACAAGGTGCTGGAAGCATTCCTCAGAGATTTTGGTCCATATTGACATGATGGCATCACACAGTTGCCGCAGATTTGTCGGCTGCACATCCATGATGCGAATCTCCCGTTCCACCACATCCCAAAGATGCTCTATTGGATTGAGATCTGGTGACTGTGGACGCCATTTGAGTACAGTCAACTCATTGTCATGTTCAAGAAACCAGTCTGAGATGATTCCAGCTTTATGACATGGCGCATTATCCTGCTGAAAGTAGCCATCAGATGTTACAGGGTACATTGTGGTCATAAAGGGATGGACATGGTCAGCAACAATACTCAGGTAGGCTGTGGCATTGCAACGATGCTAATTGGTACCAAGGGGCCCAAAGAGTGCCAAGAAAATATTCCCCACACCATGACACCACCACCACCAGCCTGAACCGTTGATACAAGGCAGGATGGATCCATGCTTTCATGTTGTTGACGCCAAATTCTGACCCTACCATCCGAATGTTGCAGCAGAAATCGAGACTCATCAGACCAGGCAACGTTTTTCCAATCTTCTACTGTCCAATTTCAATGAGCTTGTGCAAATTGTAGCCTCAGTTTCCTGTTCTTAGCTGAAAGGAGTGGCACCCGGTGTGGTCTTCTGCTGCTGTAGCCCATCTGCCTCAAAGTTCGACGTACTGTGCGTTCAGAGATGCTCTTCTGCCTACCTTGGTTGTAACGGGTGGCGATTTGAGTCACTGTTGCCTTTCTATCAGCTCGAACCAGTCTGCCCATTCTCCTCTGACCTCTGGCATCAACAATGCATTTCCGCCCACAGAACTTCCACTCACTGGATGTTTGATGGTTGTGCGTGATAATCCCAGTAGATCAGCAGTTTCTGAAATACTCAGACCAGCCCTTCTGGCACCAACAACCATGCCACATTCAAAGGCAAATCACCTTTCTTCCCCATACTGATGCTCGGTTTGAACTGCAGGAGATTGTCTTGACCATGTCTACATGCCTAAATGCACTGAGTTGCCGCCATGTGATTGGCTGATTAGAAATTAAGTGTTAATGAGCAGTTGGACAGGTGTACCTAATAAAGTGGCCGTGAGTATATATATATATATATATATATATATATATATATATATATATATATATATTCACACATTTCTTCTATTGCTTGTTGTTAAAAAAATGTACCTGTATGTATACCATATAAAAAGGCAGAGAGTTGCTGCATATCCTGCAGCCGTCCCTTGTTAATGAATGCTCAATCCAGGTGGTCGGCCTGGGCACCAATAGCAGATGTCTGGATGAGTGTGGTTATATCCAAGGACAGCTATCTGGTTTCTAATGGACAACTGGAACATTTTTTAATAACATGTCATTGAAGAAATGTATGTATAAGGCAGATGAATTAAATAAAATGTAAATGTCCAGATGAGAATAACCCTTTAAATACTCACTGGTTCCGGTTTTGTAATTGCTGAAGGACAAGCACAGATAACATCACATGACTACAGCTGAGTGTAGAATGGACAAAGTGGAAGAGAGAATGAGATGTTGCATTATTTTTTTGATCTGGTCAGAGTCTGTATTTTTAAAAGAACAGTTTGGGGGGTCTTTTTACTTAGGGGGCATGGTCTGGAATTTTTATCTAATTATAGTCCCTGGTCAGGGGTCTATATTTGTACCTGGATCTGTAGCTATTGTTGGGTTTTTCAGGGTTCTGAATTTATCAAAGATGTTTTGGCAGCGAACTCTGGGGGTCGGTAGAAGTCATTGTGGCAGTCTGAGCTTGACAGGGAATTAAAGGAACCATAACATCTCCAATGGTAGACCGAATTCACAGAAGTTATCCGCCAAAGGTTTGGGAAACAGTTATGTTATTACATGATCTCCGTGATCATAAAATTCGATTTAAAATTTTCAAAAAGGATTAAAATACGTGCATTTGTACATCTGAGGCAGGATCTCGATACTCGATAAGAGGATTTCTACAATCATGTTGCCGGCCCATTGTGGTTCTAGCTTTTAAGCAAACACTTCCCAACAGTGGCATTCTCTAGATACATGAATGGCTTTCCTGTGTAACTAATCTCCAGTAATGGAGGACATTGCACAATGAACAGGCCTGCATTAGAAGTAGGAAAGGTTTCTGGCAGCATCACTTATACTGGAATATATATCTGTTGTTAGACTTTTCCCAATATAACATTCATTATGCTCTGTTGCTGTTTACAGTAGTTTGTGCATTGAACATCAAGAAATTTATTTTGAATGTCTACTTCCCACAAGCAGCAATAGAAAAATCTGAAATCAATCTTATCTGCTGAGATGATGTCCACATTTTTCAAAAAGATGTTTCCCAAAAATGGTGTGTAATGGTATAGTTAGGATGAGTATTTACTCTATTGTATTATAAATATTGGATTTTGCGTTATGGGTTCAAGCAACAGTATTTTCATTAATTAAAGGGACTGTCCATTTTCAGCAAATAATTGATATTGTTTGTGTAACTAAATGGTATACAGTTTTCCAATATACTTTCTGTACCAATTCCTTACGGTTTTGTAGATCTCTGGTTTCCTTCTATAGAAAGCTTCTGTGCTTACTTCCACTGGATAGAAATCTGTCCGTGGTGATGAACACGCAGGTGCAGGAGCCGTTATTATCACAGAGAGTAATCAGAGCCGTGTGATAACGGCTTGTGCACCTGTGTGACATCACACGACTATGGACTGATTTCTATCCAAGTAAATATAGAAGCTTTTTATAGAATAAAAGCAAGCAGAGATCTAGAAAACCGTCAGGAATTGATACAGTAAATATATTGGAAAATTGTACCACTTTTCTTTACAGAAACCATTTCAATTATTTGCTTAAAGGAAACCTACCACTTGCTATTCAGGTGCTTTAAAACAGTTTAAAAACATAACGAAGATAAGCGCCGGCACCAGCTCACCCTGAGCTGGTGCACGGCATGTGCTGCTTAGAAGCCCTATCCAAAGTGGTAGGTTTCCTTTAAAGTGGACAATCCCTTTAAATTATTTTTATTCCCTTCCCTTACAAATTATGGATTGATCATTATACAAGCCCTTATACCTCTGTTATCCCCCCTCATTCTCATAGACTGTAAGTTCTTGTATCACCCCCTCATCCTCATAGACTGTAAGCTCTTGTATCACCCCCTCATCCTCATAGACTGTAAGTTCTTGTATCACCCCCTCATCCTCATAGACTGTAAGCTCTTGTGTCACCCCCTCATCCTCATAGACTATAAGCTCTTGTATCAACCCCTCATCCTCATAGACTGTAAGCTCTTGTATCACCCCCTCATCCTCATAGACTGTAAGTTCTTGTATCACCCCCTCATCCTCATAGACTGTAAGCTCTTGTGTCACCCCCTCATCCTCATAGACTGTAAGCTCTTGTGTCACCCCCTTATCCTCATAGACTGTAAGCTCTTGTGTCACCCCCTCATACTCATAGACTGTAAGCTCTTGTGTCACCTCCTCATCCTCATAGACTGTAAGTTCTTGTATCACCCCCTCATCCTCATAGACTGTAAGCTCTTGTATCACCCCCTCATCCTCATAGACTGTAAGCTCTTGTGTCACCCCCTCATCCTCATAGACTGTAAGCTCTTGTGTCACCCCCTCATCCTCATAGACTGTAAGCTCTTGTGTCACCCCCTCCTCCTCATAGACTGTAAGCTCCTGTGTCCCCCTCATCCTCATAGACTGTAAGCTCTTGGGTCACCCCCTCCTCCTCATAGACTGTAAGCTCTTGTGAGCAGGGCCCTCACTCCTATTGTTCGATATGACTGTTTGTACTCTGTAATGTAATATTATATTTGTATATGTTCCCCATATTATATCATCGGAAAATCACACGATGTTCTATAATCCTCATAATGTGTAATATTATATACACCTAAATACAAGGCAGTGGGGTTGTTGAGCATTACCATATTTGAGTTTTATATATAAAGTTAATATTCTACAAACATCACAAATGGCAGATCCCTGGCAGATTTGCAATAGTAAAAGCAGTGGAAGTTAGAAGTGAATCCTGCAGTGTATCTATGACTACAGGGGTGTCAATTTATTTCCATTTTCATGGGGGTTTCCCATAAAACAAGTAGGGCCCTATCCACAGGATAACTTGCCAATTGGTCTTAGTGATTAGCCCCCACAGATCCGGAGAACGGGGAATCCGATGGGATCCGAGGTATCTCTATTGGACCCCTCGTCGCTCCCGTGGTTTGGGATCTGAATTTATTACAGGGATCTGCTTTGGGGTTTGAGTTAGCTTATGGTCTATTATGAATTTAAAAATAAGAGTTTAGGGGTCTAGTCTGGGGTCTCAGGTCTTAATGCATTTCCTTGTGTTATTTATCTAAAATTATACAGCCGTACAATGTGTGTTGAATATTAACAGAACATTTTCAGCTCACATACGCAGACATTTACTAAAACTAGCTGATTACATCTCTTTTTACAGGACACTGCACCCCTCTTGTTCATGGGCTATGTCTAATATTGTAGCTCATTTCTAATTACTTTAATAGTGAAAAGCTGCATTATTAGACACTTAGGTTGTGCTGTTTCTTTACCAATAGTAGAATATATTTTTATCAATTACCGTATATACTCGAGTATAAGCCGACCCGAGTATAAGCCGAAACCCCCTAATTTCAACACAAAAACTGGGAAAACCTATTGACTCGAGTATAAGCCGAGGGTGGGAAATGCATTGGTTACAGCCTCCCAGTATATAGTCTGCCAGCCCCTGTAGCATACAGCCTGCCCAACCCCTGTAGCATACAGCCTGCCCAGCCCCTGTAGCATACAGCCTGCCCAGCCCCTGTAGCCTACAGCCTGCCCAGCCCCTGTAGTAAGAAAAAAAATAACACTGTACTCATCTTTCCGACGTCCCCCATAGATCCTCTTCTGTCTCAGACTGTCTCAGACAGAAGAGGACCTATGATGTCAGAAAGGTGAGTTTTGACTTTATTTTTTTAGTTGACTCGAGTATAAGCCGAGTTAGGGTTTTTGAGCTTAAATTTTGTGTTGAAAAACTAGGCTTATACTCGAGTATATAAGGTATGGTCCCTGCATATAGCAAGATATGTAGCAGACAAATGAAAGAATTAAGTGCTTATATCATAACATATTGTATATACTATTATATGATTAAATAATATTGCATTGTTTTCATAGTACCCATTTCTTCTACAGAGGATGTACTAAAAACCTAAATGGCAATACATTTGTTTATTTACTTAGGAATGTGAATCCGCTAATAATTAAATCTTCAAATTACTTTATGCAGAAATCAAATTATATCCGTTAATAAATTACTGATTGCTAGTTTCTCCTTATTATGTTACAAGTTTAATCCCAAATTGTTTAGAAGAGGAGTATTGAACACCTCCGTATTACTCACATTACACAATGTGGTTTTATCTACTGTACCTTTAACAACTAGCTGGAATTGGGCAGCTCATTAATAAATGTACAGACGGAGGCATTGTGAAATGTTTGTTAGGGGGTTGACACTGCCATAGTAAACATTTACTTAGGCCTATTGGTTATAATTGTTAACTAACGGTTACAGGACAATATAATAACAGCTTTTCCTGATTTCTCTGTTCTCTGTTTCCATACAGCCTCCTTGTGCAATTATTGTAAGGTCCACTGACCACATTTTATTCCTAGTGGCTTAAGTATCTACCGTAAGTTGAATGATCCATAGAATCCATCAAAATGAAATCAATCCTATTTTGGTTAAACATGTACATAATTGTGATGTAATACGTGTGTAAAAGTCATGACTCCTACATCTTGTACATTTTGTTATGAGAAACAATTAAAAACTATTGATTTAAAAGAAAAAAACTATCATGTTAGGGATAATGGTTGAATATCATTGAGATGCATCAAACAGAAAACAAGATGTTCTGGAGTATCTGAATCTCTGTTCTGGATTCATGCAATCTACAGGAGATAAAGATTAAAATGGACTTTGGATACAAAGCCTTGGGTCCTATTTGGTTCTGTATGGTAGAGCACCATGAGTAAATTTGGTCTTGGTTTGGCCTTACCTGGTACGTCTCAGTATGCATTGGACCGAGTACTGTTTGTGCTCCTGCAGCCTGGATTCGTGGTGGGGCATTTGAGGGACCTGGTCCCAGAAGGAGTTTTTTAGGGACATGTAAAGGCAGCTGTAGGGATTCTGGACTTTTCACAGATAGCGAGGAAGACATGTTTCTCTCCAAGTAACAGAGTGTTAAACTCGCTGTAGCCTCATTAGCTCTTATACTTTCTCTTAACTCAAGTTAACTATTGAACCATATGCTGGTCCACCATGCCTTCTGCACCTTCCAATCAGATCTGTCCTTCCTTGACACCTACTTCTTAAAGGATTAGAAATGTCATTATTTCGAGTGATCTTAAGGACTTGTTGAGTCAGGTATATTTCGGGAATGCATTGTCATCCTAGCTGTCTTGTTTTTATCTAGCCAAGGGCACCACCACTATTGGCCTTCAGGACACAGGAGACAATTTTGCAAAACAAATTTTATTCTTCATCAAGATTTTTCTTCTAATGTTTTTCCACATGAGTAAAGACCAGTGTGACCTGTCCTGCGAGTGTGTTTGATTTTCACAAGAAGGATACATCACAGTTGAAGGTTGCTATCTATTAATCTCTAAACCATTGCCCAATTGGCTAAGACAGTAGTTTGGAGGTGTTTCAGGGATGGGCAAAGTATGGGCTGTGTGTGTGGCTAGTAAATAAGACCGTACATAGATGGCTAGTTAGGCACTACTTTCTGTACCCTCTACTTGTATATTCCCTATGTTTCTGTCTTTTGGTTAGTTTACCCTTTATTTAAATTTCACTTTCTGTACCTTTAAATAAAATCTTAATCCTAAAGCAGATTGTTTAATATATTACACAGTTTTATATATTAACCTGACCTATTCATTTACAAAAATAGTTATACTGTACCAAGTTGAAGATTTCATGGATTAACCACCAGGCTCTTATTTAACATATTATAGTTTAGAAAGACTTATTTAGAAATATGTTTTTTCGAAAATCTTAAAGGAAATCTACCACTTTACCAAAGTAATAAACACCTACACATATTCACCTACTCTTCATCTTAATCCCGGCAGTGGTCTTTGCTAATCTTGACATGCTGGGATAACCTAGAAGAGAGACTTATAAAAAGCAGGCCGGAGCGATGAGGCGAGATGCTAATTATGCATGCCCCCTGCGTGACATCACCTCCCTCTCTAACATGGGAGAAAAAGGCATCTATCACCAGGATGCATGAATTCACGCCTCTTACATGACATCACCTTGCTCTCCCAGCAAGGTGCAGGGCCTTGCAACCCGGAGTGCCGGACATCTCGTCCCTATGCTCAGGGCTGCTATTTATAAGTCTTTTTTTCTATGTGATCCCGGCGTGACAAGATTAGCGAAGACCCCCGCCCAACCAAGATAAAGAGGAGGACAGGTGAGTATCTGTTGGTGTTTGTTACTTTTGTAAAGTAGTAGCTTTCCTTTAACCCCTTAAGGACGCAGCCATTTTACAGCTTAAGGCTCAGCCCGATTTTTTGGATTCTGACTTGCTTCGCTTTATATGGTTATAACTTTTGAACACTGTTACTTATCAAAATGATTCTGAGATTGTTTTTTCCCCACATGTTGTACTTCATTTTAGTGGTAAATGTTGGCTGATAAGTTTTGCGTTTATTTACAAAAAAAAGAAAATATGATAAATTTTTTGAAAAATTTGCCATTTTCGAAATTCTAAATCATTGCGTTTTCAGGCAGATAGATTTACCACCTAAATAAGTTGCTGAATAACATTTCCCATTTGTCTACTTTACATTTTCATAATTTCTGAAATGTCTGGATAATTTATTTTGATGTCACGCGGCTTACAAATAGAATATTGCTTTTCCGGATTTTCAGAATTGACTATTTTGGGGATAAATACAGTTTTGAATGAAATTTTACATATTTAGCATCAAAACCCCCTATATAATCTACCCATTTTCAAATCTGCACCCCTCAATCTATCAGAAACAGCTTTTACGAAGATTGTTAACCCCTTGAGATCTTCATAGTAATTGAATCAAAATGGAGGTGAAATTTAGAATGGTCAAATTGTTCCCTTATACGTTCATTTAGCACTAAAATTTACACATTTCCAAAATATAAAAAGAGAAAACCCACCATACAATTTGTTCTGCAATTTCTCCTGAGTGCAGAGACCCCCCACATGTGGCCGTGACTCGTGTTATGGGGGCACAGCGAGGCGCAGAAGGGAAGGAGCGCCCTGCAGCTGCCAGGATTTTAGTTTCCTCATTGGCCCCTTTTGAAGGCTATAAAATTTTCGCTTTTTCGTTATTGGGGCCATGTGACGGCATTTTTTTTGCGGGATGAGATGCTTTTTCCATTGTTACCATTTTGGGGTTGGTATCACCTATTGTTGAAAATTTAGGAACTTTTTTTGAGGGCAGGAGTAGAAAAGCATCAATTCTGTACTGGATTTTTTACTTTTTTTTTTTTGGTGTTCACCGTATAGACTAATAATCATGTTAGCTTTATTCTATGGGTTGATACGATTACGGGGATACCAGACATGAATATATTTTCTTACGTTTTACTAAATTTGTCAAACAAAACCCTAATGTGGGGAAAAATCTATAATTTTTGTATTGCCATCTTCCAAGTGGCATAACTTTGTTACGTTTTTGGCTACGGAGCTGGTTGATGGCTTGTTTTTTGCGGGACATGTTGTACTTTGCACCAGTATCATGTCTAAGTACATATGGTTTTTTGGTCGCATTTTATAGCATTTTTTGTGGGATTGAAAAGGTAAAAATCATAATTTTTGGAGGGTTTATAACAGTTTTTTTTTACGGCGTTTATCGTGGGGGTTCAATAATGATTTACTTTTATTCTACGGGTTGTTACGGACGCGGTGATACTATATATGTGGGGTTTGTGTTATGATTTAGACTTTTTTTTTGAGTTATATGTCTCTTTATATGTTTTGGGGGTTTGGGGCATTTTTAGTGATTTATGGCTTTATTTTTTTATTGAATAACTTTTTTTTTTACTTTTTTACTTTTATACCATGGTACATGAACAAGAAATCCTCTGATTGCTTGTTCATGATAATATTCTGCAATACTCATGTATTGCAGAGTATTATCAGTGTCAGCCTATGCACTTGCATAGGCTGGCACTTTGCCAGTAAGATGACGTCACAGACGCCATCTTACTGGCAATTCTTGCTAGTAACTCTGGGGTCCAGATCGGACCCCAGAGTTACTATAGCAACGATCGGCGCCCCCCGAAAACGGTTCGGGGGGGCCGATCGTGGGGGAAAGACACCCCAGATGCTTGTTAGATGCCGCGGTCGCGCTGACCGCGGCATCTAAAGGGTTAAGCACCCGCGATCGGAGACAACTCCGATCGCGGGTGTTACACTGGGGTGCCGGCTATTAGTTACAGCCGGCACCCCGTGTTTCCCGATGCCGGTTCGGCTCTGATCCAGAGCCGAGCCGGCATAGGCGCCGTGGCGGATATATCCGCCACTGAGCGCTAAGTCACTGCGCTCCGTGGCGGATATATCCGCCGCGGAGCGTGAAGGGGTTAAAATGTTGGTGGAGGCATCATTTATTTTAATGGAAAGTGTGTAATGCTTAATTTCTCCTTTGATGGCGTTGGTTACAGAAAGTTGAACACTAGCTGCAGAATTCACTGTAGATTACAATTCATTCAGGGGGTTTAAACTGCTGGAAAATATGTAACTAGCTTATCATTATATTCATTGTAAAGTACACTCACCGGCCACTTTATTAGGTACACCTGTCCAACTGCTCGTTAACACTTAATTTCTAATCAGCCAATCACATGGCAGCAACTCAGTGCATTTAGGCATGTAGACATGATCAAGACAATCTCCTGCAGTTTAAACCGAGCATCAGTATGGGGAAGAAAGGTGATTTGAGTGCCTTTGAACGTGGCATGGTTGTTGGTGCCAGAAGGGCTGGTCTGAGTATTTCAGAAACTTCTGATCTACTGGGATTTTCATGCACAACCATCTCTAGGGTTTACAGAGAATGGTCCGAAAAAGAAAAAACATCCAGTGAGCGGCAGTTCTGTGGGCGGAAATGCCTTGTTGATGCCAGAGGTCAGAGGAGAATGGGAAGACTGGTTCGAGCTGAAAGGCAACAGTGACTCAAATCGCCACCCGTTACAACCAAGGTAGGCAGAAGAGCATCTCTGAACACACAGTACGTCGAACTTTGAGGCAGATGGGCTACAGCAGCAGAAGACCATACCGGGTGCCACTCCTTTCAGCTAAGAACAGGAAACTGAGGCTACAATTTGCACAAGCTCATCGAAATTGGACAGTAGAAGATTGGAAAAATGTTGCCTGGTCTGATGAGTCTCGATTTCTGCTGCGACATTCGGATGGTAGGGTCAGAATTTGGCATCAACAACATGAAAGCATGGATCCATCCTGCATTGTATCAACGGTTCAGGCTGGTGGTGGTGGTGTCGTGGTGTGGGGAATATTTTCTTGGCACTCTATGGGCCCCTTGGTACTAATTGCAACGCCACAGCCTACCTGAGTATTGTTGCTGACCATGTCCATCCCTTTATGACCACAATGTACCCAACATCTGATGGCTACTTTCAGCAGGATAATGCGCCATGTCATAAAGCTGGAATCATCTCAGACTGGTTTCTTGAACATGACAATGAGGTCACTGGACTCAAATGGCCTCCACAGTCACCAGATCTCAATCCAATAGAGCATCTTTGGGATGTGGTGGAACGTGAGATTCGCATCATGGATGTGCAGCCGACAAATCTGCGGCAACTGTGTGATGCCATCATGTCAATATGGACCAAAATCTCTGAGGAATGCTTCCAGCACCTTGTTGAATCCATGCCACGAAGAATTGATGCAGTTCTGAAGGCAAAAGGGGGTCCAACCCATTACTAGCATGGTGTACCTAATAAAGTGGCCGGTGAGTGTATAATATTACATTCTCATATAGCCTCAGATCTATAGTAACACTGCCGTTCCATTCCGCCTGATCTGTTTTTGTTGCCACACACAAGGTTTATGTGCAAAACTACTGTAGATTTATAGAATGCTGCCAAAAGGGTTCCTCTTAAATAATTAAAGGGGTTGTCCGTTTTACTAAATGGATCGGAAATGTCTTTTACCTCAGACATTCCTGTTCATAAATGGCAGCAGATGGAGGGTCATGTAATCCAAGCTGTCCATGACCAACTTACCTTCCAGTACCTTATGATAATACTTACCAATACAAGCTTAAGGTCCTGGAAGGTTGATTGACCGTGGACAGTCGAAGATCACATGATGCCCCATCTGCTGCCATTATTTTAATAATGAAGTAAAACTTATTACTGTAGTAGGGGTTTTACTTTACATTTCAGGAAGGGTTACAGATTTTTTTTTTATATAGATGGATAATGGTAAATTACCTAATACCCTGTCCTCCACACTTACACACAAATTACAAAAAACGTGATGTAAACGTGATGAGACTAGTAAATTACATCAAGGCCATATGTATATGTCAGAGCCTTAATGATAATAATAATAATAATAATAATCTTTATTTATATAGTGCCAGCATATTCTGTAGTGCTTTGCAAATCATAGGGGACATATACAACTAAATTACATTACAGAGTACAAACAGTCATATGGAACAATAGGAGAGCTTACAGTCTATGAGGATGAAGGGGGTGACACAAGAGCTTACAGTCTATGAGGAGGAGGGGGTGACACAAGAGCTTACAGTCTATGAGGATGAGGGGATGACACAAGAGCTTACAGTCTATGAGGATGAGGAGGTGACACAAGAGCTTACAGTCTATGAGGATGAGGGGTGACACAAGAGCTTACAGTCTATGAGGATGAGGGAGTGACACAAGAGCTTACAGTCTATGAGGATGAGGAGGTGACACAAGAGCTTACAGTCTATGAGGATGAGGGGTGACACAAGAGCTTACAGTCTATGAGGATGAGGGAGTGACACAAGAGCTTACAGTCTGTGAGGATGAGGGGATGACACAAGAGCTTACAGTCTATGAGGATGAGGGGGTGACACAAGAGCTTACAGTCTATGAGGATTATGGGGGTGACACAAGAGCTTACAGTCTATGAGGATGAGGGGTGACACAAGAGCTTACAGTCTATGAGGATGAGGGGGTGATACAAGAGCTTACAGTCTATGAGGATGAGTGGGAGACACAAGAGTTTACAGTCTATGAGGATTATGGGGATGACACAAGAGCTTACAGTCTATGAGGATGAGGGGTGACACATGAGCTTACAGTCTATGAGGATGAGGGGTGACACAAGAGCTTACAGTCTATGAGGATGAGGGGGTGATACAAGAGCTTACAGTCTATGAGGATGAGTGGGAGACACAAGAGTTTACAGTCTATGAGGATTATGGGGATGACACAAGAGCTTACAGTCTATGAGGATGAGGGGGTGACACAAGAGCTTACAGTCTATGAGGATTATGGGGATGACACAAGAGCTTACAGTCTATGAGGATGAGGGGTGACACAAGAGCTTACAGTCTATGAGGATTATGGGGGTGACACAAGAGCTTACAGTCTATGATGTTGAGGGGGTGACACAAGAGCTTACAGTCTATGAGGATGATGGGGTGACACAAGAGCTTACAGTCTATGATGATGAGGGGGTGACACAAGAGCTTACAGTCTATGAGGATGAGGGGGTGACACAAGAGCTTACAGTCTATGAGGATGATGGGGTGACACAAGAGCTTACAGTCTATGATGATGAGGGGGTGACACAAGAGCTTACAGTCTATGAGGATGAGGGGGTGACACAAGAGGTATAAGAGCTTGTATAATGGTACAGCCATTCTTTATAAGGGAACAATATAAAATAATTTAATAAATAAAAATTCTGCTGCTTGAACCAGCCTTCAGCCGCCATCTTTTCACAAGGTCTATGGTGAAAGTCACTGCAGAGAAGCCTGGAGCTTGGTAAATATCTGCTGTTTGCCGGATAACAGATGGGAGATAGGACATAGGATGGATTAGTAAAGAGAGAGTTGATCTTTCATGCAGTTATAATAGGCTTGCCTAAAGAGATGGGTTTAAGAGCATGCTTGAAACTTTGGAGGGTGAGTATTAGTCTGATTGTCTGGGGAAGGGCATTCCAGTGAATTGGTGCCTCTCGGGAGAAGTTCTGAAGACTTGCATGAGAGGTTTGAATTAAGGTGGAGATTAATCTAATATCACTGGCAGATTGAAGAGCATGGGAAGGTCGATAGACTGAGATGAGAGAAAAGAGATAGAGAAGAGAGCCTTGTACAGGAGGGTGTGTGGGTTACACAATACAGTGTACTAGAGACTCTTCATCCCATGCATAGATGGATTAGAAATCTGGTAGCTTTTCCAAATATCTTTACATATTTATGTTATTATGTTCACATTTGTTTCACTTATTTCCGCTGAGCCACTCAGTCGATGTTGGAGGGCTGGATCTGTCACATGATGGACACTGATTAGCTCAAATGAATGTTGGATGCAGATAAAGAAATCATTCAAGAATCAGTTCGCTGAAGCTTAGCTGGATTTTGCAAAAGACTAGATTTGGGTCCGAATTAATGTTTGCAGTTGTTCTGTACATTGGTATATATACAGGGGAGTCATATATTTATTTAATTGAAAGGACCTATTTAGTTTTACTCATTTTATACAAATTTTTTAAAGAGGGATAGACTTAGGGTTATCGTTAGGGTTAACCATACGCTACCAACCCTAACTGTAACCCTAATGCAAAGTTCTAGGATGATTCACAAGAGACGTATAGCCACCTTTTTTAAAGATTTTTATTAAGTGTTAGGAAAAAAATCATGCAGATATGAACACAAACTCTATGGGGCACATTTACTTACCCGGCCGACGGAGTTCTCGAAATACGGAGTGTCCGGTGATCATGCACTTCGGGGTGATTCACAAAGATTGTGCACCGGATTTTGTGCATCTGTCGCTTCCCCGCTCAGGTCCGGCGGAGTTCACCATCTTCTTCCCGGTGTATGTAATGCATTGGTTGTGACACAATTTGAATATTAAATTCTGCGCTCGGTCCGAATCAGGCCCCCCATTTCTGTCGCATGAAAGCTAGCGCCGCTGTGCCAAAATCCGAGCGCGTGCAACACAATTCCCTTCTAAATAGCTTTCACAGCCGCGCAAATCCCGAAAATTTCTAAAATCAGTCGAAAGTGCGATCCGCGGGACCTTTACTAAATAAGCCACTATGTGTTTCTTACAATGTGTTGTTTTCATTAATTAGAAAAAAGCATTAAAAATCAGATGGATTTAAGATTCCTTAGTACAATAAGTACAATTTCATGTAAATATTTAGACAATTATGGATAAATTAATATTATTTAGGTCATAGAAGATCTTTTTTCAAAAGGCATCAAAAAGTCTAACTTAATTTTCTTATTGTATATTTAGCTTTATTTTTCATTATTCTAACTTTTTAATGTTCAGCTGCATGTGACAGATATAGATGAATATTAGACTGCACATGTTACAGTTGTCAATGCAGTAGAGCTGAGTTTGTCACCTTCTTATGTGGCACAAACCGAAGTTATCTGAAGTAAATACACCTTGTTTAGTTTTCTTTAATACAATGTTCTAACCACAAAAAATAATGTTGGACACCAAATGTTGAAAATCCACAGCATTTACTTTTGTGTGGACAAAGACAAAAGAACAAATATGGTTGTGCGTCAATTTAGCATTTAAGATATTACTAAAAGACTTACCTGAAACATTTCGGGGTGCATATGACCAATCACGTGTAGACCCCCTGCAGCCTGTACCCGGGGGGATACATTAGAAGGGCCAGGGCCCAGCATGAGGCGTTGAGGTACATGTAGAGGTTGTAGAAGAGCTGTAGATGGAGGCGTAATTGTGTGAGTGGACATCCTGACAGATCCTGACAGCCTGACAGCACGGAGCAAAGAATAGGATATTCCTCTAACTGTCCCTTGCATCTTTATTAACCCTTGACTGGACAATGACGCACGGTGAACCTTAACCCAGTCTCTATGTCTCTACAGTCCTGGCATTATTTGAATGCTACCCTTTATTCCCCCTCCCTCTCTCGTATTTGTCACACAATGTCACTCCCACTCACCTCAGGGTCTCAGGTGGCTGACCTGTTCTCCGTAACACGAGGGACATTACACCTGTCCCTATATGAGAAAACATCTTTTACGCTGTGAAAACTGTGGTAACAGGGAATATTGTGCCAAGGACAGTTTTGATGCCAAAAGTTTGATAGCTAACTATGAAAAACATGTAGTAGATCTGCTGTCAATGTGGCTGATTGGAATTTTGGGATAATAAATTAACCTATAACTTTTCCCTATAAACATGGACCATCATGAGGCCAACATGTTCAAATGTGCGTTACAAATGCAGGATGGGAAGTTTGGTAATAAATAACCACAAACTAACACATAAATACAAAGTTACTTATTACAGTGGATTCTGGGGAAGGCATCAATGACTGCTGACAGGACAAATTGCCTAATAAGGGATGTGTCCTCAATAATACATTATATACATTGTTTCTACAGAGAGAGACAAATCCAATGAGGAATTACATGTATATGTCCCAGATACAGTAATGTATGATATATATAATATACCAAATAATAGTACCACATGCCTAGATAGAAATACAGCAAGTGGTATAATACTTGCGTGCCATATGGTTGTGACAAATTTTGTGTTAGAAATTGTTTGTTAATCCGTCCCATCATTAAGTTTTGTAATGCGAAGGTCTTGAGACAGCTCACTGGTTTTATCCATCATGAGATGTTTCTTTTGTGGCACCTTAATAATAAGACAACTTTTTATAGTTCATCAGATGAACCAATTGATATCATTTTAATATGTGAGGGGTTTGCTTTCTAATTACTAAATCATTTCAGCTGGTGTCATGACTTTTCATGGCTTTTTGCCCCTTGCTTTCTTCATGTGTTCAATACTTTTTCCCTGTGCCCTTTCTCAAGAAGCTTTGTTCACCCAGTATACCGGGGTGAACTCCATCCTCCTTATTTTCCCTTCCCCCAGTTCTCTAAAAGAGGGAATTTTTAATTTAAAAGTTCCTATCTCATGTTGCTCATTTTAGGGTTCTAGGATGAATGACAGCAGAAGCTCTAGCCACTAATTTCTCTATAATAACAGGTTAGTGAAAAACAGAAGACTGTGTTCACACATGGGGGCTTATTTACTAAGGGTCCGCGGACGCACTTTTGTTGGATTTACGACGTTTTCGGGATTTTCACAGCTGTGACAGGTATTTAACTGGGGATTGTGTAGCACGCGATAGGATTGTGGCACGGCAGCGCTGCTTTCATGCGACAGAAATGGGGGGGGGGGACCCGTGCCTTCAGACGATCAGACTGATTCGGACTGAGCGCGGGATTTAACCTTCAAATTGTGTCGCAAGATCAAGCACTTACATGCACCAGGAAGAAGAAGGTGAACTCCGGCGGACCTGAGCAGGGAAGCGACACATGCAGGAAATCGGGCGCATAAGCTACGTGAATTGTGCCGGACTTCATCTTCGTCAGACCATTCCGGATCGGGGATTGCAACAGGACCGTAAATGTGCCCCATGGTGTCTACATTGTGTTTTGAAGCAGCTGAGGAGAGGAAATTGACGGTTAACATTCACGTTTACAAAGCATGTTAAAGTTATGTCAACACGTGTGTTTATGTTTTGTAAATGCGGTGAAATAAAGCTATACGTAAATATTGTATTTTGTAGATGCAAATGTCAACAGCAAAGTAATTAGACAACTCTCCTCTTCTCAGCTTTTGTATTACATTTTAAAACACAATTTAAACATGTGAACACCACATGTAAACGCGGCCAAAACTTATTCGATAATGGTGGTGTGATGCAGGTGTAGTCTGCGGATTGTTGCTCCTTTAAGGGGAATTTATGGGACTGCTTTGCACAATTTAATAAGGTGTGAAGTACTTAACAGTGGACTGTACACTAAGTGTCAGGTGTGGCTGTGTCTGGACTGACAGCATGATTTTATCAGCCTGGTCTCCAAGATTGCCATTGATCTAGATTCCACTAGCAATAGACTCTAGTTGTTGATCCTTAGATTACGTTGGGTGGTATCCTGCTACCCTGTTCTATCCACTTGTACTGGGTTCAGACCATCCCTGACATAGTACCTAAACTGGAGGAGTTCCTGACTGGTTTGAAAAGTGTCTGTGGTTTGGTGTGAGGAAAACCCAGAGAAATACAATTGTTTGAGACAAGTGACTGTGATGGTGCCAAGTTCATACAATGGGAATATGCTGTGAAATCTAAGAGAGACTCTACCAAAAATGTCTTGTGCAGTCTATGAGAGACTGTTCCATTGGTGTTAGTAACTGACAAGCTCTATGCTTCTTGTAGTTATGGTTGTAAATGACAATTTTGTACCTTCTATTCTAAACATTAAATGGGTTTTCCACATGGTTGCAGAAGGCCAAAGAAAACCGAAGTTCCCTCACTGTCTTCCACTCCCATTGCAACACGGCCTGGTTCCTGCTGGTTTCTACTTCCTATTCCCATCTCTACATACAGGATATGACCACATTGCCAATCGGTGGCAGTGACTTTCCTATGCCAGTGTTTACCTGAGTTGGCCAGATGGGCAGCCATCCTCCCTTCTTTGTTCCTCCTGAAGATGTTTAGGTAATTTTACTTTATGTTTTAGAGTTGGGTAAACACTTTTCTATGGCTTTAACCCTGTTATGGTACAATTGTCATCAGTTTTAGTGTTTGTTATGGTGTTCAGTAGAAAGAGCAACATGCACTCTGATCTGCTTCACCCCCTCACACCTCCAACACTCCCCTTGTTTGTGTCTGGATCAGTAAGTCTAATGAAGTTATTATTTAATCAATGTCACACTTACACTCGCATAGCTGAAAGTTCTCATACATAAATGGAACAACTAAGTTCATCTTATCTAGGTTTGCTGTCCGGGTAAATAAATGTATTGCTCCATAGGGTAACTGTTGTATTGTGGTCTTCAGTGTTATGACTGACAGTAGGTTGGAGCCAAAATAATGTCACTTTGTTGTAGTACTATTAGTTAAGAAACTAAGTCAGTAAATCCCAGCAAATATTTCCAAATAAATTTCAGTTTATAAGAGAAAATATGAAAGTATCAGGAGGAAGAGACAATCAATTGTATCTGTGTATTTAAGACACACAACACAATTACCAGAGAAGTGCAGGCAGGGACTAGATTGCGAAAAAGAATAAAATGCTGTTGCTGACCCACATAGATGCATATCAGGGTATGTGATGCCGTGCTGGATAAGAAAATGGAGAGCCAGCGCTTGGTTAAGATCCAAGGTAAACATAAGAAAGTCCACGTTTTCATATGACTAAGGATTAATACATTGTTTTGTTCGAAACACGTTACCGCATACATTTTTTTAAAGTGATGTTTTTTTGTATATTTTTTAGTATTGATGGATTAAATAAACTTTGTAAAACTTTTACCTACTGTCAGTGCGGACCAAGTGGATTTTTTTCCTTTCTTAGGGACAATATTCCCACTACATTAAACATGTTCAAAGGCAAAGCACATGGATGTGTCTCTCCATCTTCTGCTACACTAGAAGGAGAAGAGGAAGATGCAGGGATTGCTGGGGAGCAGGAGGTATGAGATTATTGTTTTTTATGGGGGCCCTCCTCAACTACCGAGCTACCAAACTCTGTATTAATTGATAAGCGGGGGAGCTGCTGAACCCTGCATTAATTGATACGGCGGAGCTGCTGAACTCTGCATTAATTGATAGAGGGAGGAGATGCTAAACTCTACATTTATAAGAGAGGGGGCAGGACTGTATTTATTGGAGTCCAGCTGGGTTTAATTAAACTGATTGGACTTGATTAGGAATGGCAAACACCTGTCTATAAGACCTTACAGCTCACAGTGCATGCAGTGGTGTAACTAGGAGAGACAGGGCCCCCTAGCAGGCTTCCTCATGGGGCCCCCCTTCCCACTTAAAAAAATATACATATTAGTATACTCACACATGCGAGTTACAATCACATATAAATACACTCATGTGCACACACAGCATATACATACACATACAGTGCCATATGCAACATACTCACATACAGTGTATACAGACACCTTATACACATCACAGATACTGCATATATACATCACAGTATATGTTATATACATATTATGCTGGACATTGTGCAGTACAATATAGATATAATGGTGCACATCCTCCATTATTTATTGTGTCAGGTCGGATGATGGGGCCCCCTGACACTGCTTCCACTGTAGTTACGCCCCTGAGTGCATATCAGAGCACATGAGAATCATGAAGTCTTAGGAAGTGCCCAATGAGCTCATAATGAGACATAATTGTGACAAGGTACAGATCTGGCTATGGTTACAAAAGAATTTCTACAGCACTCAAGGTTCCTAAGAGCACAGTGGCCTCCATAATCCTTAAATGGAAGAAGTTTTTTTTAGACAACCACAACTCTTGTTGGACCCGGCCATCCAGTCAAACTTAGCAATTGTGGGAGAAGATCCTTGGTGAAAGAAGTAAAGAAGAACCCCAAGATCACTGTGGCTGAAATGCAGTAGGGAGAAATCTCCACAAAGTCAACTATTACTGCAAACCCTCCACCAGTCAGGGCTTTATGGCAGAGTGTGCCGACAGAATCCTCTCCTCAGTGAAAGACATATGAAGGCTGCATTACAGTTTGCAAAAAACACATGAAGGTCTCCCGGACTATGAGAAATAAGATTCTCTGGTCTGGTGAGGCGTAGATTGATTGGTGTGGTATGTGTGGATAAAACCAGGCCCTGCTCATCACCTGCCAAAAACAATCCCAACAGTGAGGGAGTTTTTCTGCTGCAGGGATAGGACCACTGGTTGCAATTGAAGGGAAGATGAATGCGGCCAAGTACAGAGATATCCTGGATGAACACCTCTTCCAGAGCTCTGGACCGCAGACTGGGCCGAAGGTTCACCTTCCAACAAGACAATGACCCTAAGCACACAGCTAATCTAACAAAGCAGAGGCTTCAGGACAACTCTGTCACCATTCCTGACTGGACCATCCATTGCTAAACCCAATTGAGCATCTCTGGAGAGACTTGAAAATGTCTTCCACCAACATTCACCATCCAACCTCTGGGGTCCACTGAGTGCCATAGTGTTTTTCTTGGATGTCCACAACAAGACTTTAATACTAGCTCGTCCTTTTCCCTGGGGCAGCCTGTTGACTTTCTGCTATGAACTTATGACTCTTATGATATTTCATCCTTAATGGACCGTCAGTTGATGTTCCTTTAATGTCTTTAATTGATTCTTCTGTCCTAGGTTGTGTGCCTCAGTGACAGCACTTTATCAGCCCAGTAGGCCCGGCAGCAGCTCCCGGCCTGTAATGGGATTATATCTGGTGAGGAGCCAGCCCAGTAGCATGTAGTAGCATGTATACCCGAGACATGGACGTGGGGATTTGTAGATCGATATAAAAGAGCAAAGCAGGTTAAATTTTACATTTACTTTTCTTAAGGGCACACTAGACGAACAGTACACATTGCATTAGAGTACAAATTACCAGGGTATGACTACAAGTATCAGCAATTCTGTTACCTTGTGTGGGGATGGATAGTCGACACTTTAAGATCCCTCCTGCTCTTGGTGATGTTGAAGGTTACCCCAGGAAAAGACAATGGGCACAAGTGGTGCTCTGATTATAATAGGTGCAGACACACTCCTTCACACCCATAGGAGGGCTCTAGGATCCCTCCTACCTAGTATCAGGACCAGATACTTGGAGCAGTTCTAGCTTTTCAAAGTCATAGGGTCAGGGCTCAGGTCTCATTGGATTTGAATGAATCCCTGGATCACGTTGATACAAGACATGACCTATTTTCTATGCTCCCATTTATAGAAATGTATATCTCTGTGTCCAAGAATGCTAGAACCAAGTTAAACACGTATGCGCTACCCTGGCAATCACGATTCCAAATATGTATCTGGCCTTGAGCTGAGATGGGTCATAACTCCATTACTTTCCATAACCAACATATTGGTATGGGATTTATATGACCCTTTGTCTGAAACTGGAAGGACCTCCAGTCGGTGCCAGCACGTCTCAGGAAATCCTTCAAGGCTATTCCTCCAGGCGATTTAATGAAACTCCAGCTCTGACTCAATTGAGCTATTCAAGATGAGGCTAGAGAAAGTGGGTTACTGGGACTAGCAATGATGAATATAATGCCCCCTCCCTGAGGTACATGTATTTCCTATATTCTTATCACAATTATTATATAATGCATATACCAATTCTATTCCAAATACAATAGCTTCAAAATGCACATGAATAGCAAACATCCTCTTTTACTGTATACTCTTTTACTCTTTCACTCACTCTCCGTACCTGTCTCTCTGTCTCTCACTCACTCACACTCCCTGCCTGTCTCTCACTCACACTCCTGATCTGTCTCTCTGTCACTCACTCTTCCTGCCTGTCTATCATTCATCTCCCTTCCTGTCTCTCTGTCACTCACTCTCCCTGCCTGTCTCTCTGTCACTAACCCTCCTTCCGTGTCTTTCTGTCTCTATCCATCTTACCTCACACATAAGTGTCTTATACTCATTGCCTATAGTAACCAATCACAGCTTGGAGCAGAGTGGACAGACATACACACATATACTTAGCTTTAAATATTAGATATGGAATATTTTTAAGGATTGGACACCAGACAAGCTTTTCCACAAGAACAGGTGGGACTACCCGGAAGTAAAACAGATCCCTGTGCATATTGTGTCTTTGACCATGACTAAGAATGTGTGTCTAAAACGTGTAGTTAGATATTTTCTAGTTTGTCAGAGATGTGACAGTGTGTATTTTATCCTTGTATTATAAAATAAAATCTGATTTTAACAGTCATTAAATATTGGTGCAAGACGGGTCTCATCTGGGAAAATGAAATGTTTCCTGTCATGCGCTGTCGGTTAATAGCAGATGATACAATCTAAATAAAGAGAATCTTTCTTCATTGGCACCAGGACATAGATGAATGGGTCATATAACCTCTTTTCTTGTGAAATTATTTTGTAGTTTGACATCAGACTGATCCTGTTCCTGACTTTACCTTGTTCCTGGAAATTTCCTCTGCCTCACCCCTTGGTTTGTTCTTTTGGCAGCTTGCTCTGACCTTTGGCTCTGTGCCTGACTACACTACTTACTATATGCATCAGCACTACTGCTGCCAAACCATGACTAGTCTGCAGCAAGACTGGGGAGGATGGTTGACAGAAGTAGGCAACTGCCTATGGCATCACTTCATCTTTGGAAAGCCCTGTTTTTGATAGACAGAGAATGTTGTTTTAGATTTTGGAAGTTTTTATCATACCTAGGTGGGTTTTGGCAGTTGCTTGAAGCTGGAGGCAGATTTGAAGCATTTTTAAAAGGGGTTGTCCGTGAATAAAAAGTAAAAACAATAAACAGATTTTGTTGCCACAGTCTTCACAGAATATGGATTAGAGAATCCAGATAGCATATCACCGCAACACTTTAAAGTGTAACCGTCATTTCAAAAAACTTTTGATATGTTGTAGGGCAGGTAATTTTAAGCCCTTTTGCAATTGGATTAGTTACCCAAATCTTGTTACTTCCTCTTGTATTCTGCAGACTTCCCCTAGATGTCAGTAACTGCTCAGATAGCTGTTACTATGGACATTCATTCTTCATAAAGAAGACTACGGGCAGGAGACACGCCCCCTCCCTCTCCCTGCTCACAGCTGATCACCTCATGTGTCACTGCCCCAGCAGTCAGTCATGTGCAGGGAGAAGCCCTCACTAATGTAGTAACCAAACACCTAAACTCTTATCTCTCCTCAGCTTTCCCTACACTTGTGTTTAAGCAAATAATCCACACAGACACAAACTGCAGCCCCCCCCTCCCCCATCACCTCAAACAAGGGAATGGCAGGAGACAATCTCCAAGTCTTCTAGCTGTTCTGTCATGTGCTGTGCTGGAGTGTTACATAGATAGATAGACAGATGGATAGATAGATAGATAGATATGATATAGATACATACATACATACATATGAGAGATAGATAGTTATGAGATAGATAGATAGATAGATAGATAGATAGATAGACAGATAGATACATAGATAGATATGATGTAGATAGGATATACATAGATAGATAGGGGATATGGTGTCATTGGTCAGCAGCAGGCGCTTGTGATGAGGTGACAGGAGGGAGTCCCACCCCTCCATCTTGCTCATTGTAGTTTTTTGAGAGCTGGAAACCATGGTTGCTATGGGCCAAAAAAGGTACTAAATGAGGACCGAGAGGCAAAATACTTTGAGGAATAATTCCCAGGGACGCCTGGAGCGGAATTATGTGCTTTAGTTTTTTTTTTTTTTTGCTCTGAATGACGGATCCCTAAATGGGATCTGCCTATATTGTGGAGACCACTACTATTACAGATACATTCTAATTGCAGGAGTTTCTGTTACAGATGAGAGAAGTGTTATAGAGGAGAGAAAATTATAGAGCAGGTCCTATTCCTCCCTGTATTAGTGTACGGGTAGTCAGCACATTCACAGTGCGGCATTGTCAAGGCTCGGATGGTCTTGCTGCGGCGTGATTCCACAGGTGCGACTTGCCCGCAGTGGCACCCAAGGTCGAGGTACAGAATCGTGGTCTGGAACATGCAGATGGTCAAGGCAGGCGGCAATGACGAAAGGTCGGGGACGGAGCAGGAGGTCAATGCTGGCAAGGTCAGGATCAGGCCCGAGGTCACAATGGGAGAGCAGAACACAAGGAATACACAGGAGTAGCTTTCTCATAGGCTTGGAGCACTAAGATCTGGCGGGAGTTGCTGGGAGAAGCCAGCTTTTAAAGAAAACTCGGAAGAGCCCAGCGCCAATCAGCGGCGTGCTGGCCCTTTAAATCTGTGAGTGCCGGAGTGTGCACGCCCTAGGGAACGGGAAAGCGCGCGCTGGCCAGCCGGGACGGGAGCAGGAACGCGGAGAGGTGAATGAGCTATGCAGTGGTCCCCAACCTGTTTTGAACTATGGAACAGTTTTATACAAGAACATTTTTAAGGGGTTTGGTGGAATAAAGGCGGTGCTGAAAATTTCCAGTTTGTTCCACCCTTACTAGGGTAAACCCCCACAGTATAAATACCCCCTTTCTGTGCCACCCCACTTTGTATAATGCCCCCTTTTCTTTAACCTCCTCTTTATAAAGATCGCTTTCTATTGGCTCAATTTCAAATCCCTCCTTTTTACTAGTCCCCTCCATATAATACTACCGTTTTTGTCTAGCCCCCTCCATATAATTCTCCCATATTATTTCTATCCCTCTCCATGTAAAACCCTTTTTGTTCAGGCCCCTCTTCATAATAACTCCTTCTCTATAGCCGCCATCACTTGTAATGCCCCCATTCTGTAACTCTCATTTATTCCACTTTTTATGTAGAGCACCCATATACAGGGGCGGACTGGGAATTTAAAGTGGCCCTGGAAAAAACTGTAAAAGTGGCCCCATTCGGTGGGCGGGGGTCAAAACAAGTAGGCGTGGCCTTGTGATGTGGGTGGAGTTACTAAACTCTATGCAAACTGTTAATAGATGGTCTAAATCAACATGTACACCGCAGAGAAAGAGACTCATACTGCCTCCTTGTAAAGGAATAACACTTCTATTTTAAGAGCACACAACTTAATACTGCCATATATGTACACTAAAAACATACTACAATACCTTCTCCAATAAACATGAATGTAACTAGTATAATACTACTGCCCCTAAGTAAAATATATTGTAATACTGCCCTCTACTATATGTACTATAATACTGCCCCCTATGTACAAGAATATAACTACTATAATACTGCCCCCTATGTACAAGAATATAACTACTATAATACTGCCCCCTATGTACAGGAATATAACTACTATAATACTGCCCCCTATGTACAAGAATATAACTACTATAATACTGCCCCCTATGTACAAGAATATAACTACTATAATACTGCCCCCTATGTACAAGAATATAACTACTATAATACTGCCCCCTATGTACAAGAATATAACTACTATAATACTGCCCCCTATGTACAGGAATATAACTACTATAATACTGCCTCCTATGTACAGGAATATAACTACTATAATACTGCCCCCTATGTACAGGAATATAACTACTATAATACTGCCCCCTATGTACAGGAATATAACTACTATAATACTGCCCCCTATGTACAAGAATATAACTACTATAATACTGCCCCCTATGTACAGGAATATAACTACTATAATACTGCCCCCTATGTACAAGAATATAACTACTATAATACTGCCTCCTATGTACAAGAATATAACTACTATAATACTGCCCCCTATGTACAAGAATATAACTACTATAATACTGCCCCCTATGTACAAGAATATAACTACTATAATACTGCCCCCTATGTACAGGAATATAACTACTATAATACTGCCCCCTATGTACAGGAATATAACTACTTTAATACTGCCCCCTATGTACAGGAATATAACTACTATAATACTGCCCCCTATGTGCAGGAATATAACTACTATAATACTGCCCCCTATGTACAGGAATATAACTACTATAATACTGCCCCCTATGTACAAGAATATAACAACTATAATACTGCCCCCTATGTACAAAAATATAACAACTATAATACTGCCCCCTATGTACAGGAATATAACTACTATAATACTGCCCCCTATGTACAAGAATATAGCTACTATTACTAGTAGCCATTACCCGCCCCCAGTATATAGCCAGCCAACCCCCCCCCCCACAGTATACATCCAGCCCACTGTAGTATATATACAGCCCCCCAGTATACAGCCAGCCAGCCCTCCTAGTTTATTCAGTCTGCCCGTGCCCCAGTATGCGGCCAGACTGCCCCAGTATACAGCCCATAGCCCCAGTATACAGCCAGACAGCCCCAGTATACAGCCAGACAGCCCCAGTATACAGCCAGACAACCCCAGTATACAGCCAGACAACCCCAGTATACAGCCCCTGCCCCAGTATACAGCCCATAGCCCCAGTATACAGCCCATAGCCCCAGCATTACAGCCCCTGAGCCCCAGCATACAGCCCCTGCCCCAGTATACAGCCCATAGCCCCAGTATACAGCCCATAGCCCCAGCATTACAGCCCCTGAGCCCCAGCATTACAGCCCCTGAGCCCCAGCATTACAGCCCCTGAGCCCCAGCATTACAGCCCCTGAGCCCCAGCATTACAGCCCCTGAGCCCCAGCATTACAGCCCCTGAGCCCCAGCATTACAGCCCGTAGCCCCAGTATTACAGCCCGTAGCCCCAGTATTACAGCCCGTAGCCCCAGTATACAGCGCCAGCCTCTGATATACAGCCCGTAGCCCCAGTACACAGCGCCAGCCTCTGATATACAACCCATAGCCCCAGTATTACAGCCCATAGCCCCAGTATTACAGCCCATCGCCCCAGTATTACAGCCCATCGCCCCAGTATTACAGCCCATAGCACCAGTATTACAGCCCATAGCACCAGTATTACAGCCCATAGCACCAGTATTACAGCCCATAGCCCCAGTATTACAGCCCATAGCCCCAGTATTACAGCCCATAGCCCCAGTATTACAGCCCATAGCCCCAGTATTACAGCCCATAGCCCTGTATACAGCCAAAAGCCCCTGGTGTACAGCCCATAGCCCCAGTATTGCATCCCATAGCCCCAGTACACAGCGCCAGCCTCTGATATACAGCCCATAGCCCCTGGTGTACAGCCCATAGCCCCTGGTGTACAGCCCATAGCCCCAGTATTACAGCCCATAGCCCCAGTATTACAGCCCATAGCCCCAGTATTACAGCCCATAGCCCCAGTATTACAGCCCATAGCCCCAGTATTACAGCCCATAGCCCCAGTATTACAGCCCATAGCCCCAGTATTACAGCCCATAGCCCCAGTATTACAGCCCATAGCCCCAGTATTACAGCCCATAGCCCCAGTATTGCAGCCCATAGCCCCAGTATTGCAGCCCATAGCCCTGTATACAGCCCATAGCCCCTGGTGTACAGCCCATAGCCCCAGTATTACAGCCCATAGCCCTGTATACAGCCCATAGCCCCTGGTGTACAGCCTGCTCCCGCTATACAGCACCAGCCCCAGGTATACAGCGCCAGCCCCAGGCGTACAGCACATAGCCCCAGGCATACAGCATCAGCCCCTGGTATACAGCCTGCCCCTGGTATACAGCCAGTACATAAAAACAATAACACATGAAACTCACCTCTCTGACGGCCCGACGCTGCTCCCCTGCTTGAACACAGTCCGGCCGCGGTGACAGCTCCGTACGGGCCGGCGTCGCACAGACCATGACGTCAGCCGCTTGCCGACGTCATGGTCTATGCGACGCCGGCGCGTACGTTGTTGTCACCGCGGCCGGACTGGTATCAAGCAGGGGAGCAGCGTCGGGCCGTCAGAGAGGTGAGTTTCATGTGTTATTGTTTTTATACCGGCCCCACCAGTACAGGACCGGCCCCGGACCGGCCCCAAACCAATCGGCCCACCGGGATTTCTCCCGGTGGGTCTTATGGCCAGTCCGCCCCTGCCCATATATAATACCCCCAATATTGAGTGAGCATTATTTTGTGATGATAACATAATATATTGTTATTATGGACATGATTACAGATGGATGGACATAGTACTAGTAAGAGGGCAGGTATATTGAGTTTATTTCACTTCCCTGTTCTGAGTGACATATTCCGCATTGTGCTTTCTCTGCATCTATGGAAGTTTTTTTAGTGTTGTCTTTTCCATAGTTTATAAGAACGCCTTCTGTGTATTCCGTGTTGAAAGACGTCCTGAATGTGGTGTAGTCACATCCTGTCATGGCTGCCACAGCAGGTGCATATATATGCGAGGCCGGAGACTCCCATCATGAGGTAGGTTTTCCATTCTTCTTCAATGGCTTCTTTATTTATGTGCTATAGTATCTCATGGGGCAGGGACTTTCAGGATCTGGACAATGAGGATCATAATTACTAAAGACATTGAGTATTATTATATAGAAACTAAATCTGACTGTACAGTAGGTCAATAGAAAAAACTGACGACGTCAATAGGGATACGCTAATGTGGGAGACGTAGACAAAATGCAACTCATACACTGTCATCACCTTTACTCAGAATTTCTGGACAGTGACATTTCAGACGTTTTCAACTTTAAGGGTCAAGAGTCTTAACTCTTAACCAATCATTGAAACAAAGGAACCCCCTAAAAGATGTTCACCTTCAGCTGTATTCAGACCTGTTCTGTACTTTCCTCGGAGAGGTGAGGTTAGCAGTGCACTGGTCATAGAATACAATGGGGCAGATTTATCAAGCTGCCTAAGAGTAAGATTGTGCTTAGTTGCCCATGGCAACCAAACACAGCTCCCCTTTAAAATATTCATGAACACTGGTAAAATGAAAGCTGAGCTGTAATTGGAACATTGTTACTCTTAGGCAGCTTGATAAATCTGCCCCAATGTTCTGCTTACACCTTCACAAGGCACAGACAGCTGAACAGGCAGAGCTGCTGGGTGCTTCATGTCAGAGATCACTGGGGTTTCAGCACTCGTATACTTACTGGGGGAATTTATCATGTTTTGTACGCAAATGTCAAGACATGAAAAAGGTCGCAATTCCTGGTGCCATTCTACGCTGGAGACTCTTAGTATATCCAGCACGATGTTAGCTGGGAGGGGAGTATCTTGAGGCTAAAATGGCGCCGGGCGGTTGGAATTTCATTTAAATTAATGTATTCTTTCAGCGAAACGCGTTGTTCTTATACTTTTAATTTACTCATCGTACTGATGGATTTTTTTTATCTGTGAAAGAATAAATTAATTTCAATTAAATTACGACCACCCAGCACCATTTTAGCGTTCAAAACAGAAAACACCCCGCATGGGACATCGACATACAGTACAACTGGGGAGGAAGCAGATTGCTTTTTAAAAATATTAATCCAGGAGAATGTGCTGCGTCCTACCTCTGTGTGGGACCCCTGTTCTCCATAATACACAATATATAGACTGACATTTCTGATTGCCATTTACAATCCCCATAAACTTCAGGGCCTTTTTTAGCAGTTTTATGACTAGCTTGACGTTCTCTGTATGAGTAGATACCATGTTGTTTTTACTGATGCCTCTGGTGCCAGAATCAATACAATAAACAAATGTAAAGAACATCTTTGTTCTCTGTGTAGTGACCTAAGGTCCATTAGTACCTATGTTAGTGTCCCAAATCGCCCTGACTAGTTACCTTGAAATACGGTGCTTTGAAGTTTCATAATACAAATTCAGTCAATTCTTCAAATCAACATCTATTGTACATGCAACATATAATAATTGCGGACATTACAAGGTAAGAGAATGGGAAAAGTCAAACATAGTATAATGTCATAGTCATAATGAATTGTTCATGATTGCTTATTTAGTAATAGGGCGCACTGGGTTTTGGTGGTTCCACCGTGCGAACAAGAATCAGCTGGAAGGCATGTGCTGTGGCTACCTATCTACTGGGGGGGGGCATGTGCTGTGGCTACCTATCTACTGAGGGGCATGTGCTGTGACTACCTATGTACAGTCTCATCCAAGTCTGTGGAGGTCGGTCAGCTTTAGCTTAGACGTTCTCAGATCTTGGAGGTAGTAGTACCCTGCTGTATTCTAGCTTGCTATATACTGGGGGGCATATGCTATGGCTACTTATCTACTAGGGGGCATGTGCTTTGGCTACCTATGTACAGTCTCATCCAAGTCTGTGGAGGTCGGTCAGCTTTAGCTTAGACGTTCTCAGATCTTGGAGGTAGTAGTACCCTGCTGTATTCTAGCTTGCTATATACTGGGGGGCATATGCTATGGCTACTTATCTACTAGGGGGCATGTGCTTTGGCTACCTATGTATAGTCTCATCCAAGTATGTGGAGGTCGGTCAGCTTTGTCTTAATTGTGGACATTACAAGGTAAGAAAATGGAAAAAGTCAAAACATAGTATAACGTCATGGTCATAATGAAATGTTCACGATTGCTTATTTAGTAATAGGGTGCACTGGGTTTTGGCGGCTCCACCGTGCGAACAAGAATCAGCTCTCCTGTAGGTTGAGAGATGTGTTTGTCTTTGTGAAAGATCAGAGTCCCCTGAAGAACTGTTGCCATAACTTGTCCCCAAAGAAGGAATCCAAGATAGGGGGTGAGCTGTAAGACACATGGGAGGAGCAAGAGACTACGTTTAGTCATAGACAATAGACAAATTTTGAAGAAACAAAATGACACTATTTAATGGATTTTGCAATAGTTAAATTCTGGCCTAATGGCTTCAATTTCTTCTCCATCACCATTTATAACCTTTATGTGTACAGTCTCATCCAAGCCTGTGGAGGTCAGTCAGCTTTAGCTTAGACATTCTCAGATCTTGGAGGTAGTAGTATCCTGCTGTATTCTAGCTAGCTATATACTGGGGGGTGGCGTATGCTATGGCTACCTATCTACTGGGGGGTGGCGTATGCTAAGGCTACCTATCTACTGAGGGGCATGTGCTGTGGCCACCTATCTACTGAGGGGCATGTGCTGTGGCCACCTATCTACTGAGGGGCATGTGCTGTGGCTACCTATTTACTGGAAGGCATAGGCTGTGGCCACCTCTCTACTGGGGGGGCATGTGATGTGGCTACCTATGTACAGTCTCATCCAAGTCTTTGGAGGTCGGTCAGCTTTAGCTTAGACATTCTTATATCCTGGAGGTAGTAGTACCCTGCTGTATTCTTTACATGTAGAATTTTATTCTAAGCAGAACATATGAAGTGTATTTTTTGTATCTTATGTAAGAAATTCTGAACTACAGTGAAAGGATATCCATAAAATAACTGCTCTGCTATACCTTGTTCTTGTGATGAATATTCGTCTGTTCCACCTAGAAGACAAGTAAGAATTACAATAATTGCACAGCGTTGTAGGAATCAATCAGAGCTCAGCGTTCAATATTTCTTCACATTGGCTGCTACAGGTAACAAAAATGTCTTAGGCTCCTTCCACACGAACGTATGCTTACTCCAGCATAAAGCTGCAAGCAGGAGAGAGCATAGCCAGAGGCCGGCGCCATAGTATGGCGAAATAGAGGACATGTCCTCTATTTTTTTGTGCACAGTCGCGCTGCATTGAGACGCATGTTTACTGCACCGTGACAAAACGTCAAAGCCTTTTTTCTTAAAAACAAGAGCATAAGAAACTTAAAGAAGAGCAGATCCTGCCAGATGGGACACACACCAGTACAGTATGTCAGTGTGCTTGGTTACAATCCTTCATCCTGGTGGTGGATTTCCTTTAACTTCGTATATCTCCAGTTCTGTAGATCACACATCCACAAAATCTTTAGCGGTACTAGAAGCATGTTTTTAGGTGCTATAGAACCAAAGATAGGGGTATCTGAAGTGACACTCCTTTCGCCGGTTCTAAAAGTGGTTCAACTTGGGTAAAAAAAATATACTCTTCTCAGCTCATATGCAACTTTGTACTTTGGAGGAGATTTTGTAAAATGTGTAAATGGATGAGATTTAATATAAAAGATGGAATTCTAGAAGTAGCATTTCATGCCCTACTTGAGGGGCCTGGCCTGGCCTGACTATGTCCCTCTTTAGATAAACTTAGATAACCTGGCTGAATTTCCTATTCTAGTGTGATTATATAGACTATACTCACTCAATGATATCTATTGGTGCAAATACAGAACAGAGAGCATTGGATTAACATCCACATTTTTTAATGGATCCATTGCTAAGCAACACTGGGAATAAGTAAAATAAGAAAGATGTAATACTTTGTTAAGTGTAGCAAAGCTGTATCCAGTATGTTTTTCTTTTCATCGGCTTCCATACGCATTCCATACTATGGCTATCTATCTACTGGGGGGGAGCATAAACCATGGCTACCTATATACTGGGAGGCATGTGCTGTGGTTACCTTTATACTGGGGGCATGTGCTGTGGCTACCTATCTATTGGGGGGCATGTGTTGTGGCTACCTATCTTTTGGGGGGCATGTGTTGTGGCTACCTATTTACTAGGGGGCATGTGCTGTGGCTACCTATCTACTGGGGGGGGGCATGTGCTATGGCTACCTGCGCACCTCATCTACAGCCTGCTCGCATGCCCACACCTGCTTCCCGCATCTGGCCGCCTACTGCGTCCACAGCCAACTGCCCGCCTACCCAACAGCCAGCCGCGCACAGCCACTTGCACCTTGCAATGCCACAACCACCTACCCACCCAATGCTACAGCCACCTGCCTGATCCGCCCAACGACGCGCGTAGCCACCCACCCCACTGATGCATGATAACATGTATCTATCCGCATGATACCTGTCTGTAATCTATCACACATATCTATTCATACAAATCACATATCTATCTATCTATTTTAGTTATCTACTTATCTTATACTTAGAGAATATGTTCCAAAAGCCAATAATAAGTAGCCCACACACCGAAGGAAGTCATAAATACCAAAAGACAGAGATGTGCTATTGGGTCAAACCAAGAGAGCAGTAGTATCTTCAGCACCAGCTATTTTACTGACCTGAAACTCACTATCCGGATCCCAGATGACCAGGTCAGCATCGTGTCCTATTTTAATAGATCCCTTGCGATTTTCCAGGCCGCATAATTTGGCTGGATTGTTGCTCAACAAACGAGATACATCTGGCAATGAAAACCCTCGGATCCTTGCAGAGGTCCAAAAAAGCGACAACCCTTATAGAAGATAGACAAGTGCTTATCACACTGACACATGAAAGTGAAGTTGTTGTCCTACAGAAGTGCATTCCATACTGCCTCCTAGTGGTAAAGTGATAAACTGCATCTAACAGTTGTGCATGGTTTTGCACAACGATTGTTAGTGGGGGCATTTATTATGTGTTTGGTGAGTTTTTACGTTTTTTTTTTGTACAGTTTTTGAAGGTCCCCACCACTTTCAGAAAAGAAGGAGTGGTCCACCTAGGCCACATTACTCTTACAGGCAATGCTTTATGGAAAATGTAATCCTCAAGAAGGACGAAACCTATGTCACTAATGCTACCTCTTGGTAGCTACCTTTAATGACCGCAGTCAGTACAGCTCAGAAGAACGAGGATCTCAAAAGGATGTCATAGAAAAGAGGAAATTAGGGTTATACTCACCTAATTGTAGAGATGAAATCCCTCCCCATGCCTTCTGGAAATCTCCATCTTGTAAATGCTTTAGGTCTGGAGTACATGGGGAATGATCAGATACCACCATGTCTATAGTGCCCTGCAGAAGTGCATTCCATAGTGCCTCCTAGTGGTGGAAATAACTCATTCAGTTATATAGATAGCTTTTAATTTTGCACATAGGAACATCCTTGGCAAAATAAAACCATATACTGAAAGGACTGAATATAGACCTAAATGTATTCATGTACAGGTCTTTCAAATTAAAGAAAAATAATAAAAGTCCCTGAGTGCAGCTCATGTGCATGGGATACTGGTGCTAGACTGTCCTACAGATGTCAATATTATACTAATACTATAGTAAAGTAAACTAACAATGGCTAATAAGGAGTTAGCTTACCTGGAGTACACTACGATTTCCCTCAGCAAAGCCTTATTGCTATCCTTGTAGGCTCATTTTCCTCCTTTGTCCCAAAAGCGAGGGGCTCCCTACTCCCTCCAGGGGTGTAACTACAGTGGCAGCAGCCATAGCGGTTGCTATGGGGCCTGCAGTGACAGGGGGCCCTACATCCAGCCTGACACGCTAACGAATGGAGGATGTGCACCATTATATACGTGTTCTGTAGCACATTGTACAGCACAATCTGTAGATAACTGTGCACATCCTACACACTACACACCAGAGTCAGCAGCTCAGATGAGAAATGTTGCAGGAGGGGGTGGAGGACCAATAGGAATGGAATCTCTCATCTCTACTTCCTGCCAATTGTGTACAATCTGTATCTGTGTGTATATATTTTATGTCTGTATATGGTATTGTTTTTTGTATATGTGATGTGTATATGCTTTATATGTGTGTATATGTGATCTGTATATGATGTGTCTATATATGCTTTATGTGTTTGTCATGTGTATATACACTGTACATGTGAGAGTAATCAAAGTCTGCTATGGGACCCTGCCTCTCCTCATTACGCCCTTGTCTCCCTCCCTTCCCTCTTCTGCCCTTTCTTTCTCTCATGTTCATCTTTCTCCACTTCTTTTCTATTTTCTAGAGTGTATTATGAGATTGTTCCTTTTCTTAATGTAATTTTTTGTTCTTTGCCCCCCCCCCCCCACAGCATTTCTCTGCTCTCTACAATCATTCTAATAAACAAAAAATTATTGTTAAAAGAAGAGAAGAATGTTCTTACCTTATTGCTGTGTCCTCGGACAGGCGGGCAGCACTTATAGTATGTGGCTCCAGGGGGAATGTTTTCCGCACTCAGGGTCAGGTAATGGTGAGTGGTCTCTACTGTAAGGGGCGCTCCTGCTTTTTTTGCCTTCCTGATAATAGGGAGCGATCGTGCTGATGAGAGGTGTACAATGTGACATCGGACTCTGAGTGAAAAATTGTAAGATTTAGGCTACATGAATGTCATTGTTGTTATCAGTTTTTTCCTGTTGACTAACATGCAAATACGTTTTCCAGGATGGGATAAGCAAAAAAATTTCCCTTTGGGTTACCTTGTAAGGCAGCCCCCTAATAACATGATGTGGGATTAAAGCCAAATAGTGATGGGTCATTTAGCTCCACCCAGATTTAGATAGCCACGCCCCTATGCCATGACCAAGCCCCTGTTAATTAGAAAATTTCAGGTTAAAAGTGGAGTGGGGATGGTCGGCTGGCTGCCTGAAAACAATTCCCTATATTATGAAATAGGGAGCATTCAAGAGCCAGAAGAGCCGGCTCTTTATAGTGAGCGGAGCCTAAGGATCCGCTGGCTAGGACTAGTGCTAAACAGGGTTATTGCTGCAAGCACCCCCCATGTACCCCTGATGAACCTTCTGATAGCATGTCGGGTGTTCGAGATGAGATACAGTTTTTTTTGCTACCTATAAGGGTCAGATGAATATTAGGTTGACTGTCCTAGTCAGGGCAGGAGTTATTGTAAGGGCTGAGAGGGCTAACAAGGGGCCCCTGTTTGCCTGCTGTGGAACTTTGCAGGAACCCCACATCAGTACCACCGGATTGGTGAGATTGCTCCAGTTTCTTATACTTACCCAATTCATCTTGTTGCCAACCCTTAAATATTAGGGCAACATTAGTCTGAGTTGATAGGTATACTGCAGTTTAAACCTTCTGGTTATTACCTGATCTGATATTGACTTGACCCCTGCTTATATGTACAGTATATAATCTATTGCATTACAGAGGACGTGTCACCTGTAAAAACGGCACTAGGAACTGCTCACTAAAGTTAGTAGCTCCTAGTGCTACAACAGATATAGCGATGTTACACTGCTAGCGTTATCGGAAACCTAGCAGACACTGCCGCGATGTACACTAAAAATAATCATGAGGGGGCGGGATTAGGGGCGGTGACTGCCGCATGAAGCTCGGGGCGGTTCGGGGAAGAAGCAGCGCCTCGGACCATCCCCTCATGAATATTTCTAGTGTACATCGCTAGTGTTATTGGAGGTTTCTGATAATGGTAGCAGTGTAACACTGCTGCATCTGTTGTATATGGTCCTCTTTAACCCCTTACCGACATGTGACGTAATAGTACGTCACATGTCGGGTCCCGGTGCATGGAAAGGGCTCGCGGGCCGAGCCCTCTCCATAGCCGGTAAGTCTTTGCTGCATATTGCAGCAAAGGCTTACCGGTAACACCTGCGATCGGTGTCGGCACCGATCGCGGGTGTTTACCTGCAGATCGCCGTCGGCAAAGGTGCCGGCAGCTTCAAAAAGATGGTGGTGCGTGGGCGCCGCCATCTTTCAGAGGATCGTCGCTCCCCGTGACGTCATCGGGGAGCGGCGATCCGTCGCCATGGTAGCTTCGGGTCTCACAAAGACCCGAAGCTACTTCAGGTTAACCCATTCATTACAATGTGCTATCAGCACATTGTAATGTATGAGTAGTAAAATACACATATAAAGTAAAAAAAAAAATTATAATAAAAAAACCTAAAAATTCAAATCACCCTACTTTCCCTAGAACTGATATAAATATAAATAAACAGTAAAAATCATAAACACATTAAGTATCGCCGCGTCCGAAAATGCCCGATCTATCAAAATATGATAACGGTTTTTCACTGCGTTTAACCCCGCAACGGAAAATCACGCCCAAAGTCCTAAAAATGATAACATTGTAAACGTCATCAAAATCCGCAAAAAACAGCACCACCCACAGCTCCATGCACCACAGTATGAAAAAGTTATTAGCGCCAGAAGATGGCAAAGTCCCCCCAAAAAATTTTGTACAGGAGGTTTTAATTTTTTTTAAAGTATGAAAACATTATAAAACCTATACAAATTTGGTATCCCCGTAATCCTACCGACCCACAGAATAAAGTAGACATGTCATTTGGGTCGCACAGTGAAATCCGTAAAATCCAAGCCCACAAGAAGACGGCACAAATACATTTTTTTTACCAATTTCACTGCATTTGGAATTTTTTTCCCACTCAAAGAACACGGCATGGAATATTAAACACCACCATTTTGAAGTGTTATTTGTTACGCAGAAAATAAGCCATCAAACAGCTCTGTACATGAAAAAATAAAAAAGTTACAGATTTTTGAATGTGGGGAGTGAAAAATGAAAACGCAAAAACGAAAAAGGGCTGCGGCGGAAAGGGGTTAATTTTTGGTGCAGGACGGCTGTTGCACTACTGCTGTTTGGTTTGTATTTAACCAGGATTAATTCTATATTGACTTCATGACAATGCTTTACTTTGTAAATATTACAAGTTATGTTTTACCGGAGATATAGCGTCTTGCTTGAACTATTTCTCATCACTAAAGCCAAACTAGTATATCTTTTCCAAAAGGAAAAGATTCCCAGTATTTCTATGTCTTTGCATCTCGTCAGTAGAGTGAGAGGTTTTTGACTAGGGTCATAAACTTTATTTTATTATTACAGTAATGAAACTTCTATATTAACAAAAAGTTATGAACTTTCTGCTACCTAACAGTTAATAGAGGTCAAATTAGATGATAGATTTCCTTAAAGGGAACCTACCACACCGATTCTACCTATAAAGGTAGAAGGGGTGGTAGGTGGATGAATGGGACGTGAGGATAGCCCTTTTTGGGCTAATCCTCACGTCCCGGCTATCTTTTTATAAAGTTTATTGCGGGCATATGCAAATTTATTTATGCGGCTACTGGGGCGTGGAGTAGCCGGACATGAGGCTACTAGTCGCGGCTACTCCACGCCCCAGTAGCCACATTACTCCGCCTACCATTTAATCTTCGGCGCGCAACTCCTCGTAGCTGCGCGCCCTCGTCCGAGTCCCCCGGCATCTGCGGCCTACTGCGCATGCGCAGTAGCTCCGGCCCCGGAGCCGCGGCTGCGCAGCCAAAGGCCTGGGTTCTGCGCATGCGCAGAACGCAGGGGACTCAGACGAGGGCGCGCAGCTATGAGGAGCTGCGCGCTGAAGATTAAATGGTAGGCGGAGTAATGTGGCTACTGGGGCGTGGAGTAGCCGCGACTAGTAGCCTCATGTCCGGCTACTCCACGCCCCAGTAGCCGCATAAATAAATTTGCATATGCCCGCAATAAACTTTAGAAAAAGATAGCCGGGACGTGAGGATTAGCCCAAAAAGGGCTATCCTCACGTCCCATTCATCCACCTACCACCCCTTCTACCTTTATAGGTAGAATCGGGGTGGTAGGTTCCCTTTAAAGAAACAAATGCACAGAACTGTAACAACTTGATGAAAATTCTGGAGGTTATTAATGTATTTACCAAATACTAACTTGTACAGTAGACAGAGATCAGCCACCATCTCAACTGCAGCAACTTCCATTTGATCCGGGCGCGAGGTCAGAAATGTTTCATACTGTGTAGGATCTAAAAAAAATATTTACATATAGCACATATTAACACGTGTGTATTGTAGCTAGAAGGGACATTACTCATAGATCCAGACACTGCGAATGTATTAATCTTCTAATATGTTGTCCTCCTTTCTAAAAAACAACTTTTACAATTCGGCAAATCAGCCAGAAAAGTTATGGACATGTTACCAGAGCCCCTCCGTGCTGCAGATTCACAGACTGTTACACTGTGCAGAACATGCTGCTGCAGTGTAACAAGAACTTTTGAATCCAGAGCACAGAGAGCTTCTGTAACACACCACAAGCACTTCTAGCTCATTAGCATAATTTTAAAAGATGATTTTAGAAGGGAGGAGGCTATGGATAACAAATATAAGAAGATTACCATAGTCACAGTACCTGGATCTATAAGTAAGGTCCCCTGATTTATCATGCTTGACCTTGAAGATAGATTTGCTTTAATTGTTGGTTCTAAAAAAAGATCTGTCTGAAAGGGGTAGTTACAGGGCCAATGTCCAAGTAGCTAAAATGAACAAAAAGTGTGCCATTTTGCTACTATGCACGCCCCATTAATAAAAATTCATACTGTATCCCTCCCACAAGTGCTGCAGGCAATCGTTGTCAGTGAATAGTAAATCTAGTGGTAGATGTCCTTTAAATGCTAATTTGCATACAATTAAAAATTAAGATTGTTCTGCATTCAGGGCACTGATGTTCACAAGAAAGACTTATGATGCAGAACAGGACACCCACATAGTCAAATGTATCTGTGACCCTGCTGCTGACTGAGTCTCTTTTAATGTGTATTCTTTTTTTGTATTTTTCAGTAACACTTACCTCCAGTGACTGGGGTGCTTCTTGTATCTTCAAGCTCAGCATGAAACTATAAAATCAAAAGGGTTTTTTTTGTAAGACATGTCCACACTGTTACCAGCTAAAAACTTCATATGAAAAGTCATAGTAATACTGTACACAGAGCCTAATGCTGTGCTTTGACCACTATCAGCAGATTTAGGAATTTCCAGCTATTCCATGACACCACTAGGGGGAGCTGTTGGTATTTAACAGTGTACGAAGGTAAAAGCAACATCTACGTATCCTCTCGTAATGGCGGTGACACAGTCCTGCTGCTCAACTCTCATGCAAATGGATAGGAGCTGAGCTGACAGCTCTTTACAATTTGCAGCATCTGATACCTTCCACCTGGACAGGCCCTTTAAATCTATAACATTTCCCCAATTGAGATGTGTACCATGCACATCTATAGCAATTTTGTCTCTTAAGCAAGTAGCTTAAAACCAGCTTTTTTTCACTTCAGCGGGAGAGAATATAACATGTATTGGATCAGTGACTGAACAGATTGATTCCAATATAAACATGAATTGCCTTTTCAGATATAAAACATCTTTTTGGATGTTACAAATAATTGCTGATGACATGCAGAGAGAACCTGACAGCTACACGCTGCTGATAAATAGGAAGGTAGGAGTATTTTCCTAGCCTGGATATTTACATGACAGCTGGAGAGACGGTGACAGGAGCATTGCCTGGGGAACATTAATATGCATCAAGTGCAGCGCTCTCATCTTCTAGCAAAATCCTACACACCCCGGGCGTATGGTGATCAGCCAGCCTGTGGTATTGGTGAAATGCTCTCCACCTGGAAGTAGTTTTATAAAAATATGATTCATATGGAGGCATTAGGAAAACAGATGTACAGTCCATAGTCTAGACCCCATAACAATTAAATTAGGGTACCACTAAATAAAAAGGAAACCTCTATGACCCCAATCCATGGTTCCTGTACCATTGATTGTAAATTCTAAAGAGCTGTGCCTTCATGATCTCACATTTCCTCTGCTGGGGCGAATATTAACTCCCTCTGCCCCTAACAGATCGTAAACTACTAGGGTTTCTTTAAGTGGTGAAGTGTTATTAGTATTTTCTGCATCAACCAGATCATGGCATTTGGGCCTCAGACTTGGTTGGAAGGGGGTGTCTTTTGCTTCTTCGGGTAGGGCCATGGTGGAAGTGATAAAGAGTGTGGTCTCACAATTTGGGTGTATATGTGCCACTAGCTGAGAGAAAGAGAGCAATGCGAAGTTATTTAGACCATGACAGGCTGGTGCACCAAGTCTCAATGACAATTTGGAGAAGAGAACCTGCAATGGAGTGATAAGGATGGCCGATGAATATTGTGCAACATCCCCCATGGGCCTAGCCTTTTTGGGCTTAGGGGCAGCTGGATTCCCTCTGGTGCCTAAGTGGCTGGCTGAGCTGTTGGAACAGGCCTCGTTCATGCTGGGAAGGCACTTTTCACTCCAAGAGTTTTTAAAAACTTGCCTTAAGAGTGGTCAGCCCAGGGTGAAGGAGGGAGGGAGGAGTTATCCAACCAGAACCTTTGTGCAATATAGATCATAAGCATTCATAAACATGACATCTTATTCATAAACAGCCACATTATCATTAATAGCCGTGATCAGGCTCTATGGGACACATATCATCTAATGGGAGCATAATTTTGCAACAATACTGCATTGGCAGGGGTGGTGCAATTACCTTATCGTAGTATCATAGTATCATAGTATATAAGGCTGGAAGGAGACGTAAGTCCATCAAGTCCAACCTTTAAGAACCTTAAACTTGATGTCAACCAATCCAGTGTGGGGTCTTAGGCTGAGCCATTAAGAACAAGTATATTGTTTAGGCATTGCCCTGCTAGTGAAAGGGCCCTGCTGTAACTAAAAATCCATGTATTATGAGAAAGAAACTTTAGTGTCCTACCAGTCATGTCAGCTTCAGATAAGGGTGAGGCCTTTTTGAGTAGTGTGTTGTTTTATACAAGCGTCACTGCCTGTGTGTTACTTGGCATAAGGCTCTACAGACCAAAAAGTCATGCCCTATTTCCCACAAGACAAGGTACACGACGTGTCTAAATCACTGAATGTGGTGCTTGTTGCAAGTTGCACAATTCTGGAATTAAGCCATACATGTTTTTTCTTCTTTACTATAAACCCCGAGATCTTTGTGCGCCCTTGTCCGAGAATTCGGCGTTCTAGGACGAGGGTGCATAGCTACTTGTAGCTGCGCGCCGAAGATCTCAGGGTAGGAGGAGCAAAGAGGCTACTGGGGCGTGGAGTAGCCGCAACGTGTAGCCTCACGTCCGGCTACTCCACGCCCCAGTAGCCACTTTACAAAATTTACATATTATGGCAATAACGTATCTTTCAAAAAGATAGCGGGGACGTGAGGATTAGCTCTAAAAAGGGCTATCCACACCTCCCATACATGCACCTAGCACCCGTTCTACCTTTATAGCTAGAATCGTGGTGGTAGGTTCCCTTTAATCCTCTGCACTAATGTTAGTGATCTAGCATTTCTTCTCCCCACAGCAAAATATGTTTCCATTTTACTTGGAGGACACTTTAGTCATTCCTCCTTCAATTAAACTAGTTTTAGAATTTGGCCGAGATAAGCTTTCTAAGCATCTTTAAGCTGGGCTTAAAGTTATCCTTTCCTATTGCAAAAGTAACAGATCTTGTAACTTTGCACTGAATAATCTCTCATCCGTTTGTACAGGGACCCTTCATATACCATGCATAGATACCCAGAAAGTGTGACTGTAAGGAGAACTCTTACTTCCGGACCATAGTCACAAGCCTCTCACCAGCCAAACCAGTTCCCTACACTGTGCTGACAAGACCCAAACAGGTCAAAACAGCGCTGTCTACAGTTGGGAGTCTGTTCCTTCTGGAATAGATATACTGATTTGGTTTTAATCCCAGATTAAAAACCACAGAGCAAACATAGTGTACTAACCAGTAGAACACTGTTGGTCCCCTTCAGCTCAGACATTGCAGAGTTTAGATCCAATAAATTGACATGTGGAAATTCTGGCACTCCACTGTTTATAAGGAAGCACTTGAAACCTGCGACGCCAGCATGTAGCATCGGTATCAGCTCCGCCTTTAACAGAAAATCAGTGGTAATTAGAAAAAAAAACATGTTTGTCTACAGTATGTCATATTAGCATAGGAAAATCTAATGGATTGTAAGACAATGGGCCTCATTTATTAAAGCGTTTGCGCCAGTTTTCTGTCTGACTTTGCACTGCAAAGAGTGTGGAAACTGGCTGTATGTGTATTTATAAAGTGTCTGCGCCAGTTTTGTATTGCAGCTGCACTGTGTCCGACAAGGCAAAAAAAATGTGCACCTAAAGGAGCTGTCACTGCTTATTCTGACCATGCACCAAAATTATTACTGACGTGCACCACAATTTTGCAGCATAAACAAACTGCAACACAAAAAAAAAGTGGTGCACCCTTCCAGAGCAGTGCAAGAGGCACCAGTTTTGATGAACGTGGGCTAATGTAAAAGAATAGAATAGAAATGCAGCTTAATAGCGCGTAGTTTGAAAAGTTTTTATAGGCTCAGGCTTTAGTTTGGGAAGCTTGCCCCTTCTCCTTTATTGGAGCTGTTAAGGATTTTACCAATTTACCCTTGTAAATGTAACTAAACTTTTACCAAAATTCCAAAAACTTTGAAATATACTTTATTAAAGAAATATACCTTGTGTCCCTTTTCCCTGCCTTCCTTCCTATTTAAGCAGTTTAAAGCAGAAAAGGATGCTCCACAGGCACAATAAAATAATAAAATTGCATAAATCAATAGTACATAATAACTTTATTAAAGCAAAATGTTCCTGTGTCCTTCTTTTTCCCCTACCTTTCTTTCTTATTTAAGAAGTTTAAAGCAGATAATAATGCTGCAAAGACACTTCAAAATATTGCACAAATAGTGTAGATGATAATAATAAACCTTGTAATGTATCTTATTAAAGAAATTTGTTCCGGTGTCCTTCTTTTTCCTCTACCTTTCTTCCTTATATAAGCAGTTTGTATAAATCAGCTTTCTGTGCTGTATCCACTGACAGCTGAGAAATAAAGGAACTTGATAAAGTGTCTAATGACCTAACTCCTTACAGACAGTCCCTGGATAGTCTAATCTCCATACAGAGCAGAATCAGAAAGGGAAATATTCTCTAGGTATTTGAAAGCCTCCTTTTTTTTCTGTTCTGTGAGCAGAACGTCAAATACACTGCTCGCTACAGGAGAAAGATGGTGCAGAAACATTTCTTCAATAAAAAAAAAATTTCAAATGTTTAAAAAAAAATCTTGCAAAATTTGAGTACAAAGATGGCAAAAACTCACCTTTTGATGCCAGGATTTTACAGTGCATGGGTTGAGAAATTTCCCACATCCCACATTGCGGTTATAGATACCTTTGAGGCAAAAGAAGGGAATCCCTTTGTTTGCAACAAAATATTACTCTTACCTGATTATCAGGGATGACCCCTCCCCAGAATGCCACGTCCACATAGCACTGTCCCCGAGCAGCCTGAAGTTTGCTGTGAAAATTGCTCACGGTTGTAGTAGGTGGGAGACTGTTACTGCCAACATGGAAAAATATGTTATACGTGGTGCTACATATATACTGTTACCATGAATCCCTCTTGTTTAACTTAGAAGTAGTTGGTACATGCCTGGTACACATGGCAGCCTTCTTCTATATATGTATATAGTAGATTTTGCTGTTAATGGTCATGCACCTCATCATTTTATCATTGTTATATTCCAATTATGTTGGTGCTTGCTGAATCCATTCATCTGAAGCCTTATAATGGTATTTGCCATAGGTACAGCCCTCATTGCTATTGTATGCCTTATGCGTATGGTAATGCTTGATATGAATCTGTTTTTACCATATATATGTCTTGTGTATGGGGCATACTATACCTCAACATGTATAATTCAGCATGTCCGAACCATATGCTTGCCCTTACATAATCTCTGTGGAGAGTGAAGAGGTCTACATGGGCTTTATTTAGTAGCAATTCTTACCAATTTATATATAATTTAAAAGTTGAGTTACGCTAATTTAAAAGCACAATGGTATAAAGACACCCTGCTTTTTGACTACCATCTGGAGCGCTGACTGTTCTTTGGATTATAATTTAAAAGTTGACTATCAAGTTCCATACATTTAAGCTTATCAAAAGATTTGAAACTCAAGCAAAATGTTTTCCTATGTGAATACACATTTTGGTTTGCCTGAATAATTTACAGTAAGCATTGTATATTTGAATCACTTTCAGAGGCAGCAACATAAATCTAATCCTGGGATAGGCTTAGAATTAAAGACAATCTATGGGAAATATATTGTATACAATTGTATCCAGAATAGGCAATGCTCTGTGAGCTAAACAGCCTAGATTCCAGATGAAGGCCTCATGCACACAACCGTATGGTCTTTTCTGTTTCTGTCCTGTATATATGACTGTATTCTGGCCGCAAATACGGGATGTATTGCAACAGTATAGCAACGTATTGCACTGTATCCATATAAAATACAGTGGGCTGGCAGACTATTGGATGGCTAACACAATGCACCTCCAACTGGTTCTGGATACTACACCTATATACGGCAGCCTACGGTGCAAAGCCGTATACAGCACGTAATTAGCCCTCATTTTATACGTTCCCATTGACTTCTATGGGTCCCACAGAATGGAAATACGGTGGACAATAGGTCATGCTCTATATTTTTATACGTCCTGCTTACAGTACAGTATGGTGGACAATACAGCCATGTACATTGGAATGCAAGGGGCCGTATTCCTGCCGTAGGTCGTGTGCATGAGGCCCAATTGTAGCAAACTATCAGAGACAGTTTTTCTGCTATCCCATATAATGAAAAACAAAGGTTGTAATAGGTTGTGAACTAGAGGTACTAGATACACTAGTAATTGCACTTTTCTTACAGTGGCATATCCACAATGGTTGTAATCCCGCCAGCGGCAGCTGACAGTGTGGCAGTCCTAAAACCCTCCCAAGCAGTGCGCCCCGGCTCATTCACATGAACATGTGGGTCTATGATGCCGGCCATGACTACAAGTTCCCCAACATCCAGCAACTGTTGAATAAAAAGAAAAAGGGTATAAGAATCATTTATTTCAAGGGGTTAGCACAACACAACCATCTTACAACCTACTGTGTATTATTGAATTTCAAAAGAGCCACACAACCTTTACAAAAAAAGGACCGACCGGATTATTCTCCATTAAACTACTTTCTACTTTGCCCTAGGCGAGTCAAGTTTATAGGCTGTAGGGGGAGTGTCACTTCAGAACACAAATATTTAGTTCTTTTGGTGTCATATTAAAGATAAGAATACAGACAGTTAAGGAGAACCTGATTGACCTAATAAATCACTATCAGTATGTTGTGAAGCAGCTGAACACCTTCCAGGTGATGTTTCTTTCATGACCCAGCATGGTGGCATCATCCACAAAATCAACTTTGAAGTGAGATGTAAACTGGTTGTATAAAGTCATGGAGGAGAACTCTCTTCCTCAGAAAACCCCCTTCACTGTAGTTGATGGTCCAGTATCTCCTGAAGTCTGATGAGTAATGTCAATCACAGAGGAGGAGGCGTTCACAGCTCCCAACCCTGACTGTCAGTGTTAAACTCTCCGACTCTTTACATCTCACTTCAAAGTTGATTTTCAGGTTGATGCCACCACAGTGAACTACAAAAGAAACAATAACTAGAAGGTATTGCACTCTTTGACAATATACTGGTAGTAGTTTATTAGGCCTGTCGCTGATGATAGGTTCCCTTTAAATACTTAGTTTGAAATAGGAGCTACATATAAAGATCCAGTTCCCGTCTATTTCTTTAACGGTCTGTATCTCCAGTTCTGTAGCTCACTGAACCGCAAGCCTTATGCAATCTGAAAGATGAAATTCTTATCTTTAATTTGACACCAGCATATTTCTATGTACAGTATAACCATAGATAGGGGTATATAAACTTGACTCATCTCAGGTAAATATGACTTTTCTCACCTCATTTCATGCCAAACTCTACTGGGACTGCAGACCACCACAATTATACTATACTATTATTATATGTGTTACTATTGTTTTGGATATTTTCTTGATGTTAATGTAGATATATATGCAATTGTGATAACATAGTATATTTGCTTTTGATTTTGTGGTTTTATAGGGGCATGAGCAATATGACTGATTTGGCAAGCTCTGTGTAGCACTGGGTAATCGGTGTGCGCTATATAAATACAGGAATTATTATTTCTTATCACAGTTATGTATAATCGTAGAACATATATACACTGCTGTCACTACCATCACATTCTATGTTTTTAAATTTTTTCTTAGGTCCTGGTGACTGCTTTTTAATAATGCGATTTTAAGGAAACCTACCATGGGGAATCTACTATCAGATCTAATGCTAGATTCCTCCTGCCTCTGCCCTAATCTGTAATTTAATAATCCCGGAATCTAACTTGTTAAAAACATTATTTTAGTAATATGTAAATTAACTACAGAGACTACTGGGGCGTGGAGTAGCCTTAGCTCCCAGTGCCCGGCTAGTCTAGTACACGCCCCAGTAGCCTCTGCAGTTAATTTACATATTACTAAAATATAGTTTTTAACAAGTAAGTTTAGGTTCCAGGATTATTAAATTACAGATTAGGCAGAGACAGGCAGGAGGAATCTACCATCACATCTACTTCGATGGTAGATTCTTCATAATAGATTTACTGTTAAGATTAGAGATGAGCGAACATACTCGTCCGAGCTTGATGCTCGTTCGAGCATTAGCGTACTCGTAACTGCTCGTTGCACGGACGAATATTTCGCCAGCTCGAGAAAATGGCATCTCCCGCCGTTTCGATTTTTGGCGGCCAGAAACAGAGCCAATCACACGCCAGGAGACTCTGCACTCCACCCAGCATGACGTGGTACCCTTACACGTCGATAGCAGTGGTTGGCTGGCCTGATCAGGTGACCCTGGAATAGACTAGCCCTTGCCCGCGCTGCTCGCATCATTCTCTGTCTGGATACCGTTAGGGAGAGAGCTGCTGCTGCTGCAGAGATAGCGTTAGGCTGTTCTATTAGAATAGTGTTAGGCAGGAGTGAGTCTACAAGAACCCAACAGCCCTTGTTAGGGCTAGAATAGCGTTATATTTTATTTTTTTTTTGTTTGCTTGTGGCTGGGCTTGCTGGCACTAGTAGTGCAGCTAGTACCATATTGTGAGGAATTTGCAGGGAGACTGGAACGTTCTATTTAGCTCTTAATGACACACATATCCATCTCAAACACCTAAGTGGGACAATTTATTAGGGGTTTGATTGAATTAGGCACAGTCTGACGATTTTTTTTTTTTCAAAACTTAAAGTGACTTAAAATCCAGTTGTGTGCTGTCAGTGTAGGTTAGAAACTAGGCATACAAGAATCCAACCGGCTTTCTTAGGCCTACAATTGCGTTATATATATATATATATATATATATATATATATATATATATTTTGTTGATTTGCTTGTGGCTGGCCTTGCTGGCACTAGTAGTGCAGCTAGTACCATATTGTGACGAATTTGCAGGGAGATTTGCGAACGTTATATTTAGCTCTTAGTGACACACATATCCGTCTCAAAGACCTAATTAAGACAATTTATTAGGGGTTTGATTGAATTAGGCACAGTCTGACGATTTTTTATTTTTTTTTTCCAAAACTTAAAGTGACTTAAAATCCAGTTGTGTGCTGTCAGTGTAGGTTAGAAACTAGGCATACAAGAACCCAACTAGCTTTCTTAGGGCTACAATAGCGTTATATATATATTTTGTTTATTTGCTTGTGGCTGGCCTTGCTGGCACTAGTGGTGCAGCTAGTACCATATTGTGATGAATTTGCAGGGAGTCTTGCGAACGTTCTGTTTAGCTCTTAGTGACACACATATCCATCTCAAACACCTAAATGGGACAATTTATTAGGATTTTGATTGAAATAGGCACAGTCTGCTTTTTCTTTTTTTTTTTACTTTTCTTTTTTTTTATAACTCAAAGTCATCAGGCACAGCACAAAATCCAGTTGTGTGCTGTCAGTGTAGGCTAGAAACTAGCCATAGCAATAGGATAGCATCGTTTTGTTAAAAAAACAAAAACACAAAAAAAACACAAAAAAATTGGACGAGGGCGTGGGCGTGGCGTCCAACTACTGCAGGGGTCAGAGGCCGTGGTCCTGGGTGGGGTGAGACACCACCTGCTGATGAGGGAGCAGGGGGACGCCGCAGAGCTACACTCCCTAGGTTCATGTCTCAAGTTACTAGGACTCGTGGTAGAGCACTGTTGAGGCCAGAACAGTGCAAACTGGTGATGTCGTGGATTGCTGACAATGCTTCTAGCCATTTGTCCACCAGTCAGTCTTCCACGCAGTCCACCCATGTCACCAAAATCAGCACTCCTCCAGCTCCTCCACCTCAGCCTCCTTCCCCCCAGTCTGCCCCCTCCCAGGAAAATTTGGCATTTGAACCGGCATACTCTGAGGAACTGTTTTCTGGACCCTTCCCAGAGTCACAAATCACTTGTCCGGTTGCTGCTGTGCTCTTTTCCGATGCCCAGGTTTTCCACCAGTCAGATTTATAGCAACAAAGTTGCAGTTCTTATAAAAGCATTATTGTATCGAGATACAGATAAATCGATACCAATTCACTGGTGATATATAGAGGCTCACCCTACACCGTATTGAAGTGACAAACCATCTCGCTCTAAGAGTACACACTTATAAACAATAATAGACCCCACACCATAGACTTGCTGAAATTTTAATTGTGTGCTTTTGAATAGGTCTAGACATATGAAATTAGATTTTTACCGTGTGACCGTATTAAAAGTTAAGTTTTAGACCAATGGGTCTCAGTGAGGTCCCCAGGGATCTTTTTTGTCAATAACAGGTTTTCCACCTGTCGCAGTCTGTGGGTGATGATGACATTGTTGACGTAGTGGAAGAAGTGTGTAAAGAGGTGTCGGATGATGAGGAGACACGGTTGTCAGACAGTGGTGAAGTTGTTGTCAGGGCAGGAAGTCCGAGGGGGGAGCAGACTGAGGGATCGGAGGATGATGAGGTGACAGACCCAAGCTGGGTTGATAGGCCGGGTGAACACATTGCTTCTGAGACGGAGGCGAGTCCTCGACGAGAACAGGTTGGAAGAGGCAGTGGTGGGGCCAGACGGAGAGGCAGGGCCAGAGCTGGTGCATCAGCGCCAAATGTTTCACGTAGTGAAACTCCCGTGGTGAGGGCTAGATTTTCGGAAGTCTGGAGGTTCTTTAAAGAAACACCGGATGACTGACGGACTGTGGTGTGCAACCTGTGCCATACCAAGATCAGCAGGGGTTCCATCACTACTAGCTTAGTTACACCACTGCTCCTTCCCCGTGTCATCTGCTAGTCAGCCCCCTGCCCAGGACCCCGGCCCAAACACCTCCCGTGCGAAAACCACACCTTCGCCTCCACATCATCCACCAATGTCTCCATGCGCAGCGTTCAGCTCTCCATACCCCAGACGCTGGAGCGCAAGAGGAAGTACAGTGCAACCCACCCACACGCCCAAGCCCTCAACGTCCACATCTCCAAACTGCTTAGCCTGGAGATGCTGCCCTATAGGCTGGTAGAAACCGAGGCCTTTCGCAACCTCATGGCGGCAGCCGTCCCTCGGTATTCGGTCCCCAGCCGCCACTACTTTTCCCGATGTGCCGTCCCAGCCCTGCACCAGCACGTGTCAGACAACATCATCCGTGCCCTGACCAACGCCGTTTCTGACAAGGTCCACCTGACCACGGACACGTGGGCGAGTGTTGCCAGGCAGGGCCACTATATATCGCTGACGGCACATTGGGTTAACTTGGTGGAGGCTGGGACCGAGTCTGACCCTGCGGCTGGTCATATACTGCGGGGCCTACCTCGGTCCAGGTCTCTCAGGCCTACTATGCCTACTCCTCCTCCCACCCCTCCTCCACCTCCTCCTCCGAATTACCATCCGTGGGCATGGCGCCATCAGTCGGTAGCTCTAGGCACAGCAGCAGTGCCGTTGCTAAGTGACAGCAGGCGGTGCTCAAACTGCTGAGCCTAGGCGATAAAAGGCACACCGCCCAAAAGCTGAACCTGAAGCCAGGCATGGTTGTGTGTGACAACGGCCGTAACCTGGAAGCGGCTCTGCAACTCGGCAGACAGACACATGTGCCATGCCTGGCCCATGTGTTAAATCTCATTGTTCAGCGGTTCCTCAAGACATACCCCAATCTGTCTGATTTGCTCACAAAGGTGCGCCGCATCTGTGCGCATTTCAGGAAGTCCAGCACAGATGCTGCCACTCTCAGGGCAGCGCAGCGCCGCCTCCAACTGCCCGCTCACCGACTGTTGTGCGACATGCCCAAGGGGTGGAATTCAACATTAAGCATGTTATCCAGAGTTTACCAGCAGCGCAGAGCGATTGTACTGCCAGATGTCAACTTCCACCAGAACTGGCAGTCAGGTCAGTCAGCTTCCTCAAGTCTACAATGAGGAGTGGACGTGGATGTCTGATATCTGTCAGGTGCTGAGTAACTTTGAGGACTCAACACAGATGATCAGTGGCGATGCCGCCATCATCAGCCTCACCATCCCGCTGCTTGGCCTGTTGAAAAACTCTCTGGTCAGCATGAAGTCGGAAGCTTTGCGCTCGTCACAAGAGATGGGGGAAGAAGATTCCCTTGTTGATAGCCAAAGCACCCTCAGGTCTGTTTCTCAGCGCATATCGGAGGAGGTGGAGGAGGATGAGGAGGAAGAGGGGGAGAATGTTGGCGAGACAGAAGAGGGGAGCATTGCTCAGTCCTTCACTGTTCAGCGTGTATGGGCAGAAGAAGAGGAGTTGGAGGAGTTGGAGGAGGAGGAAATGGACAGTCAGGCCAGTGAGGGGAGTGAATTCTTGCACATTGGGACTCTGGTGCATATGGCAGATTTCATGCTAGGCTGCCTATCTCGTGACCCTCGCGTTCAAAGAATTTATTCCAGCACCGATTACTGGGTATTCACTCTCCTGGACCCACGGTACAAGCAAAATCTTTCCACTCTCATCCCTGGAGAGGAAAGGAGTGTGAGAATGCAAGAATACCAGCAGGCCCTGGTGCACAAGCTGAAACAGTATTTCCCTTCTGACAGCGCTAGCGGCAGAGGGCGTACTTCTGCGGGACAAGTAGCGAGGGAGAGTAGGCGAGCAGGAAGCTTGTCCAACACTGGCAGGGGTACGCTTTACAAGGCCTTTGCCAGTTTTATGTCACCCCAGCAAGACACTGTCACCTGTCCCCAGTCTCGGCAGAGTAGGGCTGATCTTTACAGAAAGATGGTGAGGGAGTACGTAGCTGACCATACCATCGTCCTAAATGATCACACAGCTCCCTACAACTACTGGGTTTCAAAGCTGGACATGTGGCACGAACTGCCGCTGTACACCTTGGAGGTTCTTGCCTGCCCTGCCGCTAGCATGTTGTCTGAGCGGGTTTTCAGTGCAGCTGGTGGCATCATCACCGATAAGCGTACACACCTGTCGACTGACAGCGCTGACAGGCTGATGCTTATCAAGATGAATAAAGCCTGGATTTCTCAGGATTTCCATTCTCCACCAGGTGAAGGAAGCTCAACCTGAATAATGTATGCACTCCTCCTCCTCATTGTCCTCCTTCTCCTCCTCTTTGTACACTAAAGCAGAGGAAACTGGCTATTTTTTGCCAGGGCCAACTGGCTCTAGGTATAGTACTCAATGTATTTAATTTTTCTGGAGGGCCACCTACCTGGTCCTCTGTTTAAACAATTTTTGGGAGTGCCACATACAGGTACTCTATGTATTTAATTTTTCTGGAGGGCCACCCACCCGGTGCTCTGGTTTGAAAACTTTTTTGGACTGCCACATACAGGCACTCAATCTATTTAATTTTTCTGGAGGACCACCTACCTACTCCTCTGGTTTGAAAACTTTTTTGGACTGCCACATACAGGCACTATCCAAATGTAATTGTCTCCATAGCAGCCTCCACACGTCGTCTTTATAGCTGCCTCCACACGTTGTCTCCATTGCTACCTCCATACATCATCTCCATAGCTGCCTCCCAAAGTCGTCCATATAGCTGCCTCGATACATCGTCCCCTTAGCAAACGAGCTGTGTCAGGCAGAATTTTGGGTTGTTTTCATGGCTTCCACATCAAACTTGTTAACTTTGTCGCCACCCTGCTGTGTTATCCACAAAATATACTGGCAAACTTTTATCATTTACCAATATTATTTCAGCGCTTCTTGCGCATTTGTTTACATTCCCCTCACCCGCCATAACCAAAACTTATAAGAACAGTACTACACTTGATCTTATCCAAAAGGTTCTTAGAAGTGCTGTTTGTAGCCCCCGCCTGCTTTGAAAATGATACTTTTTTCAAAGGAAACGCTTCTGGCCCCCAGGCCCATTTTGGGTGGGGAGGAGCCGAGAGACAGGGGCTTGGACAGGCGAAAGTTCGCCTGGCAGCGGACCGCCAGCTCCATCACAAGATTAGGCAGCCTCAGAGGCATCCATGCATACTGCCCCTGCTGTTTCCTGTCCATTTCACCTCCACGATCCTCCACCAATGTCTCCATGCGCAACTTTCAACTATCTATACCCCAGACGCTTGAGCGCGAGAGGATATACATCACATCATCCCCTTATCAAACGAGCTGTGTCAGGCAGAATTTTCAGGTGTTTCACCAGATACATAGTGGAACTCGGCGCATCTGTCGCGGCCATGCTGGAGACCTGAAGTTTCAATCATAGCAGCGCAATATGGATGCCCCATACTGTCACTCTTAATCATGGAAGTCGTCTCCATGGCTGCCTCCACATGTCATCCCCTTATCAAACGAGCTGTGTCAGGCTCATTTTTTCGGGTGTTTCACCGGATACGTTATGGAACTTGGTCACTATGTCGCCACCATGCTGTGTTATCAACTAAATATACCGTCAACCTTTTGTTCACATAGGAAATCATTTCAGCGCTTCTTGCTCACCTCCTTTGGTTCCTCTCTGCCACCCATTGGTTTGAAGCCTGAGTCCATTTGGGGTATGTCGCTATGCCACTCTCTAGCCTGCTGCTATCTAGCCTGCCGCTGCTGCCGCTGCCTCTGCATGCCGTCTTCTATAGTGTCAGGGTCAATTATTGGATGTTTTAGATGCTATCTAGCCTCATTCAGTCACTCTGTCATGGCCATGCTGTTGCCCATAATTTTGGTATAATGGTACGATTAAGCAGCCTCAGAGGCATCCATGCATGCTGCCCCTGCTGTTTCCTGTCCATTTCCGTGGTGTTTCCATCATTTTCTGAGGTTTCAAGAGGTTTCTGAGCATTGAAAAATGCTCAAGTCTCCCATTGACTTCAATGGGGTTCGTTATTCGAGGCGAGCACTCGAGCATCGGGAAAAGTTCGTCTCGAATAACGAGCACAAGCATTTTAGTGCTCGCTCATCTCTAGTTAAGATTTATTTTGAGTTATTGTTCTAACTATACCGTATTCGACGTGTAGGAAGATATGTCTTTTGTATTGTAGGATATAGGCTCATTCATTTTGGTATGTAGGATCCTTTGTATATTGGTTATTCATTGTTACAATAATGCCCCCCCTAATATATCTGTAGATGCCCCTCTTTGGCATTGACTTTAGGCCACTACCTTATAACTGGGGCCACTAAGCTGATTAACTACTAGACTTTCCTATGAGACGCTATAAATAAATATATTGTGATGACTAGGATGAAACTAAATGCGATTAGAGCTTTAGGTAACTTCTTGTAACATTGTTGTTTCTCAAATATAATGAACAGTATTTGATATTTCGACCAAAGAAATGGTCATCCTGGGTATTACCTGTGATCCACTTGACTGCAGTTTTCCCCATGGTAGAATATTAGTGATCTTGCCGTCGGTGATGATGATATCAGCAGCAGATATGGAGTTGCCAATTACTACTCTTTTACTCCTTATGCCGTTCAGCTTGGACCCTAACATTGCATGTATACTTCCTATAGAGAAGGTATAGAGGTTAGTATATGGCTTGTATACCTAACCTATACGGTCAACATAGAATTGATATCTCTGTTAAATAGCTCTGAATAACATTGGGGACATTCATTATGGTTTCTCTGACAGTTTTCTGGAATAGAAACCACATGAACCTCCCCATCATCCTCAAGTTTCTTGCATTTTCCGACCTGCACACCACATGAATATACCAGGACCACTGGTGGGGTAGAATTTTAACACTGGTGTTCTAAACGCCAGTCTTAATGAACTCCCCCATTGTTACTAAAAATGTAGCACTGAGTGTAGCACTCACGTCTCCAGGACTTCTCCCGAGCTGAACCAATTCTCTGGAATGCCTTACCTATTAGTCTATCAGACTAAGACCCAACTCCCAATGCTTAAACATGCTCTTTTAACCCATTTATTTAGCCAGGCCTAGCTAACCAGGCCACTGGCACCCCAGTAAATAGCCATCCAGCACCCAGTATACAGCCAGTAGCCCCCTAGTATATAGCCAGCCCCTGCCCCCTAGTATATAACCAGCCCTTGCCCCCAGTATATATAATGCAAAACACCGGCGGTTCTTTCCCGATCGCAGGTGTTTCCATAGAAACACGGGCGTCCCGGTAGGGGGCGTTTGGAAATGCAAACACAGCCAAAACGTCCCGTGTGAACGCGCCCTAAAGGGGATACACTGATCTGCAGAAAATCTCAGTGATTGCTTCTCAGTCTACCACTCCTTGGGCTGTAGTGGTTTTGCGCTAAAATGATGCCTAAATCAAAAAGTCGCTCATGATGAATGATTTAGGCATAAATGATTGATTAGTAGGTGCAGCAAAATATCTGGATTGATAGCATAAATGAGGAAAACATGGCTATTTTTGCTAGTCTGGTGTATTGGTGCAAAACTGCGTCAAAATGAAAAGTCGCTAAAACAACAACAAAAAAACAAAACAAATGATGCATCAGGCCCTTCACATTTCCATCTAGATTAACATTTCCTTGAGGAAGCGACGGCGAAACGTGCGTCGGGGTGCTGTGGTGGTGGTCGGGGAGTCTCTCTACTGTGGTATGAATAGATAGTGTGGAATGCCTGGCTAAGGCTCTGAACTCTGGTTATACCGTGATATTTCTCCCTGTTTTACTTGTATGCCCAATACGGCCAAATATTGATCATTGTATTGACCACCACCACTCTTTGTTTTTATGGGATGTTTTTAATATTGATTGTTGATTGCCAGTTTTGTGTACACATAGAAATAAAGATATACTGTTAAATTATCTACTTTTGATGTATTTAGAATTTTATTGTGGTTCTGTATACTTGAATTTGGTACTTATGTTTTGGTTAGTATAGGGACCTTATGTGTATATATTGTAAGCGTTATCCCGATTGGTAATACTTAACATTTTTTTGGCCCGTTTTTAAGCAGTCCGTTAAAAAACGCATGCGTTTTTTTGAAAACATATCCGTTTTTGACAGGTTTGACCAATTATCTTAATTCAAACTGGTCAAAGATGTACGTTTTTTAATGCATGCATTTTTTGCCGGACTGCTTAAAAACGGGCCAAAAACGAGTTCGATACGCCACGTGTGCCATTACCCTTAGTTTTAGTTCATGCCTGAAATATGTGTCAAAATTTTGACAAATTTGTCAAACTTAGACCACACCCCTTCCCATGAAGCTACTCCACCATTACAAAGCCAGGTCTTCTTGGTTGTAGAAGTCACATAAGCATCTTAAAACTTTCTAAACCACTTGATAGATGTATTACAAAGTATCATATACCTATTAAGTGAGGGGTATATTATGTCGCAAACTAACACATAAATATGCCCCAATATAATAACCTTCTAATATAAAGTATGAAACGTTTATGATCATCATTCATTTATGTATCAATCCTATTTAACCCAAGGATTTTACTTATTCTCAAAATACATTTAAGAATATAGAAAAAATTTGTGAACTTATAAAGGCAGAAACCATAGATAAGATACATAGAGAAATGCATATAGCCATCCATAGGGCAGTTACCATTGCACATGTAATAACTGTGATATAATCTGCATTTCTTTTTACCTGCTCTGGTTTCCTTAGACATAGTGATCTCACAGTGTTGTTCTGTTACTTCTAGGTGTAAAACTTCAGTGAAATCACTTTCTCCTTGGATTACTGGCTATCTCTCGTCCCCCAGTCTTTCTCCGGTAATCTTTGCCCTCTGTCCAGCGCTTTTAATGTTTTCCTTACTTCTGTCCTGTTTGCTGACCCTACTAATCGTTGCAATATTCATTGCCTCCCTTTCTGCCCAGTCTCCCTGCGCGAAGATTAATCATTGACTTCCCAGGCAAAGGCCAACATGGACATTGTTATGCAGGATGTAATTTCATTAATTAATTAATCCTATCACTTACAATCTACTAAAGACTATAAACTATATACTTCATATGTTGTGATCAGACATCACACATATTAGTATTATCATTCTATTATGAAAAGTTCTGTTTTAGACCGTTTTTCCCAATAATCTTAATTAAGATAATTGGAAAACGGACACAAATGGTCAAAAAAAGGATACATTTTTTTAACGGACTGCTTAAAAAGACCTAAAAACTGATGCAAAAAGCCACGGCAGCGGTCATACATTTCACTTTGTTTGCGTTTATTGCATGCGGTTTCAATGAGCTGAATTGGAGATTTGCCTAATTACATTGTTGTCATCATTGTGCTTACAAAACGCAGTCTGGGCAGTCACATTCAGTTTCATTAATCTGCCCTATATAAACATTTCTTCAATTAGATGTTATTAAAAAAATGTTCCTTTGTGAAGATAATTTCCCATAAATATAGTCATAAGGTCCCTTAGAAACAAGACTGACTCCTTGGATACGACCACCTCTGCACAAAGAAACAAAAGGTTTTTGTATATGAAATGTCCGGGAGTTACTACATGTCGCACAGCCGTCCTGTGGTAATGATCGCTGAAACCAAGAGGTCAGTCAGGACTCAATAGCGCATGTCCGGCCACCGCTGCCAAAATGTGAGGTGGTCGTATCCAAGGAAGCTATCTCATTTCTAAGGGACAACATGAATACATTTCTGAGAAATTATCTTCACATAGGAACTTTTTTTAATAACATCCAATTAAAGAAATGTTTATATATGGCAGATTAATGAAACTGAATGCGAATGCCCAGACGAGAATACCCCTTTAAGTAAAGGAAGAGAATACTGCTCCAGGATACTGCTCTAGCTCAATCCAGGATGGTTGTGAGGTATGATGTTACATACAGTGGAGTTTGTTGAATATTAGAACCATAAGTGAAGTTCCTGGGCTCTGATGGGACTATCCATGGAACATATATCTTCAAGTGACTAAGGCTGTATGGTTGAGCCCTCTCCGTATTAATAGAAAGGAGTCAGCTCACCCACCTTCTGTGATCCAGGACTTCATTACAGGCACGGAATACCATGCCACGATGGCCAAGAAAAGAGGAAGATTTCCAGCTTGTGAAGGTCCAACAAAAATGTGGGCCACTGCCAGGGTAACACAGTAGCTATGCACTTTGTGACTACTGTATGCCAGTGACAGATCTGTTCTTCGGAGCCCAAGTTTTCGGAGGGCGTAATTATTCCTACATACTAATTCTTTCATTAATGAAGAATAGAATACACCACGTTCTATTGTTCCTGTAGAAACTGGGCTAATTTCTCAGCTCCATGTCTAACCTGCAGGCCAGACACAATAGTAGACGTGTACTAATTATAGCCTAAATGTGGACACATTTTGCATTTCTGTAACTGGAGCTGAGTGCTGCAGCATTTTACTTTTTCCATCTGCTGTGCTAGACCTGGTTAAAGATGACTGTGTAAGCAGTTCTCCTATTAGATTAGTAATACTGCATGCTGCTATAGTACTTTATTCTTATTGTGTCTGGTATCCTTCTTCTAAAAGACAAAGACAGCTGCAGCTTTATAAATCACTACATTGATAATGTATGCAACCTAGCATTTTCTGTATACCGTATATACTCGAGTATAAGCCGACCTGAGTATAAGCTGAGGCCCCTAATTTTAACACAAAAAACTACTGACTCGAGTATAAGCCTAGGGTGGGAAATGCATTAGTCACAGCCTCCCTAGTATATAGACAGTAAATGCACCCTAGTATATAGCCATTAACCCCCTGCCCCAATATATAACCAGCAGGACCGTAGTATATAGCCAACATCCCCTTAGTATATAGCCAGCAGCCCCTTAGTATATAGCCAGCCATTGCCCCCTAGTATATAGTCAGCCCCCTGCACTTAGTATAATGCCATCACTCCCCTTGTGTATAGTCAGTGCCTTCCCCCTTGTATGTAGCCACCTGCCCACTGCCTCCAGTATATAACCAGCACCCCCCTTGTATATATCCGGTGCCTGCCCCAAGTATATAACCACTGCCAGCCCCCTTGTATATAGCTCGGGCTTGCCCCCCAGTATATATCCAGAGCCTCCCCCCAGCACCAGCACCATGTCCTATCTGACTACAGCTATCAATGCAACCAGACCTCTGCTACCTAGGTGGCCGTCGGAAGCCTAACCTACCGCTACCCTATACTATAAGTATATATATATATATATATATATATATATATATATATATATATCCCTCGCTACAACTTCAAACTAGGTTCTGCAACTATATGCACTACACAGAGCAGACTGCTGGCTCTATGTGAGGGAGATAAAAAGGAGCAAGTGGCTGTCTATAATCATATGCACGACAGACTCACTAACTTAAGTATGTAGATATTCAAACGTACACATATACGCATCTATTTATTCTATGCCACTTACCTTGACCCCTATGCGCACCAGTATGTCATCAGCCCCGAATAATGCCAAGTGCCCCGGGGTGGCTTCATGTTACGGCAGTCAGACCCCTTCCGGGTCTGACTGTAAACTCTCTGAGCAGGCGTGAGCATGCCAGTCAGTTTACACTGCTCTACAATACACTAAAACGTAACCTATAATAAAGCCAATCTAGATAAAAATTACAGGAAATGGAAAGTCAATAAATAGCTACAGATGTAGTGCTTAAAACAAGCCAATGCGTTGGAAGAAGGAGCATGATACTACCTCGAAAGGAGGAGCAGAGCAACACCTGCAGGCAGTCCATTAGTGGTTGTAGGTGAAAGAGCTAGAGTCTACCTTCTGGTGAGTCCAGTTATTGAGGACAAACACAGTGAGGCTTCCCTCTTAAGTAGTAACCTGCAGAAACAAGAAAGACAACTTTTTATGTCTTAACAGAAATCAGTAGTAGTGATATCCAAAATGAGAAATCTTCCATTACTAACACTAACAACAAGAAAAAGGATAGCACAAAAATGGTTAGACAATAATCTATTGCGTGTGAAAAATGCAATTAATTTTATTGAGAGACCAAGCAAAACACAAAGACATACATTTAAAACCAATAAAAAAATATAATATACAATGATTCCAGAGCGGTGGCCTGGGGAGGTACACCTGCTCAAAACCAATGCCAAATCCTCAAGTGAGGATGGAATACCTCTCTGTATGCCCAATAGGTCAAATAACAAGTGTTGGGAAAACACATCCAAATCCTAACTACACAACATTGAACATGAGTATGTTCAAGTCTTAGAGTCTTAGACCTTTAATTTCTATGGTAACAATGTACAGCAAGATAGTTTGCACTATGCCCGAAAAGGGGGTATTTCCCTAGGTAGTGTTAAGTATCAAGGGTTTGAAAATTCACAAAGTAAATGCCCATAACTTCCCTAGAGATGCAGCTGCAGGTTGCTGGTAGGACTGGCATACAGGCAGAGAGAAGCGCTGGCAGGAAAGATCCCCACGCGTATCGTCATCAAGGACGACTTCCTCAGGGGTAAGTGACAGTGGACAAGCCAGACTCACCTTAAATGTGCTAGCCGAGAGAGACACACCTGTTCGGCGTCCTCATCAATCCTCAGCGCAAGTCCGGAAGTATGGACCGGTACCATTCGAAGTAAAGACATACTATTGCGCTTGCGCGCCCCGAACGCAAGCGGCGCAAAGTTGAAAAAATGCCATCAAGATGTCAAATACGATGTCATACTTTGTATTTCTGATAAACCATATCCTTAGTGAGGAGCCAAAATCAATAATTTATGTTACACCTATGTATCATGACTATATCAACTCTAGAGTTTACATCCTATAGATCTTAGATATTTTTCTACTCACCTGTTTATTTCTAGTTTAAGTAATTGGTTGCTCTACTTTTAAATGTATAGCTGCAAGTAGTAAGAGGCTCTTGATGGTGTCAGGTTATGGGGGTAGCAGAGACCGGGATGGAGAACACGGCAAGGACTAATGAATCCACCAGCATCGTCCACCTGGTGAAAAGTGGCCCTCCAATCTATCTATCTATCTATCTATCTATCTATCTATCTATCTATCTATCTATCTATCTATCTATCTATCTTTCTATCTATCTATCTATCTATCTATCTATCTATCTATCCATGTGATACCTATCTGTAATCCATCTCTCTATCTCATATACTGTATATCTGACTGATATCTTTCTATATCTCTCATATCTATTCATATAAATCACTTATCTATCTACCATCTATCTCATCATGAAAAAGGTTACCCACCGAAACGTTGCGTGCTGCAATAAAGATCACCCTGCTTTTTTCACAACTACTTGGAGTGCTGCTGCCTTTTTTGGAGTATATTGAAGTCCCCTGCCAGATTTACACCCAGTCAAATAGGTTGTGCTGCCCTGGATTCTCTTGTTTTACCATCTCAATTATCTACTCATCTTATGCTTAGAGAAATTTTTTTAAAATCCAATAATAAGTAGCCTACACATTAAAGAAAATCATAAATACCAAAAGACAGAGATGTGCTATAGGGTAAAACCAATCTAATTGACCCAATAGCATATTTCTGTATTTGTATTTATTTTACACAGTTATCCACTATCTCATATCTATCTACTGTCTTTCTCAGGTGTATAATTTATCTGTCTCATGATCCATCCTCTGTTATGTAGCAATTTTTATTTATATTTTACATATCTATATATTATGTTTTATTCTACTTTCTGTATCTTTGTATCTTATATGTATCTATATCTATCACTTATCTATCTACGGTCTATGCCCTATCTATCTTTCTACCACTAATTTATCTACTGTATTTATCATAATACAGGATTGTTTATCACTGTAACTCATATCTGTCTGTCTATAATCTAAAAATCTATTGATCTTCTATATTTTGCACACATCAATCATCTACCTTACTTTCTACTGTCTCATATCTATTGATATCTATCATTGATATATCTACCATCTATGTTATATCTATTATATATCTCCTATCTATCTTTTTATCGCCTATCTTTTTCACATCTCTCCCTCTCATATTCATCTGTCTGCTCTGGATTATCATATCCCCAGTGTTTTGTAGCTGTCAGTCAGTGTGTGTTGGTGATGGTGTAGTATCTGCACTGACGTCACGCTCTCTCCTCAGCACCACCGGTGGCAGCATCGTTGCTCCTCCTATGTGCTCCCTCGCTCTCCCCACCTGCTCTTCCTCCCCCTCCCTGCTCTGTTCTCCATCTCTGCCTGTCTGTACATTCCAGCTTCAGCAGCCTGACCGTCCCTCCTCCCCCACAACACGGCTCCAACCAACCAGCACTGGCAGGCAGGGCAGGGACCCGGAGGGACAAACAGGAGGCACAGGACAGCAGCATACACATACACACTGCGAGCTGTGACACAGCAATAGAGCATTCCCATTAGCTGTCAGACCAGGGAAGTCTTGATGCTCCACCGCAGAGGGAAGCAGTGACAAGGAAGACGGCCAGGTACCGCCCTACATCCCTCTGTCTCCTTCATCCCTGTCTCATGCATCCTATTATATTCCTCCTAGACTGAGCTGCCATCTATGTTCCTGATCTTGTCGTGTATCCTTGTATCTCTCATTCCGCATCAATGATACATTTATACATAGACGCATTTCCTCATCTTTGATCCTTTCCTCTGAATGTCCTTCATGTCTTTCTTTACTCTCATGTCTACTTGTCCATCCTGTTTTTAGGTTCCTCGCCACCATCTTTCCAGCCTCTGTCCTTATTTTTCTTCTTCCATTGCCCTCCCTTCCTCCTTCTTCTTGCACAGTCTCCTTCCCTTCCCTCATTCCCATGGGACATTCCTGCAGCAGCCATTTAACCCATTTGTCACCGCAAAGGGCCTTTGGTGCACCGCTGTCCGTCTATCAATCTTCTACGGCTTCTTGTCTATGACGTCAGGATGAAATGTTATTAAGTAATGGTTTTGAAGGATCTGTGATGAATGATTGACAGTATACTGGTGATGGATCATAAATCGGTCTTCGTAGGCTATGTACAGAAGCTGTAGGTGGGAAAATGTCTGCTGGTGTTTATGTGCTGCTCCTCTTATCAGCCGTCTGGTGTCTTACGTATTGCTATTCCGTATCCACTTATATAGCATATATTATAGCATGTCTGAGCAGTACATCAACATATTGGTCTTCCATAGTACAGCATCCTAACAATAGGATTGTCTGGATATGTTCTGATCCATGTATCTCCGTATTAGATTATGACTAGCCACATGTATCCTTGCCTTTGTGTCTGTTGTGATGTTAATGTGACGTGTCATGTTGAACAGCTGACAGTAGCACCTTATTTTTCTTGTTCCCCACCCGCCATTTTTTGCTGAGCTCAGGCTTGTAACAATGTAACAACAGTGGCATCACACCTGGGCCGACATTGTGGTTGGGAATGAGTATACACTATGCACGGTTGGGTGGGTCAAGGTGGGGTAGTAACCACCCTCTAGGGGTATGACATTGCAAACTCTGCTGATCAGCCCGCCCATTGCGCTTGCTTCTCTTTTCTGGCAGATAATGTGTTTATGGACGGCACGGGGAGAGGTTCCGGGATAAATGATATGTGGATCTTTGGCAGAGTAATAATGGCTGTACAATAAATCAAACTGTAATAAGGAAGAAACTGCTGAAGCAATACTCTGCTTCTGTGTCTAGATGACTGATGAAAACATGTCAGACACAGTAAAGTAAAATAAGCAGAAATTGATAGGTGAGTACAAAATAAAGAATAATAATAGCAACAATGAAATGACACAGCTATTAGTACTACAGTAACACAGCTCCGGGCAACAGAAAGTATAGTCATATCTCTTATAGGTAAGATAACTTGCCCTCCAATAGACATTTAAAGCAGGTCATAAAATCGACGATCACTGAAAGGCACAGGTTATAGCGGTGAACAGTAAACCAAACCTAAGCAATTGGTGCCAGACAGCTGCTACCAAGAACAAGAAAATCATGTGTTGCAACAAATAAGGGATAATTGCATAGCTATGACTACATACAAATTATTAGTCAATCTTGTATACAGTATTTAGACATATCAGAATACAGATATACAAAGGATACAAAGGAATTAAAGGAATGGGCGATTTGCAATAGCGATGGGTTACAAAAGTTGGTGTTATTCTGTTTTGGTAATCCATGATTGGCTCAACTAAGGAGATTTGCTATATGTTTAGGACTTTGGAAGTGGTTTATTGGTCTGATGGTCTGGGAAGAGGTTCTTGGAGCGCCAGGGAGGGCCCCTTATCGCTTATGTTCGGTCTAGACATATTATTATTCCATTTAGTTTGTATTTATATCCCATGCTCTATAAAGCACAGCGTAATATGATGGCGCTATAGGATAATACAGATTAATTATCATTGTACAAATGTATTGTACAACTAAGCCTGGCATTTATCACGTCTAGAGGAAAGAAAGTTTCACTATAATTGAAGACTAGGATTCTTTACTGCAAGAGCATCAAGACTATGGAGGACATTGATTTGTTAAGAGTTTGGTCTATTTTGATATAATTAATATCTCCCATTGAATGGACAAGAACACAGATTCTCAATTCGTGATACATGGACCATTTAGAAGAAGGCTGATACATGTCATGTCTTGACAGCATAACAATAGTGATCACTAATCTACGGAGGCTTTAGCAGTCAACACCATCAATTACGGCCAGTTCACATCTCCTTTAGGTCTTCAGTTATTTTCTTCAGTTATTTTGAGCCAAAACCAAGAGTGGTTGAATACAGAGAAAAGGTGCAAGTCTTTCCAGTGACTATGCAGTGGTTACAGAAAGTATTCAGAACCCTTTAAATGTTTCACTCTTTGCTTCATTGCAGATAAGATCAAAACTGTTCTTTTTTGCTCATTAATGTACATGCTGTGCCCCATCTTGACAGAAAAAAGAACAGAAATGTAGATATTTTTGCTAATTTATTAAACAAGAAAAACTGAAATATCATATGGTCCTCAGTGTTCAGCCCCTTTCCTCAGTATTGAGCAGAAGCACCTTTTCCATGCAGATCCTCTCCAGTTCCCTTATTTGGATGGAGAACGTTGATGGAAGCCATTTTCAAGTCTCTCAAGAGATGCTCAATTGGGTTTAAGTCCGGGCTCTGGCTGGGCCAGTCAGGAATGGGCACCGAGTTGTTCTGAAGCCTCTGCCTTGTTATGTTAGCTGTGTACTAAGGGTCATTGTCTTATTGGAAGGTGAACCTTCAGCCTAGTCTGAGGTCCAGAGCTCTGGAAGAGGTTCTCATCCAGGATATCTCTGTACTTGGCTGCATTCATCTTTCCTTCAATTGCAACCAGTCGCCATATCCCTGCAGTGGAAAAATATCCCCATTGCATGATGCTGTCACCACCATGTGTCACTGTTGGGATTGTATTTGGTAGGTGATGAGCAGCGCCTGGTTTCTCCACACATACCGCCACATAACACCAAAAAGTTCTTTATCTCATCAGACCAGAGATTCTTATTTCTCATAGTCTGGGAGTCCTTCATGTGTTTTGCTCACTGTATGTGGCTTTCATATGTCTTGCACTTAGGAGAGGCTTCTGTCAGCACAACCTGCCATAAAGCCCCGACTGGCGGAGGCTGCAGTGATAGGTGACTTTGCGGAACTTTCTCCCATTTCCCTATAACTCTCTGTAGCTCAGCCACAGTGAATTATTTAATCTCTCTCACCAAGGCTCTTCTCCCACGATTCCTTAGTTTGGCCTGACGGTCAGGTCGAGCAAGAGTTGTGCTCGTCCCAAACTTCTTCCACTTAAGGTTTATGGAGGCCATTGTGCTCTTAGGCACCTTGAGTGCTGCCAAAATTCTTTTGTTATCTTGGCCAGATCTGTGCCTTACCAAAATTTTGTCTCTTAGCTCCTTGGGCAGTTCCTTAGACCCCATGATTCTTACATGCACTATAAGGTGTTATATAGACAGGTATGTGTCTTTTCTAATAAAATCCAATCAAAGATGGGGTGCAGAGTATACAATAATGAGCAAAAAACTTATTTGATATTACCAATTGGCTACAATGAAACAAAGAGTGAATACTTTCTGTATCCCCCATACACAGGTATGGCATAATGGAAAGCTGGAAATGTGACAAAATGTTCCCACATTCTTAGCTTGAGACTTGGGCATAATGCAAAAGCTAATATGTATAATATAGTTCTATAATCATCTATATACACTAGCCCAGATATAGCACTGTGCCTGCACCAGTTTTTTTTTGTCTAAATTTGCATGAAAAACAGTGTCTTTAGAGCTTGCATTGTATTTATTATGTGTTTGCGCCCCTATTGTGTTGTGGTTGCATTTTGTCTGATACTTTTGAAAACTGTGCACCAAGGGTTGTGCTAGTTTATTGTCAATTCTGACAATCTCATTTAAAATTTGTGTACATGTACAGTAATAACATTTAAGTTAAAAGTCCTCTTGTTTGTTAAAAGATATCTCTGTCGCAAAAATAAGCATAATAGTTAAGACTAATGATTATGGAAAGTATGTAAAAGTTAGAATAGCTGTATAAATGTAACAAATACGGCATGTACAAGTTATGCAGCAAAGATCTACTGTGACTCAATGTACCCCTTGTGGCTATCTTGTCCTGCATGATATTCCGGTGTCTCGGAAGTTAGATGGATCACACGGTGGTGGGATTGTCTTGTTGCAACCACTACGCTGATGGAGTCGTACTGCTGGCACCTGGGTACTGCACATTAGTATCTGCTCACACTGCAAGTCAGCATCTGTGCATGTGCACTATTCCATAATTGGCGCTCCACAGGTCCCAGATTGGAGCCTACCGTATCCAGACAAAGGTGACTTGAAGCAGTGTTATATCCAAAAGCCTTTCCAAAGACCTTTTCATAGGTCTATTTACAAAGGCAAAAGGCAATAAGCAACAGATTGAATCCACTTTTGATGAATAAGATTGGCTGATCTATTTACTCATAGATTGGATCTAGACGCGTTTCGAGAATTCCACTCTCTTCCTCAGTAGCATATCTTTGGACTTGTGGCATGTATACATTTGGAATTAGGCTTCCTTTTGTACTTCCCATAATTGAAAAAGAGGCTGAGCCAAATTCTGACTTGATAGACCATGGACTAGATTACACAGCCATGTGCATTATATAAAACATGGACTGGATTTCAAAGTGTTTTGTACATAGTCTTTGAATAGTCCACCTTAGTTAGTGCTGATATCCTTTTATTTATCTAATTTTCTTACCCAATGCCCTGTAATACCCAGGAAGATATTCTAAGTTTTCGTTTTGTGTAGCTCTATATACATTTAGTTCTGATTGTTTTTTGACATCCTGAAAACAGACTAGATTAACTGAGAGCGTTCAATACTATTAAAGGGGGTTTCCCACAAAGGCAAGTTAGGCCCTATTTACGGGATAGAGCCTAACTTGCTAATCAGTGGGGGTCTCAGTGCTGAGACCCCAGCAGATCGTGAGAACGAGGGGTCCCACCGACCCCTCAACGCTCCTCCGAATAATGGAGCAGACAGCCGCCCATGATTATTCTGCTCCATTAATCTCTATGGAGCTGATGGTGATCGCCAAACGCCACGCTCGACAATCTCCGTCAGCTCCATAGAGATTAATGGAGCAGAACAGAATCAGCACTGAGACCCCCACTGATCAGCAAGTTAGGCCCTGCCTATCCCGTGGATATGGCCTAACTTGCCTTCGTGGGAAAACCAATTTAAATAATGTGGCACAAAGTCCAGATTAGTGAGGCAAACCAAACTAATACAGATTGCCCCAGTTTTCATATATCTGGCCCAATGTATAAAGTTTCTTACTCGTTCTGAAGCTTGGAGACAGTCTCCTCATAGTGTTACTTCACACCATTCAATGTGCTAAGCATAATTACTATTATAGCTTGAGTACCTGCTGCCTGTCGTGCTTTCCATCTCCTCCATATTTGAGAAGGTTCCTTGATACATTCATTTCTATAGCACACTATGGGGCACATTTACTTACATTCCCGCTGGAGTTCACCGAAAGTGCATTGTATGACAATAATGCACTGTGCCGCGATTCACTACGATCGTGCGCCCGATATCCTGCATGTGTTGCTTCCCCGCTCAGATCTGACACCATCTTTTTAGTGGTGCATGTTAGGGCTTGGGCTTGCGACACAATTTGAAAGTTAAATCCTGCACTCAGTCCGAATCAGTTGGATCGTCCGAAGGCATGCCCCCTAAATTGTGTCGCGTGGAAGCCAGCGCCACAAAAGGATCAAGTGCGCCAAAATCCCAGTTCAGACAGTTCTTAAATACCTGTGCAAGCCGTGTAATCCCCAAAAAAGGTAAACAGTCTGACAAAAGTGAGCTCCGCGACCCTTAGTAAATGAGCCCAACTATGTAAAATGTTGACTTTTACCAAAGGAGAGTTGGGAAAGCTTGGTGCACAGGTTAAAGGGGTTGTGCTACTAAAGACAATTAGAAAAGCTAGTGATGGAACCACTTGGACCCCAAACGATCTGGAAAACAGGGTACTGCAAGCTACAGAAGATCCATAGAAGTGAACTGGTCACACAAGTCACACTCTAGGCCAGTGATGGCTAACCTATGGCACTGGTGCCAGAGGTGGCACTCAGAGCCCTTTCTGTGGGCACTCAGGCCATCACCAGAGATGACTCCAGGTATCTTCCTGCAGTCCCAGACAGCCCAGGACTTGCTGTGCACAGAGCTATTTTATATATTTTAAAGTGACAGCTCTACCTGGAACTATTTTTTGCTTTATTGGTGTCCTCAGGGTGCCGGTATCAATGAAAACTGTGACAGAGAAGGGAGTATAAATCACAAATTAAATTTCTGTGTTGGCACTTTGCGATAAATAAGCGGGTCTTTGTTGTAGTTTGGGCACTCTGCCTCTAAAAGGTTTGCCATCACTGCTCTAGGCCATATTTACAAGCAGTATTTGTTTCCCTTGCTCTGCAGATTTTACCACCCAATAAGGCAAAATTCTAAATTCTTGCTAAATGTCACTTCCTTGTCATATGTTGAACCAAAGCTATCCACATTGGTTGGATGCAAGTTAAAAGTTTTGATTCCATGATTGGCAATAAACTAAGAAGCGACAGCCATACAACTGTATGGGGAAACTACAGGAATGGGCAGGAAGATTACAATGTGTCAGATCTTTGTTCCTTACAATGGTGAAGCATCTGCCAGGCCCCAGAGACATTAGATTGCATGTGCCTTACTTCTGTCTGTTCATTGTGGTGTCTGGAACTCAGACCTACAGTATTTGCTCCTGAAGTGTTTTGTTTGTACATATCAGTCTTTGGAGTATTTTCAAAATTTGAAATATTTAGAAACGGCTATTCATATTCATTATTCCTTGCCTGAAAAATATATATTAAACATAATGCATCCAAACATATTGGGGGCAAACCAGGATCACTCCGGAAAAAGGCGCAAAAAATTGTGCAAGTACCCCAATGCGCTCAAAAATTCACTAAAAAAGGCGCGTCAGACTAAGATAAATGATCCCCATTGACTTCAAGTAACATTTCATGTTTCCTTATTGACAGGTGTCATGTTGCAGTAATAAATCTCATGGCAATGACCTAAAGCAGCTGCAATACCAGATACCACCTTAAGAGAAGAGTGCTGCTGTTCTTACAAGAAACCAAAAAATAAATGTTGATTTAAACTCACTGGCGCCGATTTATCAATAGTGATGTCATGTGCAGAGAGCGTGAGATGATTGAATACTGGCGCATGGTCTTCACCCTGCACACGCCGATTCTGCTTAAACTGAACGCACCAGTTTTTTTTGTGCATTCAGCTTAACGCGCATGCGCCACATTTCTGTCAAGTTGCTGTAATAAGTATGGTGCACGGTCCGACTCTGTTAGGATTGGTAGGATTATCTTTAACCATTTATTCCATCAGAAAAGAATGCACTGCATACCCTAAAACTTTAGAGGTACATATCCATGAATACATACAAAAATAACTAATATTAATACCTATCTCTCATCTATTGAATGCTTATGGTGCAAAAGTAAAAACACGTAGCGACCAGTATACCTAATGAGTCAAGGAAACGAGCTTTACATTACAAAACAAATGACTTTCCTATCTTATCAAGTAAATGAAGCTTTAATGTTCACTCTCGAATCAGGTAAATGAGTCAAATAGGCAATAAAAATGCAAAGTAATACACTTGGGCCACTGAGCATAAAGGCTGCGCGCAGGATAAATTAGATAATGACTCACACATCAAAGGGACCTGCACGCAATGTAAGAAAACAGGTTGACTGACAGATTGGAGCTCGGTACTTGGGAATTCAAGTGTAGATAAAGATGTTTATAGATGTACTGCAAAAAGAGGACAATAGAACTAGAAGTGACAAAAATAATCACTACTACTCATGTACTCTACTACTGCTATCTCCACCATCTTGATGCTTTTGGAATTACTTTGACTTCACATAGTATATGTAATATGAGCCTATATTTCACTTATTCAGGTTTGCAGTTAACAAATTAATATTCACCAGCACCATGAACTAATTATTTACCCCTGTATGTACACATGATTTTTCCAAATACTCGGACATTATTTTTCCATGAAAAACCCTTGGTTGCTTTACCACCTCAAATTACTAGTGAGAATTAAGAGAGTGTTTTCTGTATTCTGTTACATATCTCCATAGGAATAGAACATTAAGGCCTCTCCTGGTGGCTGGATGGAATGGACAGTACCAGTCCGTAATGTTACTTGCTAAATACCCCACTGCCTGGTGACCTGTACTGTAACATCTGCCCCAGTGATGCATTATGGTGGTGTAATATGATGGCCGCAGCTGCAACTACATTGATCACTTCTCAGGGGTTAAGTTACATGAGGATACTCAGTAAACCTTACCATGTCCTTCCAGAGATGGAATCTAGACGGTTCCTTCTTGTAAGTAGAAAGGAATCAATAGTAAACGGATATGTGGCAGTGCAGGGTCACCTCTGCTAAACCTACTGAAAAATGTAGTATATTATAGAGCATGAATGTATTTTTGATCAGTATTGTACCAGTATATACCATTATAATATACAGCAATACTGTGTTACTCTAGTAGTTCAGTTGTGGTAATTTTATGGAAATGAGTTTACGTGGTAAATCTTTAATGTGCTTATAATGTGAACATCTTGTCTTGATCTTTTTGATAACATTTACATGGGGAAACAAATATGGATTAATCTAGATGGTGCAGTCTTCTATGTATAAATATTCTCTTATGTGAACATGTCACAATGAAAAAGTAAGGATTTAAAAAATTTTTAAAAATGCACCTATCCCTCCTATTTTAAATTGAGGAAACCACTCCTCACAGGCCACTCCCATGGGACACGGGACGCTGCTCTGCATTCAGGAAGGTAAACTTTTATCTAACTTTTGTTTTTATCAGAAAAAACATAATTTTGTTATAAAAATACTTTGGCAATGTGCACATTATTTTCCATGGGGACGTAGGGGTGCCAGAAAAAGAGTTCCTGATGACAGGTTCCCATTAAAAGTAATAGCTCTGATGATACACTCCTAGTTGAACAATGAATATTATGATCTCTACATACACTGATAGAGATGAATATCCTCTATAGATAATTACATCTTGTTGGAAAAATCGTCTCCCCTTCTTGTCTCACAAATGATAATGGAGTGGGGTCATCAAGGGATGATGAATTCCCAGTTTTGCGGCTATATCTGTGCATTGAGCAATAGAAAAAAACCTTGGTCCAGCAGTGCTGTTATATGCCGTATTATACCATTATAACTTCAAAATTGGAAAATGTTTTGATGACTCAGACCCAGCCACCCGCACAAACACATGTTGTCATATCTGTTATTAACTGCACTATACTTGATTGCTAGCACTTTTTTAACTCATCATTTATAGCCTTTTGCTGTATCGAAGATGACTAATCTGTTGTAAGTTTACATCTAGCGCTCACAACTATATGGCCTTGGCCCTCATAAGTGACAAGTAATGTGTGCAAGTAGGACTCGGGCTCTCTAACGGCCCATTAATCCAAATAACCGGAAGTTTGTCTGGAGGATATTATTGTTTCTGCATTGGATGATGTTATGGGATATGCCAAATCTCCAGATGATGTTGGATGTTGAAATCCATGTGCCTGATCCTTTAGACCTCACTGGTGATAAACTGTAGTCAGTGGTGTCTTATAGCTGCTTAAGATTGACATTTACTGTCATATGTGTCATCCAACTCCCATGTGCACATGCATCCCTGGCTCGACTAAGCATCGACATCGGCGAGCGAGAAAACCACTGCCAGATTCTTTTGGTGCAGTTGAAATACAACATGCCCAATCCTTATTTCTCAGGGGTGCTAGTAGAGTTTCATACATATGGTCCACACTCTGACAACAATTGATGAATCCTTACTCCAGTCTCTGAGCCGAGACTGCATGTATATTGGGAACACAAAAAAAATTGTTGCTGGTCAAAGATCGTCTGCATCAAGTAAAATCTAATTTTAGGGGGTTCTATGAATGAGGTCTTCATAAATTGACTGCGGGCAGCATGGTGACTCAGTGGATAGGACTATAGGCTTGCAGCGCTGGGGACCTGGGTTCAAGTCCAATCAGGTCAACATCTGCAAAGAGTTTCTATGTGTAGAGGGGGTGTAGAGGAAGCGACGGCGAAACGCGCGTCGGGGTGCTGTGGCGGTGGTCAGAGTTACTACCTCTAACAATTGTGGGCTACCTACTACACCCTGGTGGGTAATACTATTGGTTATAGCCTGATTTTGTGTATACTGGTGTTTGTTACTCTGGATGTACTTAACATATACTGCATTATTTATGACCATCGCCACATCTTTTGTGGTTTTTATGTGTGTGTTTTTTAACTGTATGTTTTTTGATGGCCGATTAAATAAAGGTATGTTGGATTTTCGAATTGAGTTTGCAATTATATGATTTATCATCTATTTGGATACTGTGGCATCCTATATACTTCCATTGGTATTGCATGATTAGATTGTGAGCCCCATTGGGGACAGGGACCGATTTGGCAAGCTCTATGCAGCGCTGCGTAATCTTTAGGCGCTATATAAATAAAGGAATTATTATTATTATCATGTATATTCTTGCTCTAGGGGTGTCATTATGGCGGTTTCAGGTTCTGGCAGCTGCAGTGTACACTATGAGGGTGTTGTTTATTTATGCTGTGTCTAAGGTACAGCCACCTGCGCATGCATTGTACGAGAGTATCACTGACATCCTCCTCCCCCATCCCTATAGGCAGAGGTTCATTAGCCAAATTACCCTGACAGTCACAAATAACTAGTCCACGTCATGCACTGACCTCATCCGCAAGTCACAGCAGTAATGTCCCATCATTCATTTAGTGCCATGCAAAATGTACATGGTGTCACCCCCTGTCACCAGCCTGGATTACATCATGCCAGTATTAACCCTTACTTCACTGTTGTAAAGGCTGCATGAGTTTTTTTCATTAGATTTCACTATAATAATAATAATTACAAAATGTCTATAGCGCCGTCATATTCCACAGAGCTTTACAGATCATGGGTACATCTACCAACAAAATAAAACATTACAGAGAAATAACATGGTCAGATGATACAATAGAAATAAGGACTATAAATATGTAAAGATGGAAATAAATATGCATCTGGCAGTGAAATTTTGGCATATGCGTCTTACCCAATCTTATTTTCCCTCACTGCTATTCGTGTTAGATGATTTTTGACAAATTGTATGGCCAGTATAATATTGTTAGGACCCTGAATAGTAGATGATTGCCTGCTCCGGAGCTTTTCTGATTGAGGGAAATGTAATGGAAGATGCAGACATCTTGCAATCAGCTCATTTATGATGTCTCTGAAATGATTTGTATTAGCTGGAATTTTGCTTGTATATGGAGTTGTTCCTCCTGCGCAGTACAATATCAGTGTCATGACAGTGTAGTGATCACACTTACACTAATTTGTGTTTTGAATTATTGAAGTCAAATAACGAAAATCTAGCAATTTTTTTCTCAATAGTTTTCATTTTCTGATTGTAGATTTTTTTCCCCCTAATTATAGATGCTGAGCCCTAGTAACAGCATTTAGTGATATGCCCTACAGCAGTCTCATGGCCATAGGCGGCATAGTCTGGAGCTGGATATCTAAACAAAGACTAAGGCAAACAATAAGAATTCATCTTAATGAAATTAAGAACTAGACTGTGTATATGTACAAATACAACCCAAAAAAATTATAATGCAAATATTTTTATTAACCCGATACCAACCGCCATGTGGGCCACATTTATCATAAACAGTGCAGTTTGCCTGTGTAGTGTACAAGGGGCGTCAGATCCATGCACGTTCTTCATGAATCTGGCCCTACCTGCGCTGCTCCGTCAGAGTAAACCAACTTTTTTGGTGCACCTTTAACATGGGGCGTGCAACACACTTCTGTCAGACTCTGCATGATAAATGTGGCGCACGGTACGACTGTCCACCGGAACGCCCCTTTTAGTGCAGAAATTTGTGTTGCATCGGGAATAGTGCAGCTGAGACAAAAATGATTTGAGTACGACACAAATATGGTGCAGTCTCTGGCTGTCCCTGCGGTTTATTACTGCTTCTGCCTTCTGCTTTCCTTACTGCATACCTGAACTAGTGGTATGTAGTGAAATGAAGAGACAGCACTGACTCTATAGACCCTGCGGTCAAGTGATTATGGGGTCAGTGTTGTTGGCTCTGATCAGGCATCAACCCTCACAGGGGGTCCTTCCCTCCTATGACTGGAGCTCTAACAGATGCACAAGTTACAGGACACAACGTGAAAAAAATTAAATTAAAATTAAAAAGTTAATATGTCTTTCATGACCTCATGGGGTTAGGGGCATATAAAATAAAAAACACACTAACAATACAGATATATAAATTATTAAATCTAAGTGCACAATAATATTTCCCAATCAAATTGCAAAAAATCCCTCTCACATTGCCATTTACGCCCTGTTTGCCCAAGACTATACATATTATATATGAGAACGTACATCACACACTAGGGAATTAATTTAGAATTGTCATTGGGTGTTAATTTATTAATTAAAAAAGCCCTTTTCACACTTCTGGTAACTTTAACCCCCCCCCCCCCAAAAAAAAAAATAATTAAAAAACAATTCTTTAACATTAGTAAGATTTTTAACTAGTCGTAAGTGTCGCAGAACTGACAGTGCAAAACGTTTCAAAGTGGCATGCAAAAAAAAAAAAAGAGAAGTTGTGGCCCTTAAATCCCCACATAGATTGTGCTAAAAATGTACCTTTTGAGGCATCGTCGTTATGAGGTTAAGGACTCTCACATTTACCAGGTCACTATACTCCCGGAGTCAGATGGGGCTAAACACTGGCTGCTGTGCAAATATGCTGACGCTTCTAGCAATGACACTGCCTCCAAAAAGTAAATAGCATTTCAGGTGCACAGCGCATACAATATACAATGTTATAATGCACTATGATATAAACCAGGGGTAGGGAACCTATGGCTCAAGAGCCATATGTGGCTCTTTCTATGGCAGCATCTGGCTCTCAGACAAATCTAAGACACACACAGCGATGACCACTGGATGCAGACCGGGATGTTACCACTGCCGGCGTCCTTTGTACCTGTGTTATAATATAGAGCAGCATCCACTCCTCTCTATGACCCAGGTGCCATTCTCCAAGCAACGATGGCAGCGGCGCCTGGGTCATAGAGACGAGCACGGGAATGATGAGAAGCTGCTGAAGGGAGAGCAGATAGGTGAGTATTCCCTTTTCTCTGACTACCTATCTACTGGGGGCAGGTGCTGGAACTACCTATCTACTGGGGCCTAGGGGCATGTAATGGGGCTACCTATCTACCTTGGGCATGTGCTGTTACTACCTATCTATTGGGGAGCCTGTGGCTACCTATCTACTGGGTAGCATTGACTGTGACTACCTATCTACTGGGGGTTCATGTGCTACGGCTAACTATCTACTGGGGGAATGTGCTGTGGCTACCTATCTACTGAGGGCATGTACTGGGGCTACCTATCTACTGGAGGGTATGTGCGGTGGCTACCTAGTTACTGGGGGCCATGAGATGTGGCTACCTATCTACTGGCGTACCTACTGGGGCAACCTATCTACTGGCAGCATGTTCTGTGGCTACCTATTTACGGGGGGGCATGTCCTGGGGTCACCTATCTACTGGGGGGCATGTGCTGGGGATAGCTGTCTATTTGGGTGCACGTGCTGTGGCTACCTATCTACTGGGGGGCATGTGCTGTGGCTACATATTTACTTGGGGCCATGTACAAGGGCTATCTATCTAATAAAGGGGAAGTGCTGTGACTACCTATCTATTGGGGGACATGTGCCATGGTCAAGATTTTACGTAAAAGAGGGAATTATAGAAAGGACATTTCATACCGTACCTGAGGGCGTTAGTGGTTTAAATGGGGTAAAATCTTGTAACAATTTTCTTTAACCTAACTAACTAACTAAACAACTAAGTAACTAATAACCTGTTGCAACAAAGTTTTCTTAGTTACTGTAAAGACAAGGATGTACTCATATACACCATGTCATATACATCATGCCATATTCTGCTGAGTCCATGAGAATATGGTGCATAATTGCTGTGATCTCTGACCTTAATCTTATTTATATTCATGCATGGGCATAACTACAGTGGTAGCAGCCATAGCAGCTGCTATGGGGCACAGTGTCTGGGGGTATCTATGTGTACAGGGGGTCCCCGCTTAAGAACACCTGACTTATAGACGACCCCTAGTTACAAACTGACCTCTGGATGTTGGTAATTTACTGTACTTTACCCTTAGGCTACAATGATCAGCTGTAACAGTTATCACAGGTGTCTGCAATTAATATTTTTTGTTAATCCTGATTCTTATGACAACCCAACATTTATAAAATCCAATTGTCACCCAAAAAAAATTTGTCTGGGGTTACAATTATAAAATATACAGTTCCGACTTACATTCAAATTCAACTTAATAACAACCCTACAGAACCTATCTTGTATGTAACGCAGGGACTGCCTGTATATGCTGGATGTGGGTGAATATGTGCATATGCTGTATTTGTGTGTGTATATGCTGTATGTATGTATACTCATGTATGACTCATATATATGTAGTTTTATAATAGCTTAATCCTACATAACCTGATTTTACAAATCTATTCTTCCCACGTCATTTTTTCGTCTCTTGGCTTTTGCCTCCGGTTTAATTTGTGATTCTCTTTGTCATACCTGTTACTCATGGTCTGTGGTTTGTAAGGACTGCGGATCAATGTGTCTGTGTCTGTGCTGCTGTATTGGAAAATCTGACAGCTTTGTGGAGCCATTTTATTTCTTCGTAGTCGCCGCTGATTGATGTCTTTTGTGCGTGTGACGTGTACAATCCCAGGACGAGCATTTATTATAAAAACATGACGCATCCAGCTCCTGCAACATGACAATAGTCAAAGCAGAACAACCCACAAGGATGGAATACAAAGAGCGAAGTGAATTGCCTTCATTGTTCTTTAATATTGTGTCTGATATATTGACAGAGCTGATATTAGGATATGCACCTTGCCCCGATCAACTTAATGTCATCCTCAAAAAGGTTCTAGTTTGGTTGTATCCACACGTGGCATTTAAATTTTGTTTTTAAAACACAACTCAAATGCAACAGGGAGGGGATTGTCCCGAACACATATGAGTATCCACTGAAATACATGCAATCAGTAACAAACACCACAAGTTTTGCACCAGACATGTGGTGCTCGTTACCGATAAGCTCATTACCGGGTGCTATACGCCCATCGATCCCCCATTAACAACCTATTACTCTCCTGTTGTTGACCTATCCCCAAGAGGGGCAGTTCACTACTGCAACAAATAACACGCCTTACTCTTGACAGCTAGATACACCGTGTATCACTTCTGATGTCACTAGTTACCATGTCATGTCATGTTCTTGAGTGACTAAGATGAGTTCACTGTCCAAATGTCAAAATTGACCAAATCCAAATGTTGCATTTCACTAAAATACAACCATGTTGCAATAATTATATATAAAGAACAAAAACAACATCCCCAAACAAAGCTAAGTCACCTCCCTCAAGCCAAAAGCAAAAAGAAATGAACATTTTTAAAAGTTCTCAATCAGATGTTGAAAGTCTACATGAAGATATTCTAAGGATGGATATAAAGAGCCAAGATGACATACACCTTTTAATAAATTTGCCGCAGTACAGTAAATATGTATCCGCTAATCTGCTTATTACCGGAAGTAAGGACTCAGCCTCTCTCCGTACCAGGAGAGTGATCTGTCAGTGTCACATGCTTTCAGCTCCTTGTAAGTCTCTTTATTGTCCATTTACTAATCAGCAGAGGAGATGGAGTACTCACTGTGATAGAAGGCGGATAAGGAGTCTCTCCTGGCGAATCCATCATATGAGACTAGTCAATATCACTACATAGAGTAAAAAGGGGTTCACCTCAGGTAATCTTACAAGTGTGCGTTGAAAGGCATCATCACATACGGTATATTAGATACATCAACCACACATGTAAAGGCTGCTCATATACATTAGCTAAATGCTCCAAGTTCAAATCCATCTAATATACAGTATACTGTAAGTCAGACATCAGACCACGATAGTGGATGCATCAGTCTTTATTCAGGATCAGGCATGCTGGATGATGCTAGACCTTTTGTTCTAGTAGCTTTTCCTTTTCCCTAATGAAAACATGCATGCTCAGCCAACTATTGTCTCATAAGACAATGCAGGCTTGTTATTGCTATTGGAGAATGCATAATTCTACTTATCTTAAAGAAACAATAGCAGAGATGGGTTGTATTGTATATATGTGACATGAGGTCCAAACTTTCTATACCAAAAGCAGAGCGAGTGAGAACTAAAAATCCATCATCTGTTCTGGTTTGAAAAACCTGGATCTAGACTCTGCATCTTTACAAAGTGTCAGTGCCGTAATATTGGTTCTTTTTGGACATTCACAATTTTTTATTTTTTTGGGCGCACAATTCAGAGACCGTTTGGGAATCTGACACTTTTCCTGTCAATTTATTTTCCCTAAACAGGTTGTGGTGCAATTTTAGCATACATTTGGCTGCAAAAAGCTGGTCTATAGGGTTCTATTTCACCTTCATGAATGTGAAGACAATTGTTAATCTTTTTGGTCCTGTGCCAATTAATTAACCCCTTACACCACAATTTAACATCCCAGTGAAAGTTTTAGCACAATCTTGTGGCAAAAACACAGACCATGCACCAAAATTGATAAATGTTCCACATTATGTTTGTTAAAACCCAGAGCAATGACATAGTAAGGAGCCAGGTCTTGTACTTGGAGATAGAATACATGACTAATTTCACCATATATGACTAATGCTATACTGTTATATAATGATATACCGGTAGCTGCTAATGTAGGGTATATGAGCTCACAGCCTTCGTATTACAAAACTGAAATGACTCTGTTTCTGTTTAAAGGATAAATCTCATTTATTGGATGTGCCCGCCCACAGTTGTCACTGCCCTATCAATTGTGACCATGTCAGACTAGAACTCGAATGTTGTATTAGGTACTGACCCAAATTTCCATTCATTGCCCTGTGTAAAAAATCTACACATTCAGTGACAAGCAATTGGACATGCATCATTAAAAATAATAGTTTTTCTAAAACCAATTAAAGTGTCTCTGATTGACTGTCTGTGACCATTTCTGTATCTGACTGTTTGTGTCTGTCTCCGACTGTTTCTGTCTCCAACTATCTCTGACCATCTCTGCCGTTTCTGACCGTTTCTGTCTGAGTGTCTCTGCCTGTCTCTGTCTTGGACTATCTCTCTGTCTCTGACTGTCTCTGTCTATCTGACTGTTTCTGTCTGTCTCCGACTGTTTTTGTCTTTCTCTGACTATCTTTGTCTGTTGTTGACTGTCTCTGATTCTGGTTTTCTGACTGTCTGTCTCTGAATGTCTCTGTCTGTTTATGAATGTCTCCGACTTTGATTGTCTCCAACTGCCTCTGTCTCCAAATGTCTCTGGCCATCTCTGTCTGTCTCCGACTGTCTCTATCTCCAACTGCCTCTGACTATCTATGTCTGCCTCAGACTGTCTGTCTCTCACTGTGACTGTCTCTCACTGTCTCCGTATATGTCTCTGACAAGAGCTCAAGTTTCATTTTCCTACAGCTGTTTATAAAATTACAGCTGATCTCTTTTTTTTTAATTTTTTTTATTATTGTTTTACAACAATAATAATAAAAAAAAAATTACAGCTGATCTCTGATTGGTTTCCATGGGCAACTGCAACAGTTTTACCTCAGACATATCTCTTATAAATCTGCCCCTATCTCTGTATCCCTATACATATTACCTCACACATAAGCGTCTTCTACTCATTGCCTATAGCAACCAATCACGGCTCAGCTTCTAACTGCCACAGGAGCAGACAATGGCTCATGTTTATGGGGGTTAATAAATACATTTTGAGAAGCGCAGGGTGAAAACTTCAACCAAAAACATAGTCTATGACATTCCCTTAGTCACAGGGAGCATCTGTGCAAAATTTGGTGATTGTAAACGCGACGGCGCAGATTCCTATAGTAGACATACACAAATACCAACACATATACACACATACTTTATATATTAGCTTTATATATTAGATTGTTCATAGTACTAGTTTTCTCAGGAAAGGCCCACCATATGGGTTGTGACCGTAACCTCTGCATCGACTCAAGATACGCGCCTAATTAACAGTATATCTGTGTTGTGCGTTCTCAATCAGTTCATTATAAATTTATCTGAACGTTTCATACAGATCAGATCACAAAATATTTGATCTTATTTCAATAAACCATCCATTTAAAACATGAACTCACCGTCTTGCTTTTATTAATAATATTACTACAGGTGTATAATGATGTTGAAGCTTCATAAGCCTATAAATAGCCCCTCGAAATGTTTTATGGATGATGGTTAAACTGTGGGGCCAAGACCTCGTGAAGGATTTATCAAATTAGTCCAACTTACCTTCCTTTGAAATATCTCATTAGCATTCAGGAGCAGATACTTGTAGTATTATATACTGAAAACTAGTAGTTCCCAGGCACAGTCTCCAAGGCAATGTTGCATGAGAAACCATATACTAATGGAAATCAAAGCTCTGACAGCGGGATAGAGCAAAATAATGACAGAACAGAATGTGATATTGGAGTCTAATTGAAAAGTAAGTGAGTGGTCAAAGTAAAGGTGACGATACACCCAGGATCGGTAGTAGACAAAGTGGGGCCCTGTGCAAAGTGGGGCCCAAAATAAAACCATCACAGTCACAGTTTGTTTTGATAAAGGGGCAAGACTCCGAAACGCGTTAGCAAGGACGTTACCAACTTTTTACCTTTATTTTATAGTGTTTATTGAATTTGTTTTAAAGAATTTTATTTAATAAACCAGTTCTCCAGAACTTTGGAGTAGAATCAATTCTATTGATATTGATGTTGACACTCCTTTAAAGTTTTTCCAGTACGGAAAGGTAGGTCCTTTTTCTGGCCGTATTTTTCTTTGCCCCATATTGTCCTATTTGTTTCCGGACCCGAGTGTTTGTTTGGGGGGGTTCCGACTAAGTGGACCAGAGGCAGCAGCCTGAGTACTACGAGAGACTGGATCTTACGGGAACCTGTATACCAACACCTGCACCCCCTGGTTGGGATATTCTGCCTTTACCCAAGTGGAAAATAGCTGAGCAGCCCCCCTGTGGGCCTTCGTGTTTACTATTCCATACCTACCGTGAAGATATCACCTGAGGTGCCGTCCTCTGTTTGTCTTTTTTTGGTTTTCTACAGTCAGTAAGCGGCTCCTTTACCCATATACAATAATAACACTTTGTACTTACACCCAGTAGTGTAAGTATAATATGGGACTGTAGGAGAATGTTATAGAAGATAGACAGATGATGGGTAGATGGATGATAGAAGATAAATATGAAAGATGATATAGATTTATAGATGCATACATATAAAGTATTATATATAGATAGCTAGATGATAAGATAGATACCGTAGATATGAGAGATAGATACAGTAGAAGAGAGATAAGAGATCGATTGATGCATAGATAATAGATAGATAGGTACATATAAGATATATAGATAAACAAAAAGCTAGATAGATAAATGGTTAGATAGACATGTAAATCTATCCCATATGGCAGTGGTGGCGAACCTATGGCACAGGTGCCGGAGGCGGCACTCCAAGCTCTTTCTGTGGGCACCCGGGCCATCGCTCCAGCACACCAGACAGGAGTCAAAGAATTTTCCTGTAGTTCCAAGCAACTTAAAAGATGCTTCTTTCGGTGATATTTTAAAGTAACTTACTTGGCTACTTGGGACTGTAGGAAGAGGGAGAATGTGTAGACAGGGCCTAATTATCTATGAGGGACCTCCTGCTGGCCCCATGATTCTCTGTGTACAGAGAGACACTGGAAAGAAGCTAAAATGATGCAAATTTTCCCTCCTTTCTTTCTACTGTGTTGGTGTCCTCAGGAGGCCAGTAAGATTGAACGTTGTTGAAGAACATGGAGCAATAACATACTGCTCTAATTTTGGTTGGCACCTCACGATAAATGAAGGGGATATGGGTTTGCAGTTTGGGCACTCGGTCGCTAAAAGGTTCACCATCACTGCCATATGGGATCTATCCCATGTATTACTTTCATATACCCTTCACTTATTATGCTTCTGTCTTTATATAAATAAAAACCCCTGATTAACCTGTGACCCATAACTATTACTTCTATAGGCTTTGCAAGCCACAATGCCATTATATATATTTGGTCCGTTAATGTGGATATTTAATACGCACCTCTCGCTATACGAAACAATGTCAAGTGTTGTTTAGACGACCTTGATGGTCGTGAGCACCCACTACTTTTCTTAATTGTGTGCTGTTTTGTTAGATAGATATAGATATGAAATAGACAATTTATAGGAGATATATAACTAGACAGATAAATGATAGATATATAGACAGGAGATAGATGATATATATATAGGCAGGAGATGGATGATAAACATCTTCACCTGAACATTCAACCAAGGGGTATTAAAGAAGAAATACATCCTCTGCATACAAAAGTCCACATACAGGGGGCCCCTTTAACACAGGGGGCCCTGGACAAATGCCCAGTTTGCCATCCCCCTAACAAATCCTTGCATAATGTCAACAGTGGCGTACTGTTATCATGTTCTCATTTCGGTGCTGCTATTTTGTGGAGAAGCAGGGACTCCTTGCATCACTATATCACTATTATGCATGCTTGGAGTAACGTCCCTGGAACTGTGGTCAGATTGTGAAATGAGGCTGGATGTTTCAGGATTCATGGACTGAGCACATTCGTGTACTTCAGACATTAGAATGCTTCTCTCAATGGTCACACATTGTAAATGGAAGGAAATATACTATAATAGAACAGAAGATATAATGGCACAGCAAGATATAAATTGCAATGATACCTACCATTGGTACCACCAATATATTTGGAGCCTGTAAAATGTTGGACACAGGCAGCAGCTTCTGATAGGAGACTACTGGAAAATAGAGAGTTGCTTTAAAAAATATGTAATAGCAAAGACAGATATGGAAAGCAGAGGGACAGGATTTTGGCCCCTCACAAGAGCAAGGGGTCCTTAACTTAAGTTAGAAGCCATGGGTACTTAGGAGCACTGTGATAACTATTTTAGATACATAATTAAATAGATGGTCTAAGCAAAGGGCCCCTTTACCCCCGAGGCCCCAACATGGTATGTCTACACCTAACTACACCCCACAATAATGAAGTATGGTTTCTCTCTGTCCACTAAAGGATATCTAGCATGCACGCTATTCCCATTTGTTGTGCTCTTCCTCTATTCATAATTGGGTGACATCATTATTTAGGATGTGCATCATGACTATGCATTTAGGAAATATATGCCCTCTCATCAGGGCTGCCTATAATGCATTGCAATAAGCTTTTAGGACATGCTGGGAAAGCAAAGTCATTTTCTTTTTCCCTGCATCTCCTGGATTAGTGCCCATTCTGGTCCTGAATGAATGATTATTTGCAGGAGGCCTGGTCAGCCATGTTGTGTGAAGGAATGGAAGATGAGAGGTTGACGAGGAAGGTTACTGTTGCCTGGCAACCGAGTTTTCTATTAATGAACAGACTAATGAGATTTTTAAATGAAACCTTCTGGTCCCCATCTACTCCCCTAACTCAGATGTGTGACAATGACCGTCCGCAGGGGATACAGTATAATCATTGTTCTCTGACAATAAAGCAATGATGATTTTGTTTGATGAATCTAGAGCTAGATAATAAATTGTTATAACATGAATCACAATACACGGGCCTCTTGCGCACGAATGTGTGCAAAACCAGGACGCATATCCGGCCCATTTTTGGTGTAATTGGGAAGGGGGGGTGTTGAGATTCCATGCCTAAAATCTGGGCAGGAATAGGACCTGCTCAATAATCTGTGGCACGGCTGCACGGCTCAGGCACAATGTGGTGGGACCATTCGTCACACTCGGGGGTGAACTCCCTGGACCACCGCGGGGGATGATGGTACTAGCTGCAACCCGGGAGCGGAGTCTAAGTGGATCCCTGGTCTTTGCCAGAGCCAGCCGCAAAGCGGGATGGTCTTGCTGCGGCGGGGAGCCCTCAGGTCGCTCCACGGGTGCGACTAGACCCGCGGTGGCAGCCAAGGTAGGGACACAGGGAAGACAGGACCTCGGAATGGCAGAACCACGGAATGGCAGGACCTCGGGATGGCAGGACCTTGGGATGGCAGGACCTCTGGAAGGCAGGACCTCAGGATGGCCACCGGGATACACAGGAATTCAGGACCGCCACAGGAACACAGGGCCGCCACAGGAGTACAGGACTGCCATAGGAGTACAGGAGCGCCACAGGAACACAGATCAGATTGAACATAGTGACCCACATTTATCAAAATTAGTGCGGAATGCACCAGATTTATGAAAAGTGGCGCACGTTCTTCATAAATCTGCCACACCCTGCACTGCTCAGGAAGTTTGCACCAACTTTTTTTTGTTGCACCTTTAACAAGGAGTGTGAGACACAATTCTGTCGAGTTCCGGTATCAAACTCTGTACCCCTTTACGTGCAGAATTTTGTGTCTCTTTGGGCAGTGTGCAGCCACAAATGTGAGTTGGACACTTCTTAAATACATTTCTGACCCAAAGGCTTTAATAAATCTGCAGGCAGCATGTTATAGAGCTGGAGTAGATGAATAGATCATAAATAGCGCCATATCTGCAGGAAGTATGTTATAGAACAATAGATACTGAGCAGATTGTACATAGTGTTCCACCTGTAGGCAGCATACTATAAAGCAGGAGGAGTTGAGCAGATTGTACATAGTTTCTTATCTGCAGGCAGTATGTTATAGAGCTGGAGTAGATGAATAGATCATAAATAGCGCCATATCTGCAGGAAGTATGTTATAGAACAGTAGATACTGAGCAGATTGTACATAGTATGTCATCTGCAGGCAGAATACTATAGAGCAGGAGGAGTTGAGCAGATTGTGTATAGTTTCTTATCTGCAGGCAGTATGTTATAGAGCAAGAGGAGCATAGCAGATTGTACAATGTGTCCTATATGCAGGCAGCATGTTATAGAGCAAGAAGAGTTAAATTTATCATAGATTTTACAACTTTACTTTTGCTATTTTTTCAGAAGTTAGATGACCCCTCTTGAAGAAAAAAAATTGAGGACAACCAAAGTAAATTGGATTAGACATACTATAAATAGAAATACCGTTCAGATGTTCTCCAGAGAGTAAATATTGATTCTACAAACTAAATAATAGTCTCTACTGTTTCTACTTTTTTATCACTGATGTCAACAGTCTCACTAAAAGAAATATAATTGGAGTCAGTAGGGGGCTAATAGACATTCACATTCATTAATTATATTGTTTGCGCTGGTTTATAAAGGCTGATAGAGTTCACCTGATTCACCTGAATTTCTCACTGCAAATAGATTATTTAGCACAGACTAAGGGCTCTTTCACATTGACGTTGGTTTTTCACGTCCGTGGTTCAGTGATTTCCACGGATGCCTCACAAAGCCATTGATTTCTATGGGTGTTTTCACATTGGCTTGTATTTTCCCTGATCCGGTATCCGTGAAAAAAATAATGAAACAGGTGGATCACAGAAGTCAATAGAAGTCTATGGGTCCACAAAAAAACTGAAGAAACATCAGTTTTTTTCACTGATGAGGCTGAAAAACCAAGTGTGATGTTTTCAAAGCAATTTTACACCTTCAAAACACATGCATCACGGAGAGAAAACTGAAAAAAAATGGAGACACAATGGAGACAAAACACAACGGATGCACAACTGAAGCTGAGCGCCATTGCCAATGTGAAAGAGCCCATAAGCTGCTCTAAATCTTCAAATTAGTTCTGTAATAGAATTACTTTAGTCAAATAAAGGTCTGATATCTGATACCGACCATTGCCGGGTGTCACAGCATACAAACCGTTTTGTACTGTATGCTCTTTATGAAGTAGCAAACATCAACAAAAAAGAAAGAATAGTCGGGTCACTCACCAAAAAACGTGTAGATTTATTGAAGTCGGTTGAAGCAGGTAGAGAGTTACCGGGCACGCCACAACTGGTTTGTGGCGTGCCCGGTAACTCTCTACCTGCTTCAACCGACTTCAATAAATCTACACGTTTTTTGGTGAGTGACCCGACTATTCTTTCTTTTTTGTTGATGTTTACTACGCTGTCAAGCTGTCAAGTAAAAGCCGGAGCGCACCGCCTAGTGTACATTGCAGATCCTATAGTTGTCTAGGTGCACGACATAGGTGGAAGAAACGTAGTAGCCTGCCATATCTTTCTCTCTGCATCTTTATGAAGTAGCGCCCACTCATGCCTATAGTCAGCTTTATACTAGGCCTGTAATGACTAAGGACCCTTGTACATGACTGCATATGGTGACCTTGAGCTAACCGTCCGAACATGGAGTAGGCCATGCTCCTGCTGCTTGCCAAGGCTGCGCGCTCCTGCTGCTAGGGCGCGAGCACCCGACTCTCCAGGAACTTAAAGGGCCAGCGTCCTCCTAATTGGCGCTGGCATTCTTGGCTCTGTTACATAATCCAGCGGCTCCCAGCATCCCCTGCCGGATCTTCAAGTACTTCCGCTGTAGAGAAAGCCCTCCGTGTTTCCTGAGCGTTTCCAGACGCCTCCGTGTTCCTGTGCGTTTGTAGACGCCTCCGTGTCTACTACTGCAGATACAACACTGGGTCACATTTACTATATTCACTATATTCAGTTTGCCTGTGCAGTGTGCAGAGGTCGCCAGATCCAGGATTTCTGGCACATGTTCTTTATCAATCTGGTGCTCCTTGCACAGCTCCACTTTTTTGGTGCACCTTTAACATGAGGTGTGCAACACGGTTTGGTCGGCCTTGGCATATTAGAGCTGGCACGCGGTCCGACTAAGCAGCGGAACAGCCCCCCAATTTGTTGCATGATGCCTAGTACAGCTTTTCCACAAAAGGGTCACGTGTGACACAAATGTTGCACGGACACTTCTTAAATACCCGTGCAAGCAGTTTGCGCTAAAAAGAACGACAGAAAACTTAGTAAATGTGCTATATAACATTTTGCTTGCAGATATGTACAATATGCTCTGCTCCTCCTGCTTGCAGAAGGGAAACTCTGTACAACCTGCTCAGCTCCTCCTGCTCCATAACATGTTGCCTGCAGATAGGACACTATGGGGCTCATTTACTAAGGGTCAAGCACACACTTTTGTCGGAGTGTGCACCTTTTTCAAAGCAAAAATGGCTTGCACAGGTATTTAAAAAGTGTGTGCTCTGTGATTGTGGAGCACGCGACCCTTTTTGAGCGCAGCTGCGCTAGCTTCCATGCAATACAAATTAGGGGGGCAGCAACGATCAGACTGATTCGGACTGAGTGCGGTATTTAAAATTTAAATAGGGTTGCAAGCGCTTCCCCTGAGCGGTGAAACGGCACATTCATGATTTCAAGTGCACGATCTTAGTGAATCGCGGCACGCAGCATTATAGTCAGACAATGCACTTTCGGGGAACTCCAGTGCGCTTGTACGTAAATGTGCCTCTATGCACAATCTGCTCGGCTTCTCCACCTCCAAAACATGCTACCTAGATAATAATAAAGACACAAATGGTTTAGAATAACATCCATGCAACAATCCCCATTAGTATTTACACCGTGCCTCCACTTGACTGGATTTAGTGTTTCTGTACAATGGGATGAGTGTACAGCCTTGTATTAATAATGGGCGGATGATAGATCGGTGAAATCTCTAGTGTATTATCAGAACTCTCTCAGCAGGGAGCGACCTGTTGAATATTCACACCACTCTCTCTATGTATCAGGGACAAATCTGGACATGGTTCGAGGAATAATTTGATTTAATTATAGATATTGTGTTAGGTGTTATCAGGCTGCTAAGTACACCAATGTATTCACAGTTTATGAATGTCAGCTCTGTGGTCATTGTCATCATGGAAACAATTGTGGTTGCTTAGTTAGTTATGTACTAAATAAAGATGTCATGTGCAGGTTTTTAATTTCTTTATGCAATATTTCAAACCAGAACCAGCATTGGGTTTAGAATCGGCAATTGTCCTACCTTTTTGTATATATTCTCGCCCATAGCTGAAAGTTCTTCATGTTAACGCGCTTCCTAGTACACGGCATGGGATATTAAATACCGTCACTATGAAGTGCAATTTGTTGCGCAGAGAACACGTCCTCACACAACTCTCTATATGGAAAAATAAAGATGGGGAGTGAAAAATGAAAGCGCAAAAATGAAAAAGGGCCTGGTCGTTTAGGGGTTAAATACACGCTAAGTCTGACAGAAAAGCTTTAGTAAATGTGGCTCCTTGAGTTACTTTGCAACATGATTTATATAAAGCTTGTGGCCTTGTATAAGAAGCCACATGTGCCTTACTGGGTTACATTCACCTTCATCCTTCATTGTTGTAACAATAGATGCGGTTTTCTTGCAGGCTATACAAACTATCTTCTATGATTTTATGTTTTAGATTTTTCTTTGATGCCTTAAAATGGCATCTTTTTCTATTAAACTGTTGAAATATAAAGTGCTATTTTATAAATCTATTCAACTTCATTAATAGACTTAAGCAAGAGGACTGGGGTCATGGTTTGATACTTATGAGGCAATATGGTTAAGTACCGCCATGTTCCTTTTATACTGTGAGATCTTCCGGGTTTTCACATGAACAATAGAACAATATGTTACTAAATATGGCACATCATATTCCATTATGCAAAATGGATACTTCTTCCATCTCTCCACTGCTATGTATTTTGACTGTTTTCACATAACATGAATAATTGACGTGGTGAGCTTCCATCTGCTTGTCTGTAACAATGTCAGCTCCTCAGATCTTGGGAAGACGTCACAATCACATAGAATTGTTTAAATGCGTGGGAAAACAAGAGACTTGTGTATTCTGTTGGACATATATATATATATATATATATATATATATATATATATATATATATCTGTGAGGTATATACACAGTTTGCTGTAAAATAGGAATCAGGTTCATGCTGTTTCTTCGTCTTGCAGGAAATGGCGGGAGCATCGGTGAAGGTCGCAGTCAGAGTGCGGCCATTCAACTCACGTGAAATTGGAAAAGATTCAAAATGTATCATCCAGATGTCTGGGAACACAACCAGTAAGTGTATTGTGTAGTCCTGCTACCTCACAGTAGAGGTACCGGGAAAAATCCATATGTTCACATTGACAACATGAATCTCGGCTGTTTTTCGGCGGTTTGCATCAGCATTCACAAACTAGAGTCTATGGGGGGATCATTTATCTTTATTTTTTTCCTGTTTTTTCTCTCTTTTTTTTAGACATTTTTTGGCGCATTGTACCTTTTTGGGGTGCACTGGACATATGTTTTCCGTCAGTAAGACACATTTATCTTCTATTCCAGATCTGCTAAATGTCGCAATTGACATTTATCGTTTCAAATTGTCTAAAATGTTCACATTTTTGGCGCAAAAAAACTCCAGACGAAGCCGTGCATAAGGAAAGCTTAGAAAATGGAAAGAAGTGACTTGAGACATTTGTGTGACATTTTTGAGACATTTGTAACAAGGAAAAAGTAAGATTGATAAATTATCAAAGAAGCAGACGGAAAAAAGACTAAAACTAGCCAAAACAAACAGAGATAAGATACATGACCCCCTATGAGTGATCAAAGAGAAACAGTTCTGACTAGGACATGATCTATCCCTCACGATCTGTTAAAATAGAGGCCAAAATTACTGATCCATTAAAAATTCTTGCATCCAGGGCAGCTGTGTTCCGACCATTCAAAAAACAGTAAATTTGCCCTACATATTCTTAAAGAGGAGCAGTAACCCTGCTCTATATTGAGCTGTATAAAGATTAGAACCTCTGATGTAGGTTTTATGAGTTACTTTGCATTAGGCTCATTCTTACATTTTGACATATCTACTGATATTTATTTTTTGGTGCATTTTATCCAATCACAATCTTCAATTTTGTGTTTGGCATTAGGTTTACATAAAACGAAAACTTTCCTTAAAAAAGCCATATTACAGCAACTGAGGGCTGGGGTTGAAGGGTTAATGTAAAGACTTTAGACATTAACCCAGATATTGGTCATATTACTTTATTCTCCAATGACCTGTACATATCCCTGTGCCCGGTCGCTCGCTCTTTTGACTCTGTTCAATTGTGTTTCTGTGGTGTCACTGGGATTTGGCATCGCTTGGGACATGCTGACAGAGCACTGCTTTGCTGACAGAACAAAGGGAGTCTCTGTACCCACATAATCCTCTTCTGTTGAGCAGCGGAGGCGAGTGGAGGGCACTCACTGTCAGCTGGTGCCTGAGCACAGAATAAAACCTGCTCACCACTTGTGGCTTTAGGGGCAGACATGTTCAATGGATAAGAAGAGCGCATAAACCTGCAAAAAGATAGGTTTATACTTTCTTTAAGGCCATGACGTAGCAGAAACAGCACAAACATAAGTTTATAAAAAAGGCATCCTTTAAAACATTGGGGGTTAAATTTATAAATACACTTGCGCCAGAATTCTAGAGGATTTTCATCCAAAAAAATACCTTGTACCAAAATTATCAAGGCTTTTAGACCTGGCACTTTTCTGAATAGTCTGACAAATGGGGCCTGGCAACCAGCACCCACCGTCTTGCATTTAAACAAAAATGTGTTTCCATGGAAAAGCAAATGCGTTCAGGCTAAGGCCTGGCACTGGGTGCTCGCACTGTGTTTGTAAATGCAGCGCAAGTGCCACGTGTGATCGTACCCTCATGCTATCTGAGTAATGTCTGCAGAATTACCACTGTGTAAGCAACAGAACTAGTGGATTTCTTGTGCAGAATGTAGATGGGTTTTACATATATCCTATGTAGATTTATGTAGCGTATAGTATTCATTCATATCCCATTCACATGTTGTAAAAATTTGGAGCGAAAACAGATATCCACTGCTAATTTAGAATATGCAGCATGTCAACTCATTGCTGTGCAATTCAAACGTTGTAATTCTAAGGTTTTGCTCTGCCCCCCTGACATAACGAGAACATAAAAGCTTAAAACTGCAACAGACACGCGCTGCAGAATGTCTATGGTTGGAATTTAAAGGGAATGTCCACTTTCAACGAATAAATATTATTGTATGTATGATGATTAGTAATACAATTTTCCAATAAACTTTCTGTATCAATTCCTCATGGTTTTTTAGATCTCTGCGTGCACTAATTCCACAGGAAGCTTTATTGTTTACTTCATGTGGATAGAAATCTGTTCCTTGTCATGTGATGTCACACAGGTGCACGGCTCGTTATTTCCCTGGTCATGTGATATCACACAGGTGCACAGAGAGCAACCAGAGATGCGCACCTGTGTGACATCACATGACCATGGACCGGCATTTATCCATAGGAAGTAAACAATAAAGTTTTCTATTGAATGACAGCCAGCCAAGATCTCTCGGCAAGGTTTGATACTGTGGACCACATGTTACTTCTGAAGATGCTTTGTTCCAATAACCTAAAGACACTGCACTCTCTTGGTTTTCTTCCTATGACTCGCACTTTCATGTCTCCTTCTCTGGATCTCACTACTCCTCTTCCTCTCACTGTCTGGGTTCCTCAGGGCTCGGTCCTAGGTACACTTCTCTTCTCCCTCTATACTGCCCCTATTGGACAAACCATCAGCAGATTTGGTTTCCAGTATCATCTTTATGCTGATGATACCCAGCTGTATACTTCTGCATGTAACATCACATATAATCCAGAACACTAGTGAATGTCTCTGCTGTCTCTAACATAATGTCCCCTCTCTTCTTGAAACTTAATCTTTCTAAGACTGAACTTCTAGTCTTTGCGGCATCTACTAACTGAGTCTATCCTGACCTTTCCATCTCGGTCTGTGGGATCACTATAGCACCGAGGCAGCAGGCCCGCTGTCTTGGGGTTGTGCTGGACTCTGACCTCTCCTATGAACCACATATGCAATCTCTTGCACATTCTTGCCGCATGCATCTCAGAAACATCTCCTGAATCTTTCTTACAACTGAAATCTCAAAAATGGTAACTGTTGCTCTGATTCACTCTGACCTAGACTAATGTAACTCCCTACTAATTGGTCTTCCACTCACTAAAGTCTCACCCCTCCAATCTATTCCTCATGCAGCAGCCAGGCTTGTCTTTCAGACCAAACATTACAAGGATGCCTCCAGTCTGTGCCAGTCACTGCACTGGTTGCCCGTTTCCTTCTGAATACAGTTTAAAATAATCACCCTAATCCACAAAGCTCTGCATAATGCTGCACCTCTTCTCTCTCATCTCAGTCTATTGCCCAACACATGCTCTTCAATCTGCCAGTGATCTTAGATTAATCTCCACCTTAATTCAAACCTCTCACATCTTCAGGACTTCTCCAGAGCTGCACAAATTATCTTGAATGCCCTTCTCCAGACTATCACACTAATACCCAACCTCCAAACTTTCAAACGTGCTCTTAAAACTCATCTCTTTAGGCAAGGCTATCACACTAGCTAACTGCATGAAATTTTAACTCTCTCTTGACCAACCCATCCTGTGTCCTCCTCCCATCTGTTATCCAGCAAACACCAGATACCAAGCTCCAGGCTTCTCTGCAGTCCCATTGACTTTGGACTTTGTACTTAAGATGGCGGCTGATGGCTGGTTCAAGCAGCAGAATTTTGATATAATAAGTTAATTTAAGAATGGCTGTACCATTATACAAGTTCTTATACCTCTTGTGTCACCCACATCATCCTCATAGACTGTAAGCTCTTGTGTCATCCCCTCATCCTCATAGACTGTAAGCTCTTGTGTCATCCCCTCATCCTCATAGACTGTAAGCTCTTGTATCACCCCTACTCATCCTCATAGACTGTAAGCTCTTGTGTCACTCCTCATCCTCATAGACTGTAAGCTCTTGTGTCACCCCCTCATCCTCATAGACTGTAAGCTCTCGTGTCACCCCCTCATCCTCATAGACTGTAAGCTCTTGTGTCACCCCCTCATCCTCATAGACTGTAAGCTCTTCTGTCCCCTCCTCATCCTCATAGACTGTAAGCTCTTGTATCACCCCCCTCATCCTCATAGACTGTAAGCTCTTGTGTCACCCCCTCATCCTCATAGACTGTAAGCTCTTGTGTCACCCCCTCATCCTCATAGACTGTAAGCTCTTGTGTCACCCCCTCATCCTCATAGACTGTAAGCTCTTGTGTCACCCCCTCATCATCATAGACTGTAAGCTCTTGTGTCACCCCCTCATCCTCACAGACTGTAAGCTCTTGTGTCACCCCCTCATCCTCATAGACTGTAAGCTCTTGTGTCATCCCCTCATCCTCATAGACTGTAAGCTCTTGTGTCCCCTCCTCATCCTCATAGACTGTAAGCTCTTGTGTCACCCCCTCATCCTCATAGACTGTAAGCTCTTGTGTCACCCCCTCATCCTCATAGACTGTAAGCTTTTGTGTCACCCCCTCATCCTCATAGACTGTAAGCTCTTGTGTCAACCCACTCATCCTCATAGACTGTAAGCTCTTGTGTCACCCCCTCATCCTCATAGACTGTAAGCTCTTCTGTAATTGAGTATGAAATTACATGACTAATCATCTATTTTGGTTATTTTGGTATCCTATATACTTCCATTGGTATTGCTGTAAGCTCTTCTGTAACCCCTCATCCTTATAGACTGTAAGCTCTTGTGTCACCCCCATCTTCATAGACTGTAAGCTCTTGTGTCACCGCCTCATCCTCATAGAATGTAAGCTCTTGTGTAACCCCTCATCCTCATAGACTGTAAGCTCTTGTGTAACCCCTCATCCTCATAGACTGTAAGCTCTTGTGAGCAGGGCCCTCAATGCTATTGTTCCATATGACTAACTGTATTCTGTAATATTTTATTTTATTGGTATATGTTCCCTATGAGTTGTAAAGTGCCACAGAATATGATGGCGCATTATAAATATTAAACAATAATACTTATTTGAGGAAAGTGGACAACCCTTTTCAAAGTCTGATTTTATAGCTTAACATTCTATAGATAAAAATAAGAGTGTAACCTTATATTTCTCCATAAATAATGAACCTTGCTATACCCCTTGAATCTATTTAAAGGAAACCTACCACTTGTAGTGGCAGGTTTCCGATGGCAATACCGGGCACCAGCTCAGGGTGAGCTGGTGCCGGAGCTTATTTTAGTTAGTGTTTTAAACCGCGGTATCGCTATAACCGCGGTATCGCTATAGCCGGCGCAGGCAGGTACGCGCTCGGCGCTTACCATGTGCGCGGCTCTCCTTCACTTCCTATGTAGCCGCGCGCACGGTAAGCGCCGAGCGCGTACCTGCCTGCGCCGGCTATAGCGTTTAAAAAGTGTTTTAAACCGCGATACTGCGGTTTAAAACACTAACTAAAATAAGCTCCGGCACCAGCTCACCCTGAGCTGGTGCCCGGTATTTACATCAGAAACCTGCCACTACAAGTGGTAGGTTTCCTTTAAAAAATATTACTATGAAATTCAATGGATTCTGGCAGATATACTTCATGATGTAAAACGCTGTCATTTACATCTGCAGTAAAATAGTTTGTAATTTTTATATCTTTTGGAGAGATAAAATGCCCAAGTAGCAAAAACTGGTGACATGATCTTTTTTCCTAATGTGATCAGCTCTTTGAACACTAAACAAAAAAATGTTTATTAATATTTAGTAAAAACAAATATTTCTGCTGAAGCCTTCTTTAACTTTCTTTACAGCAATTATCAACCCCAAACAGCCAAAAGAAACTCCGAAAAGCTTCAGTTTTGACTACTCCTACTGGTCTCATACTTCCGTGAGTAATAAAATCTAAATGTGAACAATGTGAACGTTCCAGGAAATGCAAAAACAGAATAAAGCCATTTGGCACCAAATGACATAATGAATATTTCATTGTTACATGTTCTATAAGGTTAGTCAGTACTGATCAGGCATAGGTAGCAGTGGCATCTAGTTAATTACAGGTGCCTATTGTCAGGTTCAGATCTTCACAACAACTTCTTCTGGCCATGATTAATTGCCACTTCAATGCCCTTAGCATACTGTAGAACGTCTCCACACTGCTCCCCTAAAAATACCATAGTCACTTGTATTATAAAATCACATGGACAACAACGAAATCCCCCACTGTGCTCCTAAATAATATATATAATCCTCACTCCACAGTGAGACCCACTTAACCTGGATAATGAAGCTTAATCTGGATAATGAAAGAAGATGGAGAGAATAAAACATTAGTATATATGTCTGCTCCATACCCAGGAGATGTTAAAGAATCTGTAAAAGTTGGATTTCACAGTAGAGCTACCTTGGTGCCTAAGGATCAGCAGAGGAATAAGTGTTTTAGTAGATTTAATTAAAAGAGCAAGAAAAGGCATTCAACATCAAAGTACTGTCTTATTCAGGTCAATAAAAAACTGATAACCTTTATTAGTCTAGATAGTTGTAAATTCTCAGTAAGTAGAAGACTATTGATACCCAGGAGTCTTTTAAGCATGAATAAGTACTGTGGTATAAAATATGTAATTGTATATGTATGGACTAGACCTATGGAATTATCTCTCACTAGGAGGAGGACAGCCAGTATGCTGGCCAACAACAGGTCTACCGAGACATTGGGGAGGAGATGTTACTTCATGCCTTTGAAGGATACAATGTGTGTATTTTCGCCTATGGGCAGACTGGAGCTGGAAAATCGTATACAATGATGGGCAGACAGGAGCCTAGCCAACAAGGAATCATACCCCAGGTAATAACACACAATAACAACAACACAATATGGAAAGTAACTCCAGGATTTGAGTGTGAGGCTCTGGCCTCGTATCTTGGGAAATCTTGCATCCTAGAATTCAGATCTTCTAAGCAATCTATGATAAATTTTGGGCTGTCCCCTGTGAAGACCAGTAAAATTATTTTAGAAATGTGTCTGGCCAGTAATATTTGATTGTTTACAGAACATCATCCAGTATAAGCAGAGGCATGCTGCAAACAAACTGTGAAGTTGCTGCAACCATTTTTTTCCTTAGGGTTGGCCTAGGTTGGAAAGTTACATTGTCGATTGGTAGGAGTCTGGGTGCTGCAATCCCGAACAATTACTGGTGCTACATCCCCCCACCGGGGCCTGACCTATTGGCTTGGGGGCAGCTGGATTCCCCTGGTACCTGAGTGGCTGGCTTGAGCGCAGCCAAGTGCTCGACTGGGTCAGGGTCGTTTGGTCCAGGTGGAACAGTCCTCGTCCACGCCAGGCAGGTGTCTGACAGGAGGGTTGGAAGAAAGAGGGAGATGCTGGTAGTACCCCCTGGAGAACTCCCAGTGTATTCATATATAAGGATCTATATAAGGATTGTAAAAGTATATAGGAGGCCCTTGATCTTAACAGCTATCAGGTATCACACGGAGGCAAGGGATGTTAAACATCAACTCACGGTTCCTTTGTTCCAGAATACAAACACAGCAAAAGCAACAGGCCAAGGTTCAGTTCAGTCTGTCCAGGTCCAAGGTATCTGGTTGGATTATTTCTGGAAAAGGGTGCTCACAGCCTGGTTTCTGTAGCTTCAGGCTGGAGAGGTCAGGAGCTGCTTGTAGCAGTACTCCAAGGCAGGCTCTGGTAGAGCTCATTACTGCTGCAGGCCTTATCTGCTAGTGAAGTGTATAGAAGGTCTCAGACACACTCTCATCACTGGATTTCCACTTAGTCTCTCCCTAGTCTTGGCCGGAAATTTCCAGCCACTTGGGGGCAGAGAGTTCAGCCATCCAACCAGAGACTCTATTACAGATGGATTTAACAGTTAATTAACATGACATCCTATTAGTCAGTATGTAAACAGTTCCTTCCTAGGCAGGTGTTGAGATATGATAAAAGGAGGCCCTGCTTCTCCGCTATGATCATGATCAATTTACACTGTTGTTCTGAAGGGAAGAAGGGCCTCCTTGTATCATATATTCCCAGCGCTATGCTCGGTCTGTGAAATCCAGGAAGCTTGTTTTTTATGGACTAAGCAAGGTTGTAGCACCATAGTATTTACTCTAAGGCAGGGTTGGCTCCAGGTTTCAGTAGGCCCCTGGGTGACAGAGTCACAGTGAGCCCCTTGGAGGCAAACTAACATGGTGGTATTAAAAAATCAGAAACTAAAACAGTCTCCTGTTCCCCGAAATATTCCCTAGTTTATCATACCAGCCCCCTTGTGGTTATTTTGTATACAGACCCCTCATACCCTATGGATTCATTAGTTACATCCCCCCTCAAGCCCATGGATTCTTTACGTACAACCCTATGGATTCCTTATGTGGGCCCTCCAGCAGCTATGGGCCCCCGGGAGTTGCCCTGGTATGCCCAGTCCTAGCGCCGGCCCTGCACTAAGGTCTCATTAGCAATAACATATTTGATAAGTATTTTTAAAGCTATAATTAGGAGGAAATGAAAAATAAAAGTTAATTATTTCTGTTATATTATATATGGCTATAAAACTGATCCAGTACACATGGATAAATGAGGCCCAAAGGTAATTGGTTTGATCTGATTCTCTAAATAGGACACTATTCAGTTTCTGCATACATTAAATGAAGTCATGGCAACCTGTTTTATCACGCCATGGGATTGCGGGATGCTAGCAGGTTATCTAAGGTGACAGACGTCATACTGCTATACACCGCTGACATTCGTGCCTGGTCACTATATTCAGAGCAGACAGCAGCGCACTTGTCATTTCCTGTCATTACAACAATGACATCACATATAGAAAATGACTATGTGCTGGCGTGTACCGGAGAAGCATCAGTCATCCTTGTGCAAGCAGGGGTTAACTTGCTGCTGTTTAACCCCTCATTATCTGAATTATTCATTGACGCCGCCACACTGTCTATAAAATATTCAGGATATATTCTGTGTCTGTGAATTATTCATTAACCCTACACTGACTGTAAAGTGTTAACCTCTGGATGACTGTGACTCGAGGGGCTTAGTGACAAAATTTCTGAAACATGCACACATACATTGTATTTTATATATGTGTCATTATTTTACCATTGTATTTCAGCTTTGTGAAGACCTCTTTTCTCGGATCAGTGACACAACCAATGACAACATGTCTTACTCTGTGGAGGTATGTGTCATCAGTCTCTATAGATTTACCAAAAAAAGGTTTTAGCTTTGTTCCCACACCACCGGAGGTTAAAAATTCTTTTTGCTTTATTCGATCCAAGTTTCATAAAAACAGGTTCAATTAAAAATCCAAACACAGCGACCCTATCAACGTGTTCCCTAAATTACAAAGTGCTCTTATCCTGTAAAATTAAAAATAATTCTTGGCGGCACTGGAAGTGGTCTGACAATAAATATTTATATTCATCAGGGGTAAAAAGCAGATGGTCTTTCCAGTGCTATTAAGTGTGCATATAGACACTTTTTTTATATTTAAGTGTTGGATGAGCGGTCCCCAATTAAGAACACCCAACTTACAAATGAAAAAGGGACCTCTCTTTCCACTGCAACCCCTGGTGAAGCTCTCTAGAAGGCGCTAATCAACTTAACTTTAGCCCCAGCCTCTAATGATGTGTAGGCCCTAGTCACGCTGCACTCATTGCAGCCTGGCATTAAAGTGAATTACACTAGCTGCATCCAAAGTGTGCAATGAAGCTCCAATTGCCACAAGGACAAAAAAGATTGTGCAATTTCCCCTACCGGGGTCTTTTCTTGGGGCCTGGAGGCAGCCGGGGCCCAGAACACTGGAGTGGCGTCTTTTGTGGCAGTATAAGGCACAGAAGTAGATATCCTGTTTGTGACGCCACTTGCAAAATCCTTCCCTTACCTTTTCTTGGGGCTGGCTAGTGCAACCTTGGGCACGCTGTGGTCACGGTGCTTGGTATGGGGACCGGAGGGCTGTCCTACAGCCTGGCAGGTCTCCAGCAGGTGGTGTGTGCAAGAAATATGGAGGGACAGGCTGATGAACTAGTTCTCCCTGTGGCAACCCCTGAGTGTCTGGAAGATAGGTCCCTGGGTAATGGATGGGGAGCCTGTGGTGGTAGACAGCTGTATACAAGGGTCAGACTGAGGCAACGTTGTGCAAATCAACTCCCGGTTCTTTATTGAACAACAGGTAGCAGGCAACGGGCCTAAATGGTTAGCAGCAGATTCTGGTACTGGAGTGGTCGTGGAGAGTGCTCCTCAGGAATAGTGCACCAGCCTGATAGTAGATGCATGCTGGGAGAATGGAGATGGAGCGGTGTCCAAACTGTGGAAGCTGCAGCTCTGGTTAGAATCTCCTGACTCTGTTCCTGGGATGGAGTTACACTTAAAAAATATAAAATATACCTGTTACTACTTACATTCAAATTGACCTTCAAAACGAACATATATTATTCGTAAACCGGGGCCTTTCTGGTATTTATATATATAGTGCAGGCGAGGCGGCACACAAAAAAGATTGAAAATAGCTCCATTGAGCAGTTGAAAAGACATATTTTTCACCTTGGGTGAATAAACACCTTTTTTCACAAGGAGTGCTGCCTTGCCTGCATTTTTTTGAATTTTTGGAATACTGTGAGTCAGGTAGTCGGGTTCTGCTGGGCTTGCACCCAATTTTGGGTTATAAACCGTTATACCACTGTGCTGCTCCACTCATTGCCTTTTGTTTATATATATATATATATATGTGGACAGATTTGGTAAACTCTGTGCAGCGCTGCGTAATCTGTGTGCGCTATACAAATAAAGGAATTATTATTATAATATATATCATATGTAATAAGACATCTACTAACAACTTTCCTGGGTAACCATGTGTATAAATTTCTTGTTTTTCTTAAAAATTCTGTGTTTTTTTCCCCCAACGGAATATTACTAATTTCTATACTATACTATTTCTCAGGTCAGTTATATGGAAATATACTGTGAGCGTGTCAGAGACCTTCTAAATCCAAAGAACAAGGGCAACCTCCGTGTCCGTGAGCACCCACTATTGGGACCTTATGTAGAAGATTTATCAAAGCTGGCTGTTACCTCATATCAAGACATTCAAGATCTGATGGACTCTGGCAACAAAGCCAGGTACCCTGCTTGTTGTAATATGTGAAGAATGTGGTTATTTCTTTTGCCTCATCCACAGAATGATGGATGATGAAATGTTTAGATACATTTGGGTCATACGTCTACATCCAAAATTTGTATTAATGCATGGTGTTTCCTCATTCATCCTCTCATACTCTAAACACTTGTAGCAGTGAGCTTGTGTTAGGAAAATAATATTCTTTAAATTGTGTCTCTGTGCAGTTAGATGGAGGCACTCAGCTTATATTCTGCATCTGAGAACATGGTAGCTTCAGTATGAAGGCTGTGTACAATGTTACTGGTGACACAAAAGCTCATCAATGATAATGACAGAACATTCTGACTTGTACACAGGAGATTAGTCCAATACAAACACACAAGTTCTGGATGTGTTTCCAGAACTCTTCAGATGTCATATTTTGCTGGTCTCTGCATAAAACAGGCGTTGGTTTTATCAATTTTCCAAACATTTCAGATGCAGATCTGCACATATGTTTTGGGGCTTAAGGAAAAATTACACAAAAAATTGGGGAACCATTTAAGCTTTTGGAATATTATTCTTGTTAGATGTGAAAGTACCCATTACTTTAAGGTAGAGATCCAATGTTCTTGCAGTAAGACTATCTTTTATTGTAAATTTCTGATCTGAAGATGAGGTGCTTACAGCCTGTGACTAGTTTTATTATACTAGCATTACTAGATCATTGTGTGTGGTTCGGTTGTCAGGCTGTATCCTGAGAATAGGTGATCAGCATCAAAAATGACCCCAGTAGAGGTAAACTCATGAATGTGGCCTAAAACAGCACCAGACTAGTCTTTCTGTCCGTACACCAGACAGATGCCTCCAGTTTGTATCAGTCATTGCACTGGTTGACTGTTATCTTCCGAATTCAAACTCATCCACAAAACTCTGCCCAGTGCAGCAGCTCCTTAAATCGTCTGCTTTGTCTCAGTCTATCATCCAACTGGTGTTCTTAGATCTTCCAATGATCTAATATGAATCTTTTCTTTATGATATGATACAATTTTACTTTATTGATCCCCTGGGGGCAATTTTTTTGTACACAGTGCTCAGGCATAATTGTCACAACAGATACGGATACAGATACGGTTACATACACATTACATCGGCACGTTACAACAGACTACGTTTGCTTGTTGCTTACTTGCTTAAAAAGGACCTGTCACCCAATTTATCGCACTAGGAGCTGCTTACTAAAGTAAGCAGCTCCCAGTGCTTGATCAAACGCCACAGTGTTAGAGTGATAGCGTTACCCGAAACCTCCGTTAACGGTATCTAACACTGCGGCGGAGTACAGTGTAATTGTCAGACAGCTTGCAAAGCTGTCTGACGTATTCATGAGGGGGCGGGGTTGGGGCGTGGCTAGGGGCGGTGACTGCCGCCTGGCGAGCGGCAGTCACTGCCGGCCTATGGAGCAAGCGGGGCGGTCAGGGGAAGAGACAGCGGTCCGATGTATTCAAAAGGGGGCGGTCTGAGGCGCTGCCTCTTCCTCGGACCGCCCCGCTAGCTCCATAGGCCGGCAGTGACTGCCACGCGCTAGGCGGCAGTCACCACCCCTAGCCACGCCCCAAACCCCCCCCCCCCTCATGAATACGTCAGACAGCTTTGCGAGCTGTCCGTTGATTACATTGTACCCCGCCGCAGTGTTTGATAGTGTTACCGGAGGTTTCTGGTAACGCTATCCTTCTAACACTGCGGTGTTTGTACAAGCACTAGGAGCTGCTTACTTTAGTAAGCAGCTCCTAGTGCCAAAAATTTAGGTGACAGGTCCTCTTTAAATCATAGTTACTTAGTTACAAACATACATAATAGACATATACGATTGTAAGACAATGCTTATGGTAAATTACAGCTAACTTACCTTTACAGTGTTCTGAGGTAATGGTGAAACCAGTATTGGCATGGAGGGGCGCTGTCCTTTGCTCCTCAGGTGACAAGGTGCTGGTGCATTGAGCTGCCTGGTAACCAACCCCAAACTACCGGGTAAAGCATTTCCCCTCATGTCCAGTGAGGTCGAAAAGTGATACTAGGACTGTTACAATGACTCTTGTAATTACCTTTGTAAGGGGTAAGGTGGGGCAGGGTTTAGGGGGGATTGATAGCTTGCAGGTTTTTCTGGTACCGGGACTTACCAGGATCAGGTGCTGTGTGTGCAGCCAGGTTCCGGTGCTCTTGTGCCTCCATTCTTTCTCTGTCCTCACTCGAGAGGTCCACATATGACGACTTCAGATGTTATTAATTCTGCCAGCTGCTGTCCTGGTGTACACTACTAACAGCTAAACTGGTGCAAAGAACAGCATGCTATGGCTACTATGTGCCCAAAAAGAATACACCTGGAGAGAAGTCCAATGTATGTGTGTGAAAAGTGAAAAAAAGTGAATTGGCTTCAATCTTTTTCGCTTCCACAATGTAGCCGGTCAGTCACCAGCATAGGCCAGTGGGTGCGCCCTCCTCGGGAAGGAATCACTACTGCTCGGTCTGCCGTGGGGTGCTTGGTGCAGGTACAATGATGCTCATGTTGGTGTGTGGCTGTGGGATAGTCCTTGGCGCTTTGATGTGAAGCTTCCACTTATGTCTCCAGGACTTCTCCCAATCTACATCAATTCTCTGGAATGACCTACCTCAGACTAGTACCCAACTACCAAAACTTCAAACATGCTCTTTAAACCCATATCTTCATACAGGCTTACTGGGATTCTGTACATAATCGGTAGCAGTGGCTCATGCAGCATTTCTATATTTACGTATTTATTCTGATACCTTGTCAGCTCTTTCGATCAGGACCCTTATTCTCATTGTTTCAACCGCTGACAATATTACTATTTTATTGCTCTGTTATGTCTTATGTGTTTCACATGATGTTCCACAGGATGTGTAAAGTGCTGCAGAATAAGGTGGTGCTATGTAAATACTTTTTTATTACCTATTTGAAACAACAATGGGAAGCTGACAGTTCATTTTTTCCCCCCATATGTGTTAATAAGATGGAACAGAATACAGTAAAGTGAACATAGGCCAATAACACAATAATATAAAATTTCAATAAATCATTATTATTTGAATGCCTTTATATACCGTAATATTTGCTTGTGTCTTTACAGAACTGTAGCTGCCACAAACATGAATGAGACAAGCAGTCGCTCCCACGCTGTGTTTAACATCATTTTCACCCAACGTAGAAATGATAATGACACCCAGACCAGCACTGAGAAGGTGAGAATGATCTAGAGGTAGTACATAGGCTGAACCTTACACGATGTAGGTTATTTGTGAGTATAATTTGGTCACACATCTGGCTTAGCCAGATTTTATTAATATTGATTATTATCAATTTTCGATACAAAGTGGTTTCCTCCGTATGGACCCTTAATACTTCAATAATACTATAAATCCTAACTCAAGCAATAGCCTCTAGCATCAAATAACCAGGCTCTGTCCCCTCTGGTGTTTTACCTACATTACATAAATATAATATGAAATGACAACTTGCATTAGCGCTGATATGTCTGATATAAAGCAAAGCAAATAGAAAGCACTGTATCTTGTCGCTAGGGCTTCCAAAACTGAAAATATCCTCTTCTAGAGAGAGGAGACATGAATACACTTTAGTTTTAAAGAATTCCCAGTGGGACACATAGCAACAATGGGGGAGATTTAGCAGAAGTGTCTGAGGTAAAACTGTTCTAGTTGCCCATGGAAACCAATCAGGGCCCAGTTTTAAAGCCTAACTGTGATGTTATAGTGATTTTACCAAATTATTACATGTGATTCCACCTTTGAAAACAAACAGTGCCTATTTTGTGCTGCTCGTCCTTTTCTTTCCAAAGTTATGGCAATTTCTGATCTGAAGGTGTTTGACAAAAATCTTTCACACCAGAGTGAAAGTGGGCGGGGACTAGTGTGTCAGTCTATGCCCTCAAGCTGAGGTCAGTTATCTTGCCCACAGATCCTATGATGCCTTGTGTTCTCTCTAAGTAATTTAGCATTAAATCAATTTAGTTTCCCACAAGTAAATCCACTAAACAATGCACAGTGCACATACAGGATGTATATGGTGACAGCTCGGCAGCTTCCATTTCATGGAGGAGGAGGTAACATGTAATAAGTGGTAGAAATCATATGTTAACCAGTTACATGAAGTTTATAGTCTGTGCTGTGTGAGCACTAAGGGTTAATAGCTTGTCTGCACAGAGCTGATACTGCCCGATGACAAGGTGGGGGAGGGGAGCAGCCCAAGGTGCAGAGAGAGACAGAGAAAGTTCTGTAGAATCACAGACTGCAATGGAGGGACTGATAGGGAACAGGGGAGATCTTGTACCTCACTATTCTGTGCAGTAGACATCTGCATTCAGACATCCAAATCTTCTCCTCCCCTCCCACCGAACCGTAGATTTGTTTATCTGATGTTTATAGGACGGACTCCAGGGCTTGTCAGCACATGGAAAGGAAACAGCCATTGCAGCACTGAGGTAATCAAAGGGGGATGGCAAAGAAACTACTGAATTTAGGTAACAAAAAAATAGGCAAAGTTGTTTTACATCCCAAGAGCTATTGATTTATGGAAATAAAAAACCTTTACAGTTACTCTTTAAACAGCTGTGGGAAAGTGTCAAGCTGAGCGCTAATTGGTTTCCATGGGCAACTAGAACAGTTCTGCTCTCAGACATTTCTGATAAATCTTCCCCTTATAATATATTTAAATATTTAAATATCTAATCTGAAGAATTACAATTCTTGCTGACCATGATGAAAATCCATTAGGACCATAAATATTCAACATAATGATTTGTAATGATCCTAAGCCACACTAAATATAAGATAGAAATGTCATCCCTTGGTGAGTGTATTATAAGTGGCCTGCAGGGGCGTAACTACAGCGTTAATCGCCATAGCAGCTGCTATGGGGCCCGCATTGTCAGGGGGCCATGTCATCAGATCTGACACACTAAAGAATGGAGGATGTACATATGGGGTTAGGGGTCCCCATTTAGAAGTCTGGTATGGGGCCCTGCCTCTCCTAGTTACGCCCCTCGTGGTCTGCAATTTGTCTCCATGCTTAATGTCACAGAAATTAATTGTTTATTTTCTCTCAATCTTGGAAAACTACACTGGGGAGATTTACAAGTAGAGACAAGTGAATCTTCTTTTCATTTTCTTCATTAATTTATAGTACAAAGCTGCCAATTTAAAGGAAACCTACTGTGAGGAATCTATCATTAGAAGTAGATCTCATAGAAGATTCCTCCTCTGCCTGACTCTACCCCAATCACTCCTCTCTATTAATAAATCTCCCCAGTATGTATATATACACTCACTGGCCACTTTATTAGGTACACCTGTCCAACTGCTCGTTAACACTTAATTTCTAATCAGCCAATCACATGGCGGCAACTCAGTGCATTTAGGCATGTAGACATGGTCAAGACAATCTCCTGCAGTTCAAACCGAGCATCAGTATGGGGAAGAAAGGTGATTTGAGTGCCTTTGAACGTGGCATGGTTGTTGGTGCCAGAAGGGCTGGTGTGAGTATTTCAGAAACTGCTGATCTACTGGGATTTTCACGCACAACCATCTCTAGGGTTTACAGAGAATGGTCCGAAAAAGAAAAAACATCCAGTGAGCGGCAGTTCTGTGGGCGGAAATGCCTTGTTGATGCCAGAGGTCAGAGGAGAATGGGCAGACTGGTTCTAGCTGATAGAAAGGCAACAGTGACTCAAATCGCCACTCGTTACAACCAAGGTAGGCAGAAGAGCATCGAACAGTACGTCGAACTTTGAGGCAGATGGGCTACAGCAGCAGAAGACCACACCGGGTGCCACTCCTTTCAGCTAAGAACAGGAAACTGAGGCTACAATTTGCACAAGCTCATCGAAATTGGACAGTACAAGATTGGAAAAACGTTGCCTGGTCTAATGAGTCTCGATTTCTGCTGCGACATTCGGATGGGTCAGAATTTGGCGTCAACAACATGAAAGCATGGATCCATCCTGCCTTGTATCAACGGTTCAGGCTGGTGGTGGTGGTGTCATGGTGTGGGGAATATTTTCACTCTTTGGGCCCCTTGGTACCAATTGAGCATCTTTGCAACACCACAGCCTACCTGAGTATTGTTGCTGACCATGTCCATCCCTTTATGACCACAATGTACCCAACATCTGATGGCTACTTTCAGCAGGATAATGCGCCATGTCATAAAGCTGGAATCATCTCAGACTGGTTTCTTGAACATGACAATGAGTTCACTGTACTCAAATGGCCTCCACAGTCACCAGATCTCAATCCAATAGAGCATCTTTGTATATACTTCTGCTGTAGTCATGAAGACAGTGCTTAAAGAGATCCCTAAGTGGTTGCTTTCCATGGAATGTTAAAAAAAAATCAGTTTGTAAACTTGCATCCATATCCCCTAATCTGAGTCCATCACACTAAGGCCCACATTTATCAAAAACAGCACCATGTGCAGTTTGCCTGTGAATTGTATAGGGTGAGATTCATGATTTTAGGCACCCGTTCTTCATAAATCTGCAGAATAGCAGAATGCACCATTTTTTTGTTCATACCATTTTTTTGTTCATACTGCAGAAATGTGGCGCAAGTCAGAACTGTAGCGCATGGTCTGACTGCAAAGTCAGACAGAAAACTGGCGCAAACACTTTAATAAATGTGGGCCTTAGTGAGTCCAATGAAAGTAATGTGCAATGTTCACTACACTGCCCTGCTTCTTTGTACCTGATTGACAGGTCTCACTGTTGTGGGGAACATGATACATCATGAGTTGTACACCAGATCTGACCTAGCATCATTTTCAGTAAAAAATCAATGAACATATATTGGTGAATGTTCAGTATTTTTTAAAAATTTGCTCCGCAAGCGGCTGCACCCCTCCGTGCCAACATGGCGTGGAGGTGGCGTAGTTGTCGGAATAATTGCAATTTCTTGCAGTGCAAAAGAAACTGCGATTATATTAGTGCTTCTACGTCAAAAAACGGAAATAGAAGCACTGATAAATCTCCTATCCTTACATTTATATTAGGTGTAGTGAGCGCCACCTGTTGAATGACGTTCAGACTGCAAGTAAGTTTCGGTAAAAATAGATAGAAAATAGAGCCATGCATACAGCATCCAATGCAGCAAACGACATATGGAAATCAAAGGAAAAATCTTTATGCCACCATAAGAAACCTGAAATATGTGGAGGTATACCAAATCCCTTACAGTATTTCAACTCTATCGGTGCCCTGTTACAGCTCTGTACGAGATGGACCTTGTTGCATTTTATTGTCACAATCTTTGTAAACGTTCAAAAACCTGGAATTGTTTTGTCAGTATTACGGTAAATAATTTAGCTTAAATCACCATAGACACTGCATAAAAAAGCCAGAGTGCACCTGGAAATTGCATTGTATGAAGACCCAAGCCCATGTTCAGTTTGGCAATTAGTAATAAACTACAAGGACTACAGGCGGTTGCTGCCACACGTGTAATAGTCCCTAACAAACATGGAGCTGTGAGGATTTAGAGCTGTGGACTGCTCGCCAACAAACGCTAACAACATGTTTCAGCTGATAGTTGGCATACATCACCAGGGCGAGCAGCCAATGCACTACAGGTGGCACACAAAAAAGACAAATGAGACAAAAAAGACAAAGCACATAAAAGACTTCAAAGCTGCAATTTCATCCCAGAAACCTCAAACCACTCAATAGTAAAATGAAATACGTTTATAAATGTAAAAAAACCTAATTTTAAATTTAGATAAAATAAATGAATTTTTATGTATTATGTATATTTACTGTTCTGGCTTTTTTTTATTAGCACGCTATTTTCCTAGCTCACTATCCATCATAAATAATAAACTTGGCATATTACAGTTCTTCACACTGACCCTTAAGCTTCGTAATAATCCATAATTTCCTGCTCTTAACAGCTAGTTTCTCATCTCATTATTGTTGGCAGCTTTACAGTAAATAAAAACAACAACAATAATCTACTGTTTTAATGTGGCACAAATTATAAAGCAGGTTTTATTCCCATAACTCCCAATTTTTGGAGCCGCCCTATAAAGACAAAAGATGCAGAGATCATTTTGGGGGGCTACACATTTTCCCCATACTCCACAGCCATTCTGTGTAATTTCCCCTTAGTGCCCCCCATCTCCCCCTCACATTGGGGGTCATTTACTAAGGGCCCGATTCACGTTTTTCTGATGTGTTACCTGAATATTTCCGATTTGCGCCGATTTTCCCTGAATTGCCCCGAGATTTTGGAACACGCGATCGGATTTTGGCGCATCGGCGCCGGCATGCATGCGACGGAAATCGGGGGACGTGGCCGAACAAAAAACCCGGCGGATTCGGAAAAAACGCTGCATTAAAAAAAAAAAGTGTCGCGGAAATTGCACTTACCTTCACTAGGAATAGGCCGGTGAATTTCAGGGCATTCCGGCGGACTTCAGCGCAGCTGCGTCACCTGGTGGATAGAGGAGGAACTGCCTTAATAAATCCTGGCTGGACCCGAATCCACCGCACAGAACACGCCGCTGGATCACGAATGGACCGGGTAAGTAAATCTGCCCCATTGTGAAATCCCAGCTTCACATTCAAACCTCCCTGATATTTTGTCACCCAGCAGCTCATACTCATATTGTGGTCCCCCCTGCCTCAGCAGCTCCTTTTACAATGTGTCCCCTTCATCTCTCATCTATCCTGTTCCCCCCAAGGAGCTCCTCTTCATACTGTGCCACTCAGCAGCTCCTCTTTATTATTATTATTTATTTATAAAGCACCATTAACTCCACGGTGCTGTACCATAAGTAAGGGGTTCACATACATCACATTAAGACAAAAACAATGCAAGTACAAAAATACAAAACTACAGTGATCAGGAGACAAGTGGGAGGAGAACCCTGCCCGTGAGGGCTCACAATCTATGGAGATGGAGATGCGAGCTGAGGGAGCAGAACAGTTATTGTGCATTGTAGGCGATACTGAACAGGTGGGTTTTCAGGTTATGTTTGAAGGTTTGGTAGGTGGGGAACAGTCTTGTTGAGAGTTCAAGACTATGGGGGAAGCATGGGAGAACTCCTGGATACGGTTGTGAGAAGAGCGGGTGGTAAGAGAGTGAAGCTGAAAGTCCTGTGAGAAACAGAGATCACGTGTGGGCGGTATTGGCTGATTAGTTCACAGATATATGGAGGGGACAGGTTGTGGACGGCCTTGTAAGTCGTGGTTAGTGTTTTAAATTGAATTTGCTGTGCAATGGGTAACCAGTAGAGAGACTGGGAGAGAGGAGAAGCAATGGAGAAAATGGAGACTGATGGATTAGCCAGGCAGCAGAGTTTAGGATGGATTGGAGGGGTGTTAGAGAGTTAGCTTAGAGACCACAGAGAAGAATGCTGCAGTACTCCAAGCGGGAGATGATAAGTACATGGACTATAAATATTGTAGGCTCTGGATTGAGGAAGGGTTGGATGCAAGAAATATTCTTGAGATGGAGGTGGCAGCTTGTAGTTAAGGGCCTGGATATGTGGTTAAAGGACAAGGCAAAGTCAAGGATGACTCCAAGGCAGCAGACTTTAGGGACTGCTGAGAGTGTGGAGCCATGAATTGTGATGGTTAGGTCTGGTGGGAGGGATGTGTTAGGTGGAGGAAAGATTATGGGGCAGATTTATCAAGCAGTCTGAAAGTCAGAATATTTCCAATTGCCCATGGCAACCAATCACAGCTCCCCTTTAAAATATTCATGAGCACTGGTGAAATGAAAGCTGAGCTGTGATTGGTTGCCATGGGCAACTGGAAATATTCTGACTTTCAGACTGCTTGATAAATCTGCCCCTATGAGTTCTGTTTTCTCCATGTTAAGTTTTAGAAAACGGGAAGAGGAAAAGGAGGATATGGCTGACACTCTAGAATTCTGGCTAGAAAAGAGGAGATATCTTGACCAGAAATATAGATCTGTGTGTCATCTGCAGATAAATGGTATTGGTAGCCATGGTACTTAATTAGATGTCCCAGGCCAGAGGTGTAGATGGTGAAGAGCAGAGGTCCCAGGACAGAACCTTGAGGGATGCCAAAAGAGAGGGTGAAGAGGTGGTGTGAGAGTGGTGGACACTGAATGTCTGGTTGGAAAAGTATGAGGATATCCAGGAGAGGGCCCGGTCAGTGATACCAAGAGAACATAGCATCTGCAGCAGGAGAAAATGGTCGACAGTGTCAAAGGCAGAGGACAAGTCAAGGAGGAGGACAGAGTAGTGATGTTTTGTCTTGGCAGACAGTAGGTCATCAGAAACTTTGGTCAGGGCAGTCTCAGTGGAGTCATTGGGTTGAAAAACAGGTTGTAGTTTGTCAAGGAGAAAGTTGGATGAGAGATAGGAAGATACTCCTAGGTGGAACATGACCTGAGTTAAGTTGGCCCCCCACCTTGTTCAAATCAAACAAAATTGTTGTTCCAGGAGTTTTGAATCAAGTGGAAGTAGTTAAATAGGGCTATAGTTCAGCGGATTTTTGTGGCCGGGCAGTAATTTTCTATTGACATCTGCAGTGTGAGTGGTGCTCACATGCCGATATGAGGCAGATCACAAACAAGGGATCACATTCACCTGTCTGCCACCCGCAAAGTGCACAAGTTTGTATTTCCTCTGCTTCTAGTATACGGTATTTCTAGCTCTTTGTGTTTGACAGCATAGCATCATTTCTTTCCTGCCTTTCACTCATTTTAATAATAAGTTTGTCGCAGCACATCAAAGCCTCTACTGAGTCACCTTGACATGTGAAATTACCTTCCTAGCCGTTCTGCAGCAGTGTATGAATGAGAATCCATGAAACAAATGATTCACAACAGAAATTGCCTTTCTCTATCCAGAAGCAGGAGCTACAGTACGAGGACCCAGGAGCCTTAGCGGGCTTATAATATTTCTCCTTCCCATCAGTGATAGAAGCAATATGTTATAGGTAGGGGTACATTACAGGTTCTGCACTTCACATTTCCTTTAGGCATAGGATTACGGGTTGTTCTTTTCTCAGCTGTAATCTTTGTGCTCTAATATTCCCATCTTGATTATTTAGTCTCCTATCCATCTGTTCTATTCTTCCCAGTTTCCATCACTCCATAGGATCAGCTTCTATCTCTCCATGGTCCTGTCTTGATATACTGTCGTTATTTGCTATTCACTATTATGTATCAACTTTTGTGCATACCTCTTGGTACCCTGGTGTCTATGGCCAAGTTTCCTTGTTCACACATATCCCCTCTAATTCTATTCTCCATCCACTTTTTTTCACATCTTTCGATTTATCTCTTCCACCCGTTCCTTATGCCTAAAATCTAAATTAGGATATTATACAGAACTCTTGGGTAAAAAGCTCCATCTGTCTTCTTACAAAACTGCTGAATTTTATTGAAACATCATCTTCTTATGTCCCTTAATATATGAAGATAGTGGCAATTTAGGCTAAACATATTCAGACACCGAACATCTTTAAGATGGTAACACCAGTGATTTAATGTCTGTTGGAGTCATTTTGTAGACCATGATATGTAGGTAACTGCTTTACTTGCTTAGTGTTAGAAGGAGATTCTTATGAGATGCAAATTGGATTATGTTAATATCAGAAAATAATACTCTTCTTCCTTGTAGGTTAGCAAAATTAGCCTTGTGGATCTTGCTGGAAGTGAAAGAGCTGATTCTACAGGAGCCAAAGGAACAAGATTAAAGGTGAGACTTTCATACACTGCATGGTTTCAATATACATTACAAAACATAAGGTTTCTGGTTCAAATATACAGGAAATGTGGGAGATTATATAAAATTATTAAACAAATTTGTCATTTTATGGTTCAATAAACTTTATTGCAAGTGAGCGAGAAGCCTACGAGTCAGGCACATGTTCGGGTCGCAGCCCCATATTTAGCTATGACAAGGAATCATAATCAAGTAGGACTCAAGCTCAACCAAGCAAATATAAACGTATCTAACATTAACTAAACATCTAGAAGTGGAAAAATAAGGGGGGTAGGGAAAGAAGGGGGGGGGGGAAAGGGGAAGGGGAAGACAAGGAATCAATCACTACACATCAAGGTTAGGGGGTACCCCCTGTTGCTGAAACAGCGGTGCCCACGATTACGACGTCTATATCCAAGAGGTTAGAGCAGGTGAGTTCCTGAACGTGTCCCATCTGTACCAGGTTTTATGGAAAACATCATATTGATTGTTATCCAATGCTCTCAGTTCCTCCATTCGTCTCAGTCTGTCCATCTCCTCCACCCACAATAGTCTGGTAGGTGGAGAAGTGGATTTCCACAATCTAGGGATTACCTGTCTCATTGCCACTATGCAGTGTCGCAGGAGGCCTTTTTTGATGTCTCTAAGCCGCCCTGGGAGCATTGATAACAGAGCAATATCAGGAGAAATGCTCCCTGTGGAGCCGTATAACTGCTTGTAGAGATCCCAAATGGCGTTCCACACTGCTGCCACCACTCCACAGTCCCACCACACGTGAAGCATGGTGCCCCTGTCCTTGTGACAACGCCAGCAAATAGGAGAAACCGAAGGGAACATGCTATGTAGGCGAGTGGGGGTTCTATACCATCTAGTAAGGATTTTAAAATTAGTCTCCTGGATTTTGTTGGACACCGACATCTTATGGGTTAGAAGGAGGGACTTTTCCCATTGTTCTTTGGTGAAGGTTTTACCCAACTCCGTTTCCCATGCCTTCATATATGGCAGTGGTAGGTCCTCCCCCCCGCAACCTGACAACATCCCATAGACTAGAGACACTCCATGAGGAGTCAGTTTGGCCGAACTGCAGATGGATTCAAATGCCGTAAGTGTGGAGGTCAAGGTTCAAATTTGTCATTTTATAACATGCTCCATGCACCTACAGGATTTATGGGAGAGAACCTAAAATCACTGAACTGAATGGACATGTCCATCTCAGGTTTACTAAATCAAAATTGCTTGTGGGTAATGGGCTTCATATGAAAGGTCCAAACGCAAAAATATTCTGGGCTTCATGAGGTTTTCAAATGTTTGTTAATAGAAACATGTCAGGAATGGTCATCTTTCTAATCACCAGGTTCCTGTAAGACCACCACTTCGGAGGTCTCCCCAGTTCTTACCTGCTATCTACACACTCCCTTATATTGGTCACATAGTATTGTATTTTATTCTGGTTCAACTTTCTCTCCTTTTTCACATAAAGGAAGGAGCAAACATCAATAAATCTCTGACAACCTTGGGGAAGGTTATTTCTGCTCTTGCTGAAATGGTAAGTGTATCCTAATAGTATTCCACACATTACAAGGGTAAGAGGTAGTTTACATATTTATAGAAAGAAAGATATGATATTATCCTCAGCCCAATCTTTTCTACAGTAAATTTACTTTTGACAATCACTCTTTATAACAGAGTTCCTCTCTACCGGTGTTCTATTTCATAAACTAATTCCATAACTTGCACATTTTAGATTCAGCTGCTCCATTCCTTCATAAAAGGGTAAAATAATGCTATTTTCCTCTGGAAGCTATATAGTAGCTTTACAATAATGTCAAATATCTTATTAGCCTCCAATGCAGTTGGTCTAGTTAGTGTACCAAAATGCACCTATTTTCAGAGAACACACCCCTTAGATGAACTAGTTGGGAAAATGTAAAAAAGAAACAGTCTAAAAGCCTTAATAAATGTAGCGCAAAGCAATTGAGATTGGAATTCTAGTGCAAATGAATTCATAAATATCCCTTATTAGCGCTTGATGGTAACGTCCCCACGGGTCGCATTGGATATTCTAAGGATGTTTCCTTCTAGTATATCAGGTGCATGTCTGTGTGGCTTGACAATTCTAATTTTGGCGCAGGCTAATGGGCTTCCCCAATATCACGCAGGATAGCGCCCCTGCCCACACTGATTTGGAAATGGCGTAAGTGGAGAAATAGTCCCGATCCCTGGCTAGGAATTGTGACTTTTTATCACGGTTTGATATCATGGACCCCCATTGTCTATTTTTAAGTCTTCTGTGATGATCTCATCTGATATTTTGTTTTATTTTCGTTTTCAGGACTCTGGAACTAATAAGGTGAGGTTTTTATTGATTAAATTAGACACAATTGATAGCAAGGATCAGCATATTAGCAATTACAGAAACAACTCGACCACAGCTGTACCTCAGTCTTGCATTTAAAAATGTGTTTTCTCCAGGAACCTTAGTTCTGAAAACTGTGTAGAAGATAAATGCTATCAAGAGCCTATTAGCTGCAACTGTGTAGATTAAAACTATTGGTGGAAGTTTTTTTTGACAGTTTTGATAAACCCATCTAGAGTGTAACAATTATGTTTGATGCAATACCGCTGCTATTATAGATTATTGAGTGTGGGTCAAAATCCCTTAAAGGATACCTAACTTTTGCAAAGATTCTTATAGTCACTTGTCGTGCTCATTTATGTAACAACTGTTGAAAACTAAGTTATCAGTTAAAAAGATTCACATACAAAGAAATCTATGACACATTCTCAGCATGTACCATAAATTAGTGATTGATATGGGTTTCTGTCACCTAAATGAGTCTCAAAGACCTTTTCCCACTGCTCAACTCATACCCTCTGATGTCATCAGGCTTTTAGGACTAAAACACATCACCATGCTACAGTTCTGCACTTCTGTTTCACAGAGAAGATGCATTAGATATAACTGTGCTGCTTCAAGCTCTTTTGTGCTACACTATTTCTATAAATCCAATCGATGTGAACAGGTTTCAGTGGGCCGCTGGGCGACAGAGCCTTAGTGGGTCCCTTCGTGGGCCGCCCTCCAGTGGCCACACTGCCCCCACTCGCCCTCTCAACACACTGACCCCCCCCTGCAGACACTGACCCCCTCCCCCTGCGGACACACTGACCCCCTCCCTCCCCCTCTCCGTGCGGACACACTGACCCCCTCCCTCCCCCGGCGGATACATTGATCCACTCCCAACCCCCGGCGGACACACTGACCCCCCTGCAGACACACAGACCCCCCCCTCCCCTGCGGACACACTGACCACCCCCCTGCGGACACACAGTCCCCCCCCTCCTTCCCTTGCAGACACACTGACCCCTTCCCTCCCCCCTTGTGGGCCGCCCTCCAGTTGCCACACTGCTCCCCTCCCCCTCTCGACACACTGACTCCCCCCTGCGGACACACTGACCACCCTGTAGACACTGCCCCCCCTCCCCCTGCAGACCCACTGACCCCCTCCCTCCCCCCTCCAGACACACTGACCTCCTCCCTCCTCCTGTGGACACACAGACCCCTCCTCCCCTGCGGACACACAGACCCCCCCTCCCCTGCGAACACACTGAACCCCCCTGCGGACACACTGACACCCCCCTGCAGACACACAGACCCCCTCTCCCCTGCAGACACACTAAGCGGGCACACTGATACCCACCGGGAAAGCAAAAAAAAGTCACCTTTCCTGGTTCCCCCAGAGCAGAGCCTGCAGTCGCCATCTTTCTTCGGCCTGGGCCTCCCGTAAGCCCCGGCTCTGAAGCCAGCACACGTGATCTGATGACGTCACCATGTGCGCCCACTTCAGAGCTGTCACATACCGTGCGGAGCGTCGCTTTGAGGGAACCAGGACAGGTGAGTTTTAGATTCTGCCTCTACGCTGCGCTCCCGACAAGTGCAGCATAGAGGCAGAAAAGTATTGATCCGGATGGTGATCAATTGTACCAGTGTCTTATAGCGACACTGGTACAATTGATGCGGGGGCCCTAGTGGGCCCCTCCAGCACCACGAGGCCCCTGCACTTGCCCGGGTTAGCCGGGTGCTGGCGCCGGGCCTGGATGTGAAACAGCTACAGCCTAGAAGTATGAATTATAGTATCCCATGGATTTGTCATAAATGTCTTTTATTGGAAAACCGATTACGTTTATAGGACGGTACATGCAGAACTGTATCCTACATGCTTTCCTTCTTCTGCAGAACAAGAAAAAGAAGAAGACAGACTTTATTCCATACCGAGATTCTGTACTCACATGGCTGCTAAGAGAGAACTTAGGTAACTCCTTTACTCATGTCACCAACTTATTCATCAATATGTCATTGCTACAGGGAAAATTATGAGGCATAATGCGAGGACTAATGTGTTCTCAACATGTTTTTGTCAGATAACGATTTCACATAATGAAGATATTTTTTATTTACTATATTTGGAAGTGTGTGGCACATTAGTTAGCACAGCTGATTTTTAGCATTTGGGTATTACATTTTGCCATCAAAGTCTTTTACTTATTTGATGCTTGAATAATTTCCTGTATGTGGTTTCTCTGAAAATATCTGTTCTCATTAACAAACCTACATATGTGTAGGTTATGTTATATAGAATTGCTTCCCCTAAATCCCTCCCTCATGCAATCCCTTCCCTTCCTTGGTTGAACTTGATGGACAATTGTCTTTTTTCAACAGTAGAAACATAGGGATGGATTTGTTGAATGTACACCTGCTCATAGCATACATTTCCCTGTACTGTTCCTCTTAAAAAATTATGTGCATCTTACTTGAAGTATTGTAGGTTCTCCCTGGCATATGAAACAATGGTCTACGTAAATCTCACAATTTTTTTTTTTTTTAAATATATGTTAAAAATTTAAGAATTCAACCAATTTTTATATTGTGTTTTTCAGGTGGAAACTCTCGCACTGCTATGGTTGCTGCTTTGAGTCCTGCAGATATTAACTATGATGAGACCCTGAGCACCCTGCGGTGAGATGTTTATCTGTAAAACAGATGCATGCCAACTTAAAGGGGTATTTCTATTTTGGTCAATTAATGTTATTGTTTATATGATGAAAAGTACAATTTTCCAATATACTTTCCGTATTAATCCCTCTTGGTTTTCTAGATCTCTGCTTGCTGTCCTTCTATAGAAAGCTTCTATGTTTACTTCTAGTGGACAGAAATCTGACCATGGTCACACAGGTGCACAGCTCGTTAGTATCACAGAGAATAATCAGAGCTATCAGAGCTGTGTGATATAAACGAGCTGTGCACCTGTGTGACCATGGTCAGATTTCTGTCCACTGGAAGTAAACATAGAAGCTTTCCAAAGAAGGACAGCAAGCAGAGATCTAGAGAACCATGAGGACGTAATACAGAAAGTATATTGGAAAATTGTATAACTTTTTATCATATAAACAATAACATTAATTTACTGCATTGGGAATACCCCTTTTAAACCAAGAGCCCCTACTGATAATGAATTTCGAATGAGAGAGTTTTTAAGGTGCCCATGGAGTGCTGGAGATGGCTAGTTGCTGCACTCACCAATTTTTGTCACTTTCATACTAATGAATGCAATGGCAGAATGAATACTTGACCTGCCTCTCCACCCATTAGTACGAATGGAAGCCCCATTCTCTGGATTGCTAGGGATCCATTCTCATAATTAGTGGGGGTCTCAGTAGCCAGACCTTCACTATCAGTGCATTATCCCCTATACTGTGGATAGATGGTAACATGTACACTTTGTACAACCATTTTAAAGAGGACCTCCCACTACCTCCATCAACTCCAACTCTTGCAGCTCTTTGCAATGTTCTCTTTAACTCTCCCCATTCCCCAGCAATCAGCGCCTTTAGTTTTAATTACCAATTTGCTAATTATGTTCTATCTGCTTCAGACCAGGGCCACCCATCTGACTGTAGAGAACTTATTTAGCATATTATGTTCTAAAAGAGATGCAACTTCCCAAACTGTTTTGACTAGAGAAATGCCCTAAAATTCTGAAGCTTTCAATGGTTCAAAAATTTGTCAGTCAGTGAAGGTTGTGAAAGGTAATAGCAGATTGTTAGAAAAATCATAAATAGTTGGATTTCCTAATTTTAAAAGTGCACATTATTGTTACCATACATGTTTTGATCACATTGCAATACAAAATTGCAGATTTTTTTCTGTCCTTCTAGGTAAACACAGGAATACTTTATCCATTGCTGGTTACTGTGAATAAAAAAATTGATCATTGTAATATTCTATATTAGATGTTATATCTACTCATAGATATGCTGACCGTGCCAAACAAATCAGATGCAATGCTGTTATCAATGAAGATCCAAATAACCGTCTGATCCGTGAACTGAAGGATGAGGTGGCACGTCTGAGAGAACTGCTGGGAGCACAGGGACTGTCTGACATCATTGACAGTGAGTGGTCCATCACCATTATCACTCACTCCAGTGTTCTTCACATTCATTGTCTGTTCACATTTGATGTTCCGACATTAGAAGAATTAACAAAAACACAATAAAAATGTATATTTCTTTACTTTACACCCTAGGTACATGCCATGATACATGCACACTCAAGCTTCTTGATGGATCTGTTTGTAGGGTCTTATTTTTGTAGGAAAGATGTATTTTCTGGCTATCATTTAGGTTGTTTACAGTTAAAATACACAATTGAGTAAAGACACAAATCATGACTATGATTTACTGTAGCTGTGGGAAGATGTACCGATCAGTATTAGTAGTACATATGATACGGTAGCTACATATAGTAACAGAACAATCATATAGCTCTAGTCGGATCTACACGTTTACCATCTTTATTTCAAATGTAATTTTGAGATACAAATATAATATGATACATTGTATGCCCGGGTTGGGGCGTGTGATGTATCACATGATATATTATATTTGTGGTTCCTTGTCTCCTCTCATGTGATGTATCTACAACATCCAAACAAAGATTTTTCTCTTGCTTCTCTGCTTGTCCTGAATCCTTCCTGTCCACTTTTATAAACTTTCCTAAACCTCACTTTTATCCTGCATCTTCTTTTTTATTATTTCTACTTACTCCCATTCCATGGATTTATTACAATGCACTTTTTGACTTGGTTTTATTTTTTGCTGCACTTCTCTCTGTCATACAATGCGATCACTTCTGTGTTAACATTGACCTTTCTTTTCTTTAACTCTCCCATGTCCTTTTTACCTGCTTTTGGTTTTGTTCACCTCTTGTCTCACATCCATATATCTTATCACTTCCACATTACATTGCACCATTTGTGTCCCATCTTGTCCGCACCTTCCCCGTGTCCTTCTTGTTTGGTGCCCCCCCTCTCTCCGGCTTCTGCTCTTTATAGATGTGTGTCCTGTGGACAACGCCAATGTCCTACACACGCGTCATGCTCCTGACAATCTCTTCACAGCGGTGAATGCCCTGACGGGTATGAGTCCTTCATCCTCTATGTCTGGATTATCCAGTCGAGCTGCATCCGTCTGCAGCCTACATGAGCGTCTTGCATTTACACCTGGAAGTGAAGAAGCTATCGAAAGGCTTAAGGTACACTTCACTATTAAAGTCTAGAAGTAGCTGACAGTTATTATCGGATCCCCTTTATTGCATCTAAATATGTAAATTATTGAATCTGTAAATACATTATTGCAGTGCAAATCCTTAATGTGAATAACCATTACTGTCATATCTACGTAACAGGAAACAGAGAAAATCATTGCTGAGCTTAATGAGACTTGGGAGGAGAAACTACGCCGCACAGAAGCTATACGTATGGACAGGTAATTGCCAAGTTATTGGTACAATAGTGACCATGAAAGCAGTAATGCATTTTCATGAAAATTTGCATAAATCAATAGTGAACACAATGGAGGTCATTTACTAAGGGCCCGATTCGCGTTTTCCCGACGTGTTACCCGAATATTTCCGATTTGCGCCGATTTTCTCTGAATTGCCCCGGGATTTTGGCGCACGCGATCGGTTTGTGGCGCATCGGCGCTGGCATACATGCGACAGAAATCGGGGGGCGTGGCCGAACAGTAACCCGATGGATTCGGAAAAAACGCCACATTTTAAAAAAAAAATTGGTCGCACGTGCCATACTCACATGCACCACGATGAAGACGATGAACTCCGGGGCACCTCGGCGGACTTCGGCGCAGCAGCGACACCTGGTGGACATCGGGTGCAGGACCTTCATGAATCGCCGGAAGACCCGACCGCTCGTCAGAGAAGCCGCCGCTGGAACGCGAATGGACCGGGTAAGTAAATGTGCCCCAATGGAGGTCATTTACTAAGGGCCCGATTCGCGGTTTCCCGACATGTTACCCGAATATTTCCGATTTGCGCCGATTTCCCCTGAATTGCCACCGGGATTTTGGCGCACGCGATCGGATTGTGGCGCATCGGCACTGGCATGCACGCGACGGAAATCGGGGGGCGTAGCCCAACGAAAACCCGACGGATTCGGAAAAACCGCCGCATTTAAAACAAAAAATCTGTCGCGGAGCTTGCACTTACCTTCACTCAGCCCGGCTCGGTGAACTCAATCGCGCATTCAAATGCTCTTCAGCGCAGCAGCGACAGTCAATAATTGTAAGCAGTAACCTAATTATGTGGCTTGTCGATTCTCATTGTTTAATATTACATTCGTCTTTTTATGGTTACAGGGAGGCTTTACTGGCAGAGATGGGGGTGGCCATGAGAGAAGATGGTGGAACGCTTGGAGTATTTTCACCTAAAAAGGTACTTTTAGGACTTTTTCTGACACTTATTGGAGCCTTAATTTTCTATTTTAGTTTATGTAGTATATATATTAACAAACAACCTCACCATGGATAAAGAACAATTTGTAATAAGAAAATATGGCAAAGGGGTCATACACAGTAATCTCGATTTTGTTGGGTTAAAGTTAAAAAGATATGATCATATTAGATAATTATCTGATTGTCTCTAATGTGTAAGGTTTTTCTGGGCATTAGATAAACGGTAACATTCCCAGAAAGACAATTCCCTCTCTGCCTGACATCAGTGAACGTAAAAACCTATGACTGGGAATCAGAACTGGCAATGAAGGGCATGTAAGTCTTTTGCCATGGAAACATATAGGCCGTCATAGAGGATGCAGAAACACAACAATGGAACAAACCTAATATATAGAGTCACTTCATTTCACATTTCAGATTAATTGGGACAATAATAATAAATGGTCATGTTGTCATTATCTTATTTATGTTGTCTTATGTCCCACTCACTCACATTATCATACCATGGGATTATCAGATCAACACAGCACCTCTGGAAATGTACTCCGAACTTGTTGGGGTTTATTCCCCAAAAGAGGTTGGTGAAGGTTTGGTGTGCTCTTCTACCTTCCAGCCTCTTCTCTTCTCCACTTGCATGTATTATATGGTGAATGACAAAATGTCATATAAATCTTAAGTACAGGCAGTCCCCGGGTTACATACAAGATAGGGTCTGGAGGTTTATTCTTAAGTTGAATTTGTATGTAAGTCGAAACTGTATATTTTATAATGGAAGTTCTAGACAATTTTTTTTCTTTTGCCCCAGTGACAATTGGAGTTTCAAAATTTTTGGTGTAATTGGACCAAGAATTATCAATAAAGCTTCATACAGACACCTTACAGCTGATCATTGCAGTCTGGGACTATAGTAAAGCATCCAGAGAGCTTTACCAGAGGTCACATGGGGCAGAGGGGTCCGTCTGTAACTATGGGTTGTCTGTAAGTCGGGTGTCCTTAAGTAGGGGACCGCCTGTACCTTGGCTTTAACAGATTTTTCTTTGTACAGTCTGAAAACCATGAAAATCATTATTTTAAGATTACTAAACGTAAAATAAAATAAATTAAATGGGACATTGTAACAGTGTCAGAAGCCATGGCCTTTTCCACACTGTACCATGGAAATCTTGCTGGGTTCCTCCATAATAGTGGGAGATATCTGCATCTTTCTATGCTCCAGGTTTCTAGGTTCTCCAAATATATAATCTAGACGTCAGCAGATATTTTGTTGCTGTTTCATGCTTTTGTAATCTTCTATTATATCTACTATTCAATGACAGTAGCTATTGTATCTTATTGAAGTCTATGCCTCACTTGCCCTTTTTATGTTCATCAGACTCCTCACCTTGTCAATCTCAACGAAGATCCTCTAATGTCAGAATGTCTATTATACTACATCAAAGATGGCATCACAAGGTCAGAACTGACTTATGACAATAGTTTTCTGTATACAATACTATCAGTTATTGGCAACTTCTCCTAACAAAGACTTAAGCCACATAATTCTTTCACAACAGATGATCTGATGCTATAAATTTATGCTTTTTTTATTACTAATTCTTTTTGCAAACATTCAGGTTCTATGGACATAGAGATCATTTAGCAAAATAGTTTATACATAGAGTGGTTTACTTTCAAGATATCTCAATTTACTAGAATCAATTCTGCACAAATGTCTATGTTTATCAATGAATTTGAGAATAAGAGAACCACCTTAGTTGTCAAAGACCTAATTTTACATTTTTTTTTCTTTTGCTTTTATGACTTCCCCTTACTGGTTGGTTAACATCCAAGTCCTGTAAAGTTAACATTTATACCTTTTATTATAACTGATGTAAGATCTTTTGACAACATCAGTTGCCCTAAATCTTAGAAGGACTGATAATCTCTTTGATTTGTCCAGTAACTTCCCATTTTATATGTTTATTGTCAAGAGAAGAAAGAGGTGCAGGCCATAAACTAACTCACAACCTCTGTCCATGCCCACTTGCCAACCCCTGTGCTAATCTGCAGGAAGCAACTGGTCAACGGTTCCTACACTGAGTATGTGCTCAGAGAAGATGACAAGCAAACAGTGAGATATAAATAGAGATAAATAGCAAGGGTCCACAAAGTGTCAGGAGACCAGTATGATCATCCCTGACTGGAGCCAGGAGTGGGTATATATGGAATTCCTAAAGCTATACTGGCCACTGATAGGTTCGGCTGTCTATCTCTCAAACAAAAAGCCCTTGGCAGAGTAAAACCTAGGTGTGAACTAGTCATGAAAAGTATTATGGAGTGCAGCGGATCTGAAATGTAAACTCAAAAATATACAACCACGGACGTATACACAGATCCACAGCTTTGTAATGTAAGACAGCTGGTAGCAGCTGAAACAGGAAAAGTAGCTATGGATAGTTGGGGAAAAATTACCTAATAATAATAGGGGAGGATGCACAGGATGGATTTCTATTTTGTAATATTAAGAATGATGGTTTTAGATGTGTCCTTTTTCAGTAAATGGTACAAGTATTGTATACATGACAAACACTGTTCTTTTATATTTTCTGTGGCAGAGTTGGACGTGAGGACATAGAGAGGAGACAGGACATTGTCCTCAGTGGCCATTTTATCCGTGATGAGCATTGTATTTTCCGGAGCGATATCATGCCCTGCGGGTCAGGTAATACGACAATAATTTGTACTTTGAAATTGTCTGTGAGCAGAAAGAAAAAGTAGAAACATGTTTTTTTTTACTCTTTCAGTTGCAGTGACACTTGAGCCTTGTGAAGGAGCAGATACATACGTAAATGGGAAAAAAGTGACAGAACCGTGCGTGTTGAGATCTGGTAAGAATGTGTCCCTTGTATTAAAGCCATACAATAAGTAAGAAATATATAAATGTTACCTGGCCTGTTTTTGTTACCAGTATATAAGGAAATCAACCATTGTCCCAGATCAGAAGGAGAACACAATACATTAATCACTGATGAGACACATAGGAGTAAGACAGTGGGGCAGATTTATCAAGCTGTCTGAAAGTCAGAATATTTCTAGTTGCCCATGACAACCAATTACAGCTCCCCTTTAAAATATTCATGAGCACTGGTAAAATGAAAGCTGAGCTGTGATTGGTTGCCATGGGCAACTAGAAATATTCTGACTTTCAGACAGCTTGATAAATCTGCCCCAGTATCTGCATTGTCATGCCACTAATCCTAGTCAATGATTGAAATACTAAACTTGGATATATCAGAAACACCACATGAGCAGGTAGAGTGTAACATAAGTCAACATCTACTCCTAAGCCCCCATGCACTCGACCACCGGGGGGACGTATGTATGGGCTGTATGTATTGTCTATACGTCCCCCATAGACAGCTATGGCGCACGGACTTGGTACGACAAGCGCTCAACGTTCCGAGCCGTAGCCACAAAAAGATTGAGCCATTCATGAATGTACAATAAATATATATTTTCACTTTAAAGGAAATTGTCTCCTAAAATCCAGTAACCGTAAGTTCTTGAATCAGATTACCGTAATTACAAACACAATCTGCTTCATTTTACCACATAGGTAATCGAATTATCATGGGGAAGAGCCATGTATTTCGTTTCAACCATCCCGAACAAGCACGCCAGGAGAGGGAACGTACTCCGTGTGCAGAGACTCCTGTAGAACCTGTGGACTGGGCATTTGCTCAGAGGGAGTTATTGGAGAAGCAAGGTATTGACATGAAGCAGGAGATGGAGCAAAGGTGAGTCTGTGTGTAAAAGGGAGAGAGGTTCTGGAAAGTTATTGGCATTTTATTTTTAAGAATCAGAAGAATTCCATAAGAATAATTTCAACCATAGTTAAGAAGCAAGAACATCAACCAATAATGCCTGTAAACAGGTTACTTGTAACTTTGTGAAAGACCACAAACTTAATGGTACTCCGAGAAGGAACACCTTAGCATTGGGACAATCATTTGTCTACATATGGCATTAATCTCGTTGCTACATCCTCTGCCCATAACTTACTCCTGGTCTATTTCTAGAAATGCTCACTTACAGGGGATATCTAGCCACAACACGTTAGAGCGTATTCACAGGATAGGTTGATCAGTGGAGGTCTAAGTGGTAGGAACCCTGTGGAACAAGAGAACGGGGGTCATTTATATCCCTTTTGTGCCCTGAATGAACAGAGCAGTGGCGTGCTCTATTCATCTCTATGGCGCTGCCGGAGATAGCCGTACTCAGCAATCTCCTTCAGTTTCATATTATTATTACACAGTGAATGGAAAAGCAGCACATATGTCCCATCTGCCACTCCGACCCATAATCCAACCAACTTCCAATGTTTTGGTACATGGGGTCCCACCACTTAGACCACTTAGAATCAGCAAGTTAGCTCCTATCCGAATGAAAGTGGATAACTTTTTGTGTCTAGACAACCCTTTGAGCTCCTGACATTTGACGCATTACAGCAAACACTTCTTTCTACTGAATTGTTTTTTCACTTTATGACTATATGAATGAGCAAAATAATCTTGGTTCTACCACAAGCTTTGTCAACACTTTAATATGATGAATATAACAGAACCTCCTAGTATTAGCAGCCACAAATAACACAAAACTACCATGAAATATGTAAACCAGTATTGTACATGACAGGACACTATACAGTATTAGAGTTATTTTTATCATGAGTTCTTGAAACTTTTTGAAACAATGGAAGAAGTCACACAAAACTTGCAAATTCTTCTGCAACCAACTTGTAAACTTTTGCCTACGTCTGTTTGGGACTAGAGCTTTATTTGCACCAAAATTTGGCCATTTTACTGTGATTTGCACCGAAATTGCATTTGGATTTTAAAGATGAAACAGGCGCAACATGAATAAATTCTTGTGTATCTTTTACAGTCGAAACTGTAAAAGAAAAAGATAAATAAAAAATAAGTGATCGCGAACCTTTTAGAGAACAAATGCCCAAACGTCAGCAAAAGCCCAATTTAAGCAATTACTTATTGCTTACTGCTTTGTCAAAGCTTTCAATTGTATTGTCGTCCTGACATCAATACACTAGAAAGAGGAGAAATTCAGATTATTAATGAAGCGTCCCTACAGGGTCCCTTGTACAGGAGGAATGCAGGGCCCATGGCAGGAGCTCGAAATTATAATCCACATCTTCTCACTCCTCCGGCAGTCCTAGGCAGTCAAGCATGTGTTGCTTTAAAATAGTGCTCAATGTCTTGTGTGGCCTGGGACTGCAGGAGGAGGCCGTGGGTCCTGTCTTATGAACTCTATGCTGAGGACCTGGGTGCCTACAGAGAGGGCTCTGAGTCCCATAGGTTCACCACCACTGGGCTAAGATAAATGACCCCCTGTATGTCTAGGTTGTCACTTAACTCTCTTATTAATCTTCCAATGTAGAATTAAACAAAGTCTCAAAATTTTCTCCTTCAGACTGCAGGAGCTAGAAGATCAGTACAGGAAAGAACGAGAGGAAGCAAATTACCTTCTGGAGCAGCAGAGACTGGTGAGATGAGTGCTTGTACTAATATGTGGATAGGTTGGTGACTAGGCTAGGGTGCCGAACTGGTACAGCATGCCCTTGTTAGAAAATAACTGTGTACTCTTGAACAATAAACTAAAGGCAGGATAGATTTTAATTGATTTTAATAGAAAGTTGCAAAATTATTAGAAACCTTTGTATTTGATTAAAAAAAAATTAAAGTCTCTGATCTGGATGGTGAGATCATCTTGTCGAAAATGGTCAAGATGTACCGTGTTCTATTCATCATAATAGCCGGATGATCATTTGAATCATCTTCTCATTTTAAAGTAAACCTGTTATCAGAGAAGCCTCTGAGTCATATTGGCGTCTCACATCCTCGCCAACGCAATCTTGCGCTTCCACAATCTTCTTTGTGCTAAAGAAATGCGCAGTGAGTAATGGAGTCTGCGGCAAAGCGCATATGCTTAAGGTGAAATAGATGTCCAAGATTTCCTTGGATAAGATGACCACAAGAAAGAAGGGGGCAAGGAGAAGGATTGTAGAGCATGACACCAGGACTCGGAGGCCTGAGTAAGATACCAGGTGACTCAGGGGCTTTCTCTAGCAAGATTCTAGGTTGATTTGAAAACTTATTTAAATAGAACTATATTTTTTTTTTAAATTAAGTACTTAAAAAGCTAAAGGCACCTGCCATTTGGTGTAAATGTCAAAACCTGATGACAGGTTTTTAACATTAGAATTGGGATTTACATGAATGAGGAACTTTCAACAAGTCCAACTCTTTGTATCTTTTTCTAGGTGTTACAACCCTGAGTAATAATTTTACGTATCTTCACCACAAAAAGGTTGCATTCGACACATATGTGGCACAGATACTTCTTAAATACTGGTGCAAGCAGTTTGCACTAGAAAGAAAGATAGTGTAAAAAACTGGTATAGTCTGGCACCAGAAAAAGAGTCCTAGCACCACAAATTAATACATTGTCCCCAATTACGATTTATGTACAATACTACATTTTTACTGACTTTTATGCCAAGTTCTATAGTGTTTCTCAGAAATTAGTATTGATCACGGGAGGGGAAAACACATTGGCCCTGATTTATCAATAGTTGTGCAAATGTGCAGTTTGCCTCACTAATGAGCAGAGTGAGTCAGATTATTGAATACTAAAGCAATGTCTTCGGTAAGCTGGCTCATCCTTAAACTGAGTACACCAGGTTTTTTTTTGCACTTGGTTTAATGGGCATTTGTCACATTTTTGTCGAGTCGCAATAATAATTGTGTGTCTGACTCTGCACCAGAACGCCCCTTTATGTGCAGAATTTTGTGGTGCAGCGGAGACAAAGTGGCGCAGACACTTCATAAATGCATGTGCAAGCAGTTTGCACGTTTATCCTAGTGCAAAGCCAGATATTCAACTGGGGCAGCCCATTTAGTGCATAATCCCATAAACATGGTGCAAGACACAAAAACTTCCAAATAATGATAGAATTATTATATGCAAAGATAAAGAAAAAATGAAATTCAAATTTGACAATTTATCTAATACATTAAAACAAAAATACTTGTCACTGAGCCACCATCGCCCACATACAGCTGCAGCACCGTATATTTATTGTATGGTGTATTTCTTATATATTTCTTGGCAGCAAAGGTAATTTTTTTCCCTACTCCACAGGATTATGAAAGTCGTTTGGAAGCGCTACAAAGACAGATGGATTCTAAATATTTTATGGAGGTCAATGAGGAGGAGGAAGAACCAGAGGACGATGGTAAATATGTACATAGTATTTAAGCTGCATTTATAATACCAACCACTACACAAAAATGTTCCACAGTAAATGTACACAAAACTTTTCCTTTTTTTAATCTGACTTATAAACCTCTTCTTACATCATCTTCATCATCTGTCTCAGAAAAACTTCTGGATGAGATCCAGGCTTATATTAAAGATGTATGTGGTTACATTTTAGTTCAGTGGACGGATCAGGAGTATGATCTGGCTCTGTGGGCTTTTCGAAAATGGAAATGGTACCAATTCACGTCCCTGCGGGACCAGCTCTGGGGCAATGCCATCTTTTTGAAGGAGGCCAACGCTATCAGTGTGGAACTGAAAAAGAAGGTATTACAAGACATTTATATCAATTCACCACCTAGAAGCCAATATATGACCATGTTTTAGACATGCATAGTCAATATACCTGGTGCACTCCATTCTTCTAATGGTGCCTCTGCTGCTGTGTGTAGGTGCCCTGTCCTGAAGGATCCATTGGGGTAGATTTAGAAGGGCCTCTAATTTTCTGGCTTCCAATCCCTGAAATAATCATAATTCTTGGCTTACAGCCAGGAATAATTAATATTTACCCCATATGGGCGTGAAGGAGGCCGAGCCGTGGGTATAGGATTTCTCAAAACCTTCTGTCCCCTTATGTTATCCCAGGTAGACTTATTGGTGTTGCTTCTATCAGGCTTCTATGGGGGTCATATCATAATTTTGAGGACTCATTGAGGGAAGTAATTAATGTTATAATAATAATAATGGTAATAATACCGTAAATCCTTTATTTATATAGATTTCCCCAATGGGGCTCACAATCTTATCAACCTACCAGTATGTTTTGGAATGTGGGAGGAAACCCACACAACCACGGGGAGACATACAAACTCTTTGGAGATGTTGACCCTGGGACTTGAACCCAGGTCCCCAGCGCTGCAAGGCTGTAATGTATGGCCGGCCTGACGGTGTACAGCTTGACTACACTAGTCTACTACAGCTCCAGATTCCTCATTGTGATGATGAATTCTGGTGCCCTTTAAAGGAAACCTACCACTTGAAGTGGCAGGTTTCTGATGGAAATACCGGGCACCAGCTCAGGGTGAGCTGGTGCCAGAGCTTATTTTCGTTAGTGTTTTAAACCGCGGTATCGCGGCTTAAAACACTTTTTAAACTTTATAGCCGGCGCAGGCAGGTACGCGCTCGGCGCTTACCATGCGCGCGGCTCTCATTCAGTTCCTATGTAGCCGCACGCATGGTAAGCGCCGAGCGCGTACCTGCCTGCGCCGGCTATAAAGTTTAAAAAGTGTTTTAAACCGCGATTTAAAACACTAACGAAAATAAGCTCCGGCACCAGCTCACCCTGAGCTGGTGCCCGGTATTTCCATCAGAAACCTGCCACTTCAGGTGGTAGGTTTCCTTTAAGACTGGCAGGTTCTATTTTAGACATATTTTTAGCTGGCCTGTGCGCTGCAAAGTGCTGCATCCTCATAAATTTGTTTTGCCACACAGACTATTTTCCACCTGATCACCCCCTTTTCCATAGGCCACATTCCAGGAAAAATCGAATGGTCTAAAAGCCTTGATAAATGTGTCAAAAGGCGTTTTACACAGCTTTTTAGCCCAAATCCACCAGAAATCTGGCAAATGTGGATTAATGAGATGCCCCTATTGTTCTTTTTTCTCCCTTTTTGCATTAGCTGTATATTTGAGGTTGTTGTCCTGCCTTCTATCAACACTTTCTCTATTTGAGACTCACAAATGTACACTAGGGCCATTATTACAGATATGTTTTGGAAGAAATCTAAGCAAATACATGTAGAACACAAAGTAAAAATGACTGCAGTAACTTTAAAAAATTAAAAATGTTAATAGATTATAACGAATAAATTTTAAATGTATTAAAGTATTAATGGATGGCTGCATTGATGTATTAGACCAATATGTCATTTTTTTCACATTCTCATTCCAGGTTCAGTTCCAGTTTGTGCTGCTGACAGATACTCTGTATTCCCCGCTGCCACCAGACCTGCTGCCTCCTGATGCCCACTCAGAACGGGAAAAACGCCCTTTTCCAAGAACCATTGTGGCTGTAGAAGTACAAGACCAGAAGAATGGTGCAACTCATTACTGGACACTGGAAAAACTCAGGTATTTTTTTTCTTGTGACATTCATTGTTATTAACTAAGTATTATTTATAGTATGCCTTATTGTTGGAAAGTTATTCTACAAGATTTAGTTTATGCGTTTAAGTGAGTTCAATGTGAATATGAAAATCATAGAGAAGTAATATCTGCCCTTGAACTCCCATGATAGAGCAAAATGTACATGTGTATAAATGGCTATTCTCTCATAGGCAACGCTTGGACATGATGCGAGAGATGTATGACCGCGCAGCTGAACTCCCATCTGGTCTGACTGAAGACTGTGATAACGTAGTGACTGGAGGAGATCCATTCTATGACCGGTTCCCATGGTTCCGTTTGGTGGGGAGGTAAATTGCATTTTTAATCCAACAATGTACATTGCATATTCTTCTAGGCTTGGATGTAATGCACACACAGACGATAAGCATGTGCGCTGTACATCAATGATGCCAGCCAATGTTATCTCATTAAGGATTAATGTACTAAGCTTGATTTTAGTCCATAATATAAATCCTCTATCGGTGATGGATACTGATATTCATTTGTTTTGATTCTTCTTTGGAACCAGATAGAAACAACCAATAATATAAAACTGTTACGTTATCAATGTATTTATTAGGGGAAGGTTCTCTTCTCCTCTTAACCTTCTTATCCATTCTAACCTGTTCCACAACTTTTCTCTGTCCATTGGTTTGTAGCTTTTCATTCATAATTCTCGATTTTTTTGTGTACCCCTACCATTTTTTTTACGTCACCAATTTAAATTTCCAAGCAATTTTCCTAGCTCCCTTGGGTTTTCCAGCCATGGTGTAGATTAACCAATTCTGTCTTGTTCTAACTTCCCCCTACCCTTTCTGATCTCAGCTCTCCCTTATTCACCACATGCATGAGCGACAGCATGGCCGAAATAACCCCCTCCCCTACCCTTTCAAGCCCTGGCTCCGAAGGCCCTGAGCCAGCCTCTCAGCTTGAAGAGGATGAGGGTTTGGAGTATGAGGAGGAAGAGGAAGACGGATCCAAGGAGCATCTCTGCAGTGCTGTCAGATCCGACCCGTTTCACGACCGCTCCCCTCTGTTCAGTGTAGTGGGAAGGTTCGTCAGGTCTGCCCAGAGCATGCTGGGAAGCAACCAGCTCTTTCAGGGTGATATTCTTCCCCACAACAGCAATGGTCTTACACCATCACATAGACCTGCAATGCACAGTAACATAATACCATAAGTCCTTTTTTGTAATAAGTTCATTTGGTCCATAGTGATATTTACACTTATAAGTAAAAAATCACTATGAAAACACTAATATCAAACTATGAAGAGCTCTTGGACCAGTAATGTTGCAGGAGAATGTGGTCATAAAAATTGGATAAGCTCATTGCTGAAGAAGTCAATATGTGATCATTCACCAGAGGGGTGCATTGTAACAACACTGAAAGTTACATTAGCTCTTTTAGTAGAACACTTACAACTTTTAGGCCTCTCGCACATGACTTTAAGTTTGTGCCGTGAGCTAGCCATACAAATCGAGGCTAGCTTACAGAACCCATTGGGGAGAATTCATTAAAGGGGTTTTCCGACAAAGGAAAGTTAGGCCCTATTCAAGGGATAGGACCTAACTTGCTAATAAGTGGGGGTCTCAGTGCTGAGAACCCCGCAGATCGCAAAAAACAAGGGGTCCGTCGCTCCTCAGACTAATGGAGCAGACGGCAGGGCATGACTCCATTAATCTCCATGGAGCTGATGGAAATTGCAGACCTTTAAGAAGTTTTCAGCTACTTAATAAATATGGGCGCGTACTCCACCACTTCAGACTTGTAGACCAGATCTGAACCAGAGTTTTTTGCTATAGTCCCCCTACTCTGACATTCACGCCTCTGCCTACCCTCCGTCCACTCCAAAGTGGCGTGCGGGTTGGGGAAACAGAAAAACTGACAGGGAGGGGGAGATTAATATGCCTTTTCCACCAGAAAACTATTGCTATATAGTAAACTATATAATAAACTATATAATGAATCTCCACCATTGACTTTTATGTGTAAGGACGTGGTGCATGCATTGGTTTCCACCACACTGTAAAGGTGCCGAGTGGCCAGTCATTTTCAAAGGGCATCTGCATCCATAGCTTGCATCTTGGAAAATGCATACATCAGGGTGCATGAAGCCTTATGCCAACATAATATTTGTGTGTAGTAGTGTGTTGTATGGGAGTTTCAACCAGTCTATATAATCAACAATCAAATACATTGTATTCTTCCCCACAAACATATACTGGTGTATATATATATATATATATATATATATATATATATATATATATATATATTTAGCTGATTATTTTCTAGAATATGTTACTTGCAGGATTAGACTGCATATTCAATGTCACAGGTTCTCTTTAACATTTTGATGCATAGTAATTCTTAACTTATTAAAGAATCATACTTTAGATACCTGAATCAAAGATTGGTATCATGCTGGTCCCAGTTCTCCTATACAAGTGTTTTCATTATGTGAGGCGTGCTATCACGGACAAATGCATTGCAGGCTATTTAGAATGAGATAATAATGTTTTTTCCCCCTAAATAAAGCTTTTAAAGTTGTGAATATTTATCTTACAATGGCCCATTTCAACTAAACCAAGCAACTCAGTATCCTGCAAGGGGTTGTCTACCTCCTTACGGAAGAAAGATACCGTACTTATGAAATCTTACGATCACTTATATATCTTACACGCATCCCTTCACCAAGTTTGCAGTGGCCGTGCAGTGCCAGTACATGGCAAAGGAATCTCTGTTATGTTCACATTAAGGTGAATACAGGTCATCTGTGTGTGTAAGGCAAGGGCGTGCCAAGTCCAACAGAGACATTGGGGCGCATTTACTTACCGAGTCTTGTCGCGATCCCCGATCTGGACAGCCCGATGAGGATGAAGTCCGGTGCGATTCACCAAGATTGTGCGCCCGATATCCTGAATGTGTCACTTGCCCGCTGAGGTCCGTCGAAGTTCACCTTCTTCTTCCCGGTGTATGTAAGTGCATGTCTTGTGATACAATTTGAATTTTAAATACCGCGCTTACTCCAAATCAGTGGGGTTCTCCGACAGCCACACCCCCGATTTGTGGCGCGATTGCAGCAAAATCCGATCACGTGCGCCAAAAAACCCTGTTAATTGTGCCGCAAATTGGAAATAGTCGGGAAACCCGACGGAAATGCTGTCCGCGGACCCTTAGTAAATGTGCCCCATTGTGGAAGATTTTCAACCAAGCTGGAAATTTAGGTAAACACTGTCCCAGAAACTAGTGCATCAGCTTTATTATATGTTTTAGACACTTTTTCATGCAGCTGTTATGTATGGAGATGGGCCGTAAATTCACATGAAACAGGGTGATGTAAAATGCTCTGTTAAAGCTCAAATTTGGACAATGGGTGGGTGGTTTTAATGTGTACCATTTTAATCACCCAGCGTCAGGCACTGGGATTATCTGGGACATATGTTTCTATGAAATCATTTGAATATATTGTAACACAAAGGCTAGTCCTAAAATCATCCCCCCCCCCCTCCTGCTGGCGGTCTAGCGCTTGTATCCACTCAGAGGCCTCTTGGTGGAAACAAGTGAAAACTCTGCCAGTTCCGCCAGTGGAGATGATAGTGAACGTGGCAGGCCCAGGTGTTCAAGCCCTTGACTGCCTTCCAGACTTGGAAAAGATGATTAAAATAAAGCCAATTGTAGCACCCACCTGTATATTCCCATTGCATTTTGTATGATAAAAGTAAAATCATACACCTCGTTCACCATTTGCTCTTATAATAGTAATTTTTTTGTGTGATTTGAGTCCATTGACATTTCATCATAGAATAAAGCAATCTGAAGTGATGAAAGTAAATTAATATGCAATCATTTTAGCTATATTTTCAAAAAGGTCTGAATGAGTAGGTAGTGGAAGCCATATTTTTGCTGCAGGAGGTTGGCAACTGCTTGGACAACCTCCTGGTCTTGGGCCTTTGTTATTCTGATTTGTGCCATCTCTAGTTGGTTTCTTTATTGGTTTTAGTTTTTTTTTAGTGATGTAGATATCCTGAGGCAATATAATATCCTTAGCATGTCTTCTTAGATGCATGATCAGAGGTATACAGTATCTCAAAATGGTTTAACTTCCTATAAAATCAAACTAAAGGACAGCCACACTATATGGTTGGATTTAAAAGGACAACCTTCACCACCAACATAAGGAAAGAGCTGGCTCCTTCTCATTGATCTCTGTTTCTTTTTGCTTTGTTCTATTTTCATTTGATTTGTTTCGGGTTTTTGCCGGCACACCCATACACGTTATGCTCTGCTGCTGGCCTTTCCCTCACACCGAACACCAGGGTCTAGTTGGCCCTCCTCACTGCCTCCAACCCTCCCTCTCCTTCACGGTTCCTCCCCATGTTTATCAGTGTTTACCTCCCAGTTCATCTAACCGTCCCATTTCCCTTATTTTCTGCTGTGGCTGACCCACTTACCCCCTAGCTGCTAGTGGCTGCCCACGTCACATGTTTTTTTTAAGCTTGGCAGCTCTTGTTGTGGTGTGAGCTGTTTCCCTCCAGCTAAACTATTGCCGTGTGTATCCTGACCTCTTCTTTCTTGTTTTTCTTCACCCTTTTCATCCCTTTCTTTCTCTTCCTTCACTGATGATTCTCACTCATTCTCTTCCATCTCACTTGTACCTGGTCTCATCACAATCCATCAACTCTGTGCTCATCATTTCATCAATTTCCATATCCTACTTTTTCCCTTTCCTTCGCCTACTTCTGCTGCTTTTCTACCCTTTCTATCCCCCGGTAAACCTATGTCCCACTCTGCAGGGCCTTTGTCTACTTGAGCAACTTGCTGTACTCTGTGCCCCTGGTTCATCGAGTCGCTATCGTCAGTGAGAAAGGAGAAGTCAAAGGATTCCTTCGAGTTGCTGTTCAGGCCATTTCAGGTACGGATTGTTTGCTGTAAGTGCATCATTTGCACCTCTACAACACATGTGACAATATAGGTACAAAAATTCCTGTTGAAGTTGAACATTTTTAAGAAGCATCAAGTAGGCTACCACTTTATCATATCAAATGTATCATAAGTATTCCTCTTACAAAGATGTGGAAGAATGTCCAAGGAAATCTTTCTGCAGATAGTGTTAGTTATAGACCCTGGAGACCCTTTGTGTACAGGACCGCCATCAGGGGGGATTTAGTATTAGGAACAGTGAGGAGAAGAGGCCCCAAAAAGAAAACCCTCAATCCTTACCAGGTGCAGGGAACTTACTGGGGCACATTTACTAACCCGGTCCTGTCCCGATCCCAGATCCAGACTGTCCAATGAGGATGAAGTCCGGCGCGATTCACTAAGATCGTGCGCAGGTATCCTGCATGTGTCGCTTCCCCTCTCAGGTCCACCGGAGTTGACCTTATTCTTCCCGGTGTATGTGACTGCATGTCTTGCGACACAATTTGATTTTTAAATCCTGCGCTGAGTCTGGTTGTCCGACGGCCACGCCCCCGATTTGTGTCGCATGAAAGTCGCGATTGTGCCATAATCTGATCAAGTGCGCCAAAAACCCCTTTTAAATGCAGCACAAATCGGAAATAGTAGGAAAAATCGGGATGCGCCCCACTGTGTACAAAAGTCTGGATTATCATTACCAGACAGGGGCCCTAAACTTCCTAGTGGTGGTTCTCTTTGTGTATGTTATTAGTAGGTACAGGAATGTGAAAAGTGACTTTATAATCCAGCTCTGCTGCACTTGTAAGGCCTCCGAGTGGGTCTTTCAGCCTGAAGAGCTTTCTGCTCTCTGTAGTGTGCTGCTCCACAGCTCCTACCCTCTGCAACCAGTAGAAGATGTACCAGGATACTTACAACAGTCACTCATAGCAGAGCGGAGGAGCTGTATAACAGTTCATTGAGCAGAAATATCTTGAGGCTCAAAGTCCCACCCAGAGCAGTTACAGGAACTGTAAACAGGCATAACAACAGCACTTTTCACAGTCCTGCTAATACATACACAAACACATAGTTACACAGATCTCCAGGGCCTGTCTGCATTTTATTATGGTCAAAACTGATGACTAAGTAAATATAATAAGTGAATATAAAGTTTTGGAATTTTCTATACAAACTGATATGAATGTAGTCTGATTTAGATTTGCATTTGTGTTTTGAATTTTTCCATCAGATACCTGATGACATGTTTGATTTGTTTTCAGCGGATGAGGAAGCTCCTGACTATGGCTCTGGAGTGCGGCAATCCGGGACAGCCAAAATCTCATTTGATGATCAACATTTCCAAAAGGTGCGAAATGTCACCTCTAACGTCTTATAGTGTTAAAATTTTACAGTGGTCATTGAAAAAGGCAGAAAAATAGTAAACAAATACAATTACAATTTTCTGTATCTTACTCTTTTCTCTACTACTTTGAGTAGTTTCAGGCTGAGTCCTGTGCTGGCATGACCCGCTCAGGCACATCTCAAGAGGAACTGCGAATAGTTGAAGGGGGACAAGGACAAAACCCAGATTCTGGTCCAAGTGCAGATGAGGTCAACAACAACACGTGTGCTGGTAAGAAGAATCTGGAAGTCAGGACTGTTATATTTCTGTTTTAATATAGTTTTAAAGGGGACCTGTAATCAGAAATGTAACTACAGTAATACACCACAACCAGTATGTTAGACCCAGTAAAAACCAGTGTGGTGGCATCATCTAGAAAATCTACTTTGAAGTGAGATAAGTTGGTTGTATAAAGTCATGGAGGTGGAGAGCTCAGCACTGAAGTCAAGCTCTCCCCACCTCCTCCCCTGTGATTGACATCATACATACAGACTTCAGGAGATCTGGTTAGTGATGTGTCTGTGTACAGGGCCATCAATTACAGTATAGAAGGCTTTCTGAGGTGAAAAGAGCTTGACTTCAGTGTTAAACTCTCCGCCTCCTTGACTTTATACAACTAAATTACATCTCACTTTAAAGTTGATTTTTCAGGATAATGCCACCACACCGGAGCATGGAATAAACATGATCTAGAAGGTTTTCAGCTGCTTGATGACATTATGGTAGTGGTTTATTAGGTAAATTCTGCTGACAGGTTCCCTTTAATATTGATTTAATGATGATTATACTCTTCTGTTTTTGTAGCTTCTCAGCAGGCTGCTCTCCTTGACAGCCCAATAAAAGCACTTGACCTCACAGATGGCGGCGGGCACCCACTTAAACTGGGCTCTATCTTTACATTCAGAGTGACTGTCCTGCAAGCGTCTAGCATCCCTCCGGAATATGCAGACATATTTTGCCAGTTTAAGTAAGTGTCTTGATGAATCATGAAATCTCACACCAATTCTTGATTTTTTTCTCAAATTCACAAATTAACAGGAAATTATTGAAGTGTGTATTGTGAGGAAAAATATATATCTTATGTCTTCTAGTTTTATACACCGCCATGATGAGGCATTTTCAACTGAACCCTTGAAAAACACTGGCCGTGGACCACCACTTGGTTTCTACCATGTTCAAAATGTAAGTCAATTAGGATTGACAAGGGCCCAAATATATTAAAACTGGAGCACTGTGCATCAGATTTCTTTGCTCTTGCTTTGTGCTGGTTGCTACACATTGTTATAATATTAATTATTTAATAGTGTTGCATTCTCTTTATTAATCCGGTCAGTTTTCAGGATGTGACACAGTTGCACCTATTTTTTCTTGGTGAACTTTGCTTCAAGCTGTTTCAACAGAATTGTGTCGCAAACTCGGAACACACACTATTGCGTTCCTTTTAGGTGCACAGTTTTAAAAAATGTCAGACCAAATGCAACCACAACACAATAGTGGTAAACAGACATAATAATAAATACCGTAACTAGTGCAAGCTCGAAACATGGGCAAAAACTGGTGCAGACACAATAATATATCTGGGCCTATGTGTTCAAACTAAAACATAGTGACAACCCTACTTTTTCTTCTTTTTGTTATAATATTGTATATATTTGTTCAGTAATTACATTCTTCTTGTATTAGATTGCTGTGGAGGTTACGCAGTCCTTTGTGGAATATGTGAAGACACAGCCTATTGTATTTGAGGTGTTTGGACATTACCAGCAGCACCCATTTCCCCCACTGTGTAAAGATGTACTGAGGTAACCTTTCTAAATTTTTAAGACCATGCACTTAGTGTAAAAAGGCACATTTAAGGCCTTTATACTCTGATATACTCTGTAAGGGCTCATTCACCCGAAAATATTGGTCCCTATTGACATCTATGTTGCCCGGTCACGGTGCACGGGGAGCACACATTTGGGCACATTTACTAATGGTCCTTCGGGTTTCCGGAGTTTTTTCTGTTTTGCGCTGAATTGCCCCGGGTTTTTGGCGCACGCGATCGGATTGTGGTGCATCGGCGCCGGCTTTCATGCAACACAAATCGGGGCCGACTGATTCGGACAAACCGTGGAATTTAAAAATGAAATTGTGTCGCAAGATCAGCACTTAAATGCATCGGGAAGAAGAGGGTGAACTGCGACAGAGATCAGCGGGGAAGCAACACATGCAGGAAATTGGACATACGATCTTAGTGAATGGCGGCAGACCCGAATCTTCGTCGGACATTCGGGATCGGCAGCGTCAATGGGGCGGTGAGTAAATGTGCCCCATTGTCTCACCGCATCATGACTCCGCACGGTGAAATATAGGACATGTCCTATATATCGTTGTTTTCCGGGACTGGCCGCTTGCTTCTCTATGGAGAGGGGAGGTGTGAATGTACCCTTATACTGAGCGTTGAATCTGAGTATGGGATACTTGGCAGAAGGAGCCCACTCAAAATCGTTGCACATCACTGATCCATAGGAATTAGTAATTATTACTTTAGCCATGATAAGTGCAAGTAGTCCTCTACTCCTGCCTGGGACCAGCAACTTGAGAGACTAAGTAATATATTGAGTGATGAAACCAATGGCAAGAGCCTTACAGTATAAGCCTATTTAGGCAATTCAGGCGACTTCTTTACGGTGTTGAAGTTTGTTTGGATTACTCTATGTTCTTCCTTAATAATTTAGTTATATGTGTTTCACAGCCCCCTGCGTTCCTCCAGACGTCTCCTTCCCAGGGTGATGCCCTTGTCCAAACCAGGTAACTTGAAAAGCTGCTCCTTTGTGTGCCCAAAGAGTTGGTAGTAATAGTTGACATTCATAACCGAGTCACAAGGCATCTTCTACATCTACAGGAGAGGCAGTTCTAACATCGCCATTGACAGGGGGCATCCACCACACCTAGAGGAGAGGCGGGTCTACCATTACCATAGACAGGGGGCATCCTCTACACCTAGAGGAGAGGTGGTTCTACCATCACCATAGACAGGGGGCATCCTCTATACCTAGAGGAGAGGAGGTTCTGTCATCACCATAGACAGGGGGCATCCTCTACACCTAGAGGAGAGGAGGTACTACCATCACCATAGACAGGGGGTATCCTCTACACCTAGAGGAGAGGAGGTTCTACCATCACCATAGATAGGGGGCATCCTCTACACCTAGAGGAGAGGCAGTTCTACCATCACCATAGACAGGGAGCATCCTTTACACCTAGAGGAAAGACGGTTCTACCATCACCATAGACAGGGGGCATCCTCTACACCTACAGGAGAGGGAGTTCTACCATCATCATAGACAGGAGGCATCCTCTACACCTAGAGCAGTGATGGCAAACCTTTTAGAGACCGAGTGCCCAAACTACAACCAAAATCAACTTATTTACCATGAAGTGCCAACATGGCATTTCAACCAGTAACTTATTGCTACCTGTTCTTAAACGTCATTCACTTGTATTGGCTCTCCTAAGGCCCCAAATGTAGTAGAAAGAAGGTGGGCAAATTCAGACCACCATAGTAGCTTCTCTCCGGGAAGAATGGTGTGTTCAGCAGGATGACCTCCAAAGACAATGCAGTTCAGTCAACACCTTCTCACTTTTCCTACAGTTTCAAACAGCCAGCAAAGTGTCGCTTTAAAATAGCACAGAGAGCAGCATCCCTTAAGTTGCCTGGGACTGCATGTGATCCTGTTTGGTGAAATTGGGGTGATGGCCTGAGTGCCCACAGAAAGGGCTCCGAGTGCCACCTAGAGGAAAGGCGGTTCTACCATCACCATAGACAGGGGGCATCCTCTACACCTAGAGGAGAAGTGGTTCTACCATCACCATAGACAGGGGGCATCCTCCACACCTAAAGGAGAGGTGGTTCTACCATCACCATAGACAGGGGACATCCTCTACACCTAGAGGAGAGGAGGTTCTATCATCACCATACACAGGGGGCATCCTCTACACCTAGAGGAGAGGAGGTTCTACCATCACCATAGACAGGGGGCATCCTCTACACCTAGAGGAGAGGCAGTTCTATCATCACCATAGACAGGGAGCATCCTCTACGCTTAAAGGAGAGGAGTTTCTACCATCACCATAGACAGGGGGCATCCTCTACGCTTAAAGGAGAGGAGTTTCTACCATCACCATAGACAGGGGGCATCCTGAGAAGGGGCTCTACTATTGCCATAGACAAAGGTTCTTTACTGTAAGAACATTGAAACTGTGGAACCATCTGCCGCAGGAGTTTGTTATGACAGATACTCTGTACACGTTCAAGAGGGTCCTGGATGCCTTTCTGAAGACCAAAAATATCAAATGTTAAGGGAACAAAACATTTTGTTAATTTGATGTTGATCCAGGGAATTATTCTGACTGCTGGGGTCAGGAAGAATTTTTTTACTAATTTGAGCCTATCGGCAACTGCCTTGTATACATTTTAATGCCTTCCTCTGAATCAACACTGTAGGATTTGCAGGTTGGCATTGATGGACATGCATCTTTTCCCTACGTTAACTACTAATAAACTATGAAATAATGTTATAGGGCCATTTATCTCCATCACCTATCCTAAGTCATCCTAAGTCATCAATATTACAAAGCTTGAAGTCCAACTCCTGGAACTCTTTCTCATCAACTAATTAAAGAGATTGTGACCTTGAGTCACCTTGAACTACTATTTTGCCATGAAATATTAAATGAGTAGTCTCTCTAACTCCTTCATATGTCCTACAATGGCAATGTGAATAAATATAAGAGTGAGTCTATCTTTGATGGATCTGGCCCAACTATATATTACCCGGTCTACCAAGCTAAATGCAGAGAATGTATATGTCATGCATTCAGAATGTCTCACTCAGTGGTTGTCAGGTATGCAAAATCCAGAAAATAAATTTAGAGGATAAAAATGACAATGTAAATGACAAGTACGGTAAATGTTAAATTCCGATATATTTTCACTAACCCACACATTCTATTTTTGCCTTTTTTACTATCGCTTTTTTACTTATCTAATTACAATCTGCCACCTTTATCTATGGCTCCTTTCAATGCAACCCTATTGGGCACTCTGGCTAGGGCTGCACACCCCATTTCTTCCTCCTTCACTGCACTCTACTTTCCATATGCTGAGTTCACTGGTCCCTATACTATCTGCAGAGGAGGAAAACCTAAGCAGCTGTTTTCTAAGGTCAGATAAGGGGCCAGCACAACATGAGCCTTCAGTGCTAAGGATGACTGGCGCTGTGATGAAGGCACAGAAACATGGTGCGTGTGGATCCTTTTAAGGTCATTGACTCTGTGTGCTTTATACTTTGGTCTCTCTTTAGCATGTGAGGTGTGCTTTCACCACTATACAGTACTATATATGCGTTGAATATCAATACAAATATATAAATACAAATATCAACATTCAGCTAAATGTCTCATTGAATTTATGCATTGACACCCCTTTACTTTTTATGCTTAGCAGTCCACAGGGTGGTCCTAGCAGCTTTCCTTGTATGCCGATATAGCTGTCAATCACTGATTAGAACCACCCATTGGGCTACTAAGACATAGCAGATATTTGATTGGCTCCCGCTCCTCCTTATCCTTGCTGTTAGATTAGACTACATTTCCAACATAATATCTAATTTTTAATTTTTTTAGTAATTTTCACATATTGGCCACATTTATTAAAGGGTTTGCGCCATTTTTCTGTCTGAATGTGCAAATTGCTTGCACGTGTATTAATGAAGTGCCTGCGCCAGTTTGCAGTGCCTGCTGCCCTTTGTCCACCGCGCCACAAAATTCTTCACCCGGAAGGGGCGTTCCGATGCCGAGTCAGATCGTGTGACACATTTATTACTGCAACTCAACAGAATTGTGTTGCACGGTAAATGTTGAGGTGCACCAAAAAAAGTTGGTGCACACTTCCTGAGCAGTGCAGGGGGCGCCAGATTCATGAAGACCGTCTGCCACTTTTGATGAATCTGGCGCCCCCTGCATACTCCACAAGCAAATTGCACCTAGTACACACTGCACTACTTTTGATAAATGTGGCCCATTGTTCTGATTGTGATTCTAGGTCCATTTTTCATTCTGTTGCCTACTTGCATAGTATTGCATGTACCTTTCAAATTTGTTTATTTCAATTTTGGGTACAAAATTCCCTGTTGTAATGAAAATCATTCAATATAATAGGTGTTTTGAACCAAGATAATTTTGCCAGTGCATGGAAAATATTTATTTCACCAATAATATGAAATTTTCACACTCCAAACCAATCAATTTCAGTTCGTTTTTCATTTTTTTAACCATTTTTCTCAATGAATATTTATTGCTTACTTCCTAGTTCCTGCCACCAAGTTAACAAGACAGCGTGTTCCCAGCACTGGTCAATGCCATTGCAAGTATGACTTGATGGCGTTCTTCCAAATTTGTGAGCTGGAAGCAAATGGAGAGTGAGTATTCATAGAGTCGTTTTTTTTATTTTTTTTTATCATAGATTAGTAAATCTACAATCATCTCTTTTTCCTCTTTCCTATTATAAAAAGAAGACTACAAACACATCCATCACTCTTTCTAGAGGCCTCTCCAATTTTAAGATCAATTACCAAATGCCTGCGGCATTCAATTTTTACTGTTTAGTGGTCTCAGACCTACCAAAAAACTTTATGTTCCACTGATCCAGAGATACATTGAAATGTTTAGGTATCATTGTCACTAAGGACCTTCTAGGAACTGGCCAATACCCTTGTACACCTTTCACTACCCGTTTACATCCCACTATAGGTCATCTTAATGCTCTTTCACATGTCCAAAAAGCCCACCCATATCAAATAGAGTGACCTAGACAAGGGTATATCCATTAAGATGATTTAGGTTTTGTATGATTTCTAAATGGCAATGATCCACTTGCCCTTCCCACAAGCCATGGCTAGAATTGTCAGTCTTCCTTTATGACTCTTCCATCCTTTATAGTAATTCATCTTATGTGTGATTTATATTCTCTGTTACAGTTATATACCTGTGGCAGTAGATCATGGAAGTGGTTTACCTTGTCATGGGACCTTCCTTCTCCACCAGGTAATCCTTCCTTCTCTCTTTTGTCCATTTGGGTTACCAGTGTTTTGTATTAAATCTGTCTAATCAACTCCCTTACCTCACAACAGGGTATTCAAAGACGCATATCTGTGACTCTTGTCCATGAAGCAGGGGCTGAATTGAAATGGCTGGAGGTGCGGGAACTAGTAGTGGGTAAGTATTTTCTTTCTCATCAAAAGTGAAGACTCGACTTTTACTAGTGACAATTTATCTCATTGAAATATTTTCTAGAACAGAACTAATATCTAATTTTGTCCCTTCAGGGAGGATCCGGAATACACCAGAGGCTGACGAGTCTCTAATTGATCCCAACATCTTGTCCTTGAATATTCTATCTGCAGGCTATCGTCCTCCAGAAGGGGGTGACCGGTAAGTGTTTAGGACCACATTAGCGTGTCTATTTTTAATTGGCACAGGGGCATAATGCTAGAGGAGCTCCGCTATAAGCTTTGTATGCCACCTACTCTGCTTTTTACCCCTTCATTAAGCATGAAACAGAAAAACTTTAGCATGAGCTTCCCTACACCCTCACCCAATTTTCCTTTCTAACTCACAAACCCTTAAATCCAAGTCACAGCATTTCAGGACTTGTGTCATCATCCTTGTTCTTTTCGATGGACCCCACTCTTTAGATCCACCATTAATCTCAGCCATCCCATACCCTCTTCACACCCTACCCTCTTCTCATGCACAGTTCTTTTCACCGTATGTTTTAACTCTTTCATACATACCATGTGCAAATGCCTAGGTTGTTCATTTAACTCTTTTCACACCCGTCACATTATTATCATATGTAACTAAAACTTCCTTATGACACCTATCTCGATCTAACCAACCCACATAATTCTCACAAAGTCCCTCCTAGCTGTCCCAGTCCCACTACTATACTGCCTTATATGACTTGTTATGGTAGAGCTATTTTTACTAACACCATTGACTGATATGCAGACCTCTGAATGTATGTGTTGGGATCCATCGGTGCTGATAATTCCCATTCCCCTGATGCCGGCACTAACGTCTCATTATTTGTATTTCAGGCAGTTTCTTGATTCAGACACACCTAGGTATTTTATTTTTATCATTCCTCAACCCGGCTGCCTATCCTTTCCTTCTTCCCGTCATGCTGCCATTTTCCACTGCCTGCCTTCTTCTTCCTCCTCTTCTGCTTTCATATTTTCTGCTGAATGTTTAAACATGTATTTTCTAGAGATTTGCTATATATAACAACTTTATAGACAACATAGTTTCCTAACCCTCATTACCATTCTGGTCCTTTATACTTTTCCTTGTCTTTAGTACCTGCCTGTCCATGATAGTACAGCCCAGTAATGCACGGAGAAAGGGAATCCTACATTACAGTTTAGACTGTTAAATTGTCAAATAAAATTTACCTCCACCTCCATAGATCACATGGTTTGGAGCTGAGGATTTTAAAAGGAACCCATCACCAGGAATGTAAACTTTAGCTGGTGCCAGGCTCCAATAGCCACTGCAGTGATTTGCTCAAAAATACATTTGTAGGCATTCTGATTTGTTTCATTACTTTATAAAAGTATATATAACAAATTACCTGTGCAACATCCCCCACCGGGGCCTAGCCTTTTCTTGGGGCCGGGAGGCAGCCGGGGCCCAGAATGCCGGAGTGGCTGGCTATTGTGGCCTAGGGTGTGCTGATGCCACGGTGCTTGGCTGGGTCTCCAGCGGGTGGTGTGTGCAAGAAAGGCTGAAGTTTCGCCCTGGGACAACCCCTGAGTGTCTGTAAGATAGGTCCCTGGGTAATGGATGGGGAAGCCGTCTGTACGATGGTGGTAGACAGCCATATCCAAACATCAGAAGGAGGCAACCTTGTGCAAATCAACTCAATGTTCTTTATTAAACAACAGGTAGCAGCCAACGGGCCTAAACAGTCAAACAACAGATCTGAATTCAGGCTGGGGTAATGGAGGGGGAGCTGTGTCCACTATGGAACTATGGAAGCTTCAGATCTGGATGAGAGTCTCCTGACTCAGTTCCTGGGATTGGGTTCTGTGACAGCACCTGGAGAGGGCACTATTCGCAACTACCAGCCTGCCTATACGTTGGCAGGGGTGTTGTACCTGTCTCACAAGGAGCAGCTCAAATGGCCCAAGTCTTTCTGATGTGCAGATGTCTCCAGCTGACAGGGGGGAGTGAGCAGGAGAGAGGCAGAAGAAGGAGAATGAGTGAGGACGAGGAGAGGTTGACCGTGGCTCATCAGACGGCACTGATAGGGAGTCTTTATAAGGTACTGAAACTATTCTGAATGTTGACAAAAGCGTTTTTGAACTCATCCTTACAGAGGCTATTGAAACCTGTCACCAGCTAAAAATTGTATTCCTGGTAACAGGTTCTCTTTTAAATGGATAGCGTATTGAATAACTTTAGGTAGAGGCTAGGGCTATTTTTTATGGTTTATATTTTTTTACCTGATGTTTATAAGCAGAGTTGCAGCTAATGAGGGAGTGATGTAAAGGTATGAGACAATCTGGAGCCCGATACCGTACTGAGGCATCCAATAGTGTAATTCTATACATTGGGTGCCAATGGCCACACCTTTTCTTCAACAGAGATTAGAACAGTGTGTGAATACTGTGTGAAAACTGCCTTACCATACAGCATTGATTTATAGTTTTGTCATTTTGTTTTTTGGTGGGGGCACACATAGCCAAAACTAGAATTGGACTGGGATGGTAGAGTAGCATACTACTGTATTCCTTTGCTGAGGTTGCATAATACAGTATATTGGATATATTATGGAGGTCAATAGTAGCTTTTTAAACTCGTATATCAATAAATATATTATCAAAAAGCATTCATTGGGGCTATCAAACCAAATACATTCATAGGTTTGATGACAAATCTTTGAACCCTCGTGTGCGCTATCACTGGGTTCCCAATAATCATTAAGGTGGGGGTCCATTGGCTCGATAGGTTTTTGTATCTGGTTGAACAGAAGAATAAATAGTATGACTGGTGATGTATGTATGACTAGTATGACTTTTTGTAGAAGAGGACACTTTAAAGTTGGAGCTTACTTTGTAAGATAACTCCTGATCCATCTCCGTCCATGTACTGCACTGTTTTCTGCTTTCATGTGTTTGGGTTACCTGCCCCCACATTGTTTTGTATTGCCCCTGCCACTTGCACTCTCTCACTCTGTATATTTGGGGCTCCTACCTTCAGCAGCCAGTCCGTGTGGGGCACCAGGTACTCACTTCTAATATTCTGCCCTTATTTCTTGCTGTCTGTCCTTTCTTGCTATACGGTTATTTCTGCCTCTTGTTTTAGTCCTTTCTAAAGTCTTGTCCCCAGAATGTCTCTGTTCCCAGTCATACGTGTTTTACAGAAAAAGGTCTGCAGTGCCATTGCTTGTGCTTGCGCATTAATCCAGATCTACAAGTCAATTTAACTTTTCTTCCCTGTACTACATATGAATAAATCCATATTCTTGCTTTTCCTACCACCTTCTTCTTCCATAATGTAGTCCATTATCATTTCCTGTATATTCTTTTTTACTCCTTTCGTAGGTCATTATATATGCTCATTTTTATTGTTCCTAAACTCCTTTCGCTTCTCTTACCCATGGTCATCAGTTGCTACACTTTACCGCTCTTTACCATTATCTCCTGGCAAGATCCTAACCCTGCTTCTCCATCATCTGTTTCCTTCCCATCTTCTTCCTCTCTATCTGCCTTTCTTACTGGTATTAAACTGGTAACTGTGTCCTGTCATGCTGTTATGCATGTATAATGCTACACATTCATAGGCAGTTTATGTCTTTTTTTTAGGGTTTTGCTATTCATACTCTACAAAATATAATATTGTAAAAAAGCAATTTTCTACAATTTTTTTTATTAGCATTGTATCTTCTTTATTATCAGAGCTTTTTCACACTATGGGGCAGATTTTAAACTGTCTAAAAGTCAGAATGTTCTTAGTTGGCCATGGCAACCAATTACAGCTCAGCTTTCATTTTACTAGTGCTCATAAATATTTCAAAGGGGAGCTCTGATTGGTTGTCATTGACAACTTAGAACATTCTGGGGGTCATTTACTAAGGGCCTGAATCACGTTTTTACGTAGTTTTACCCGAATCCTACCGTTTTACGCCGTTTCCCCCTGAAATGCCCCGGGATTTTGGCGCACACGATCGGATTGTGGCGCATCGGCACCGGCTGCACGCGACGGATATCGGGGGTGTGGCCGTCAGAAAACCCAGCAGATTCGGAGAAACCGTCGTATTTAAAAAAAAAAATGTGTCGCTTGACACGCGCTTGCCTGCACCCGGCCTGGCTTGGTTAACTTCAGTGCACTCCGACGGAATTCAGCGCAGCAGCGACACCTGGTGGACATCGCGCGCACTACCTTAGTGAATCCCGCAAGAACCCTAATCCTCCACAGAGAACGCGCCGCTGGATCGCGAATGGACCGGGTAAGTAAATCTGCCCCTCTGTCTTTTAGACAGCTTGAAAAATCTGCCTCTATATTTTTAAGTAAAGTGCAGATTGTCAATAATAAGCAAAATATATGCCAGAAATGTATGCCCCTAGGGCAGTGATGGCAAACCTTTTAGGCGCCGAGTGCCCAAACTACTTCCAAAACCTACATATTTTTCGCAAAGTGCCGATGCGACAATTTAAACAGTAACTTATTACTCCCTGCTCTGTCACATGTTTAAATTGTATAGGCACTTGAGGACACCAATACAGTAGAAAGAAGGAGAAAAAACTTTGGTTATCATTGTAGCTTCCTTCTAGGGTCCTGGGCTTCCTAGGACTGCAAGAGGCCTGGGGTCCTGTCTGGCAGAGTCTGCGGTGGGGTGATGGCACGAGTGCCCATAGAGAGGGCTCTGAGTGCCACCTCTGGCACCAGTGCCATAGGTTCGCCACCACTGCCCTAGGGTAAAAGAGGGTTTCCCAAGACCATATTTTTTTCATAGATTTATAGAACTATAGAAAAACGATTTATTTAAGCATTAATCTAATGTATATTTACTTTGACCATTTTAGACATAGACTGCTTTATGTATGAGTATTAATATACATAAGACTACTATATGTCAGTATGTCTTCTTGTGGTGTACATGTAATAGTATCCTACACCAGACTCTATTTACTGCTAATAGATTTGTTATATTCCAGGGATAAAGTTCTGATTTTAGTTCATCCACCTTCTTTAATACTCTCAAAAAAATCCATGTGGAGACCTACCATAACGTGTGAACAGCTGATTATATAGGGGCCTTGAGTATTTGATTTTGGAATTGTTTTTATGGATCCCAATTGTGCAGCCATGATAGGTTTTGGAAAAGCTCCCGAGCTTGGAAACTCTGCTCCTGCTTATTAATGTTTCTAGCACACGGCACCATAGCTTCCTATGGGCTTAAAGAAAATCTACCAAACAAACCCATAATGATAAACCAGGGATAATGACTCATAGATCCAGGCACTGGGACTGTGGTAATCTTCTTATATTTGTTATCCATGGTCTACTTCCTTCTAAAATCAACTTTTAAAATGATGCTAATAAGCCTGCAAAAACTATAGGCATGTCACCAGAGCCTCTCCATGCTACAGGTTCATAGGCTCTTACATTCTTAAGGAGCACTTCCCCCCTCCAATTGTGTGCTCACTGCTGCCAAGAGTAGAGAAAGTGCAGGGTGGAAGGTGAGACTGGGATGTGCTGCTGCAGTGTAACAGCCTGTGAAGCCAGAGCGCAGCTGGCTTCTGTAACACGTCCATGACCATTAAGGCTCATTAGCATGATTTTAAAAGTTGAATTTATAAGGAAGGAGGCCATAGATAATAAATATAAGAAGATTATCACAGTCACAGTCTTTGGATCTATGAGTAAGTGTCCCTGGTTTATAATCCATTGACTTTGAGGGTAGGTTTCCTCTAAGCACATGGCCAAGGTTTCCATAGCCCTGCTTATAAGCCAATTGCTGAGCAGGAACTATTCCTTCCTGTGTTTGTGGCCCGGGCAGTCAGGTAGTTTTGTGGCGCACACCCGTGGATGACACACAGACTGCAAAAACCAGTCCAAGGGATCATTTTGGGCTGTGAAATGCAGGAGGACTCAGGGATGAGAAGTTACAATGTCCTTTAGCAACTTTAAAACCCAAAGTTCCAAATTGTCATTGGTAAATAGAGTCTCTGGTGCGATGTGTATTTGTGTCCCCCTCTGTGTACACCGCTTAGCAGGGGCACATGTTTGCAGCAATGATTTAACCACTTCTTCTCCTGACAGGACATTCTTTCACTTTGAAGTAGCCTGGGATAGTTCTATGCACAACTCCCTACTGCTGAACCGTGTCACTCCATACAGAGAAAAGATCTACATGACACTGTCCGCCTATGTAGAGGTAAGACTACATGATATAACTTACACATGTCTCTAAAGAAATATTAGCTCAATTTCAGTAAAGAACATATTTTCCCTTTACGCAAATCCAATTCAATACAGTAATGACTTGTTGTGTGGATTTTTGTAATATACCTTACGTTTCTTATTGGTTTTTCCATAGACAAAATGCAGATAAACAAGAAGTGTGCATGAACAATTATGTCATAGAAACAAAAAGTACACATAGAAGTCAAAGTATATAAAGTCCAGGAATACAAATGCAGAATATGAACATTGAACTCACCAAGTTCAAGTTTACTCCTAAATTAGTTATGTATTATGATGATGTGTCTGGATAAAATAAGGAGGAAGATTTTAAGATTTTAACACTGGATTTCACTCTTTACAATGTATTTTCCAATAGTATCTTTAGCAATGATACAATTAATCATGATTTGCTTTTACTTGTATAAGAATACAAAATAAACTGTTATTATGTGTTCCAATGAACTTAAGCATTTTACACAAAGACAACAACTATCCTATTAAATCTGTTCCAAACAGATGGAGAACTGTACCCAGCCGGCAGTCATCACCAAAGACTTCTGCATGGTCTTCTATTCTCGGGATGCCAAACTGCCTGCATGTCGTTCCATCCGAAACCTATTTGGTACTGGAAGTCTCCGTGCTTCTGAGGGGTGAGTTTATGCTAAAAAAGAAGACTGTGGCCCACATTTATTAAAGCCCCTGCACCTGATTTCTGTCTGACTTTGCTCGTTCTTTTCAGTGCAAACAGCTTTCACATGTATTTATAATGTGTCGCAGCTGCTCTGTACCCGAAGCCACACAAAATTCTGCACAGAAAGAGGTGGTGCCATATTTATCATCCAGAATTGTGTTGCATGCTCAATGTTAATGGTTCACCAAAAAAAAAGTTGGTGCACTCTGTCGGAGCAGTGCAGGGGGTGCTAGAGTCATGAAGAAAGGGTGCCACAATTCATGAATCTGGCGCACCCTGTGCTATACACAGGAAAACTGCACCTAGTGTGGTCTGCACTGTTTTTGATAAATGTGGGCCTATGTCTTGCCAAGTCATGTTGTCAATGGGGTTATGTTAGCAAGGCCGCCATCAGCGGGGGTTAAGTGTAACTGTGTCCAGGGGGCCCGAAGGAGGAGAAGGGGCCCCAAGTCACAGAAAACCCTCCTTCCTTCCCAAATGCAGGAAACTGACTGTGAACACAGGGCCAGATTATCATTATGTGGGGGGCAGAACTGATCATAGTTGAAGGTGCAAAAGGTGCATGGCAGTAAGTGTCAAATTAAAATCATGCCCCTTTGATTGCACAAGGCCACCATTGCACTACCAACAAAAAACTGGAATAATTTATAGCTTAACTGTGGTGTGCATGGTTGTTTTAAAGAAGCACCATAATTATTAAGAGACATTCTCTCCTTGATCCTAACTTTTTTAAACCTAACTTTTCATTTTTCCAGTAACCGTGTGACCGGAGTATATGAGCTCAGTCTTTGCCGGGTTGCAGAAGCCAGCAGTCCAGGTAAGTGGAATAACCTTCATTTTCTGTTCTGTTTAAAGCTTTCAGCACTTCTGATACAGGCGGTCCCCTACTTAAGGACACCCGACTTACAGACAACCCATAGTTACAGACGGACCCCTCTGCCCACTGTGACCTCTGGTGAAGCTCTCTGGATGCTTTACTACAGTCCCAGACTGCAATGATCAGCTGTAAGGTGTCTGTAATGAAGCTTTATTGATAATTCTTGGTCCAATTACACCAAAAATTTTGAAACTCCAATTGTCACTGGGGCAAAAGAAAAAAAATTGTCTAGAACTTCCATTATAAAATATACAGTTTCGACTTACATACAAATTCAACTTAAGAACAAACCTCCAGACCCTATCTTGTATGTAACCCGGGGACTGCCTGTATATGTTAGAAGATTTCATCGATCCCCTATGGCGGCAGTTATTCAAAAAATCATTGTTAAAGAGAACGGCTGACTCCCTAAAAAGTTAAATGAATTCCTTAATTTTGTCATAATGAAAAATATGTATAACATTAATAAAACAAAACATAGTTCACCTTTTATGCCTTTACTATGCATCATCATATCTAAATGCTCTAATATTAAACTTGTGTATCTTACCCCTACTTGTCATGTTTATCTAGGGATGCAGAGAAGACGCAGGCGTGTACTCGATACATCTGTGGCATATGTGAGGGGTGAGGAAAACCTTGCAGGGTGGAGGCCACGAAGTGACAGCCTAATCCTCGATCATCAGTGGGAACTGGAGAAACTTAGCCTTCTACAGGAGGTACCGTATGCTGGTGCTGGATATGTATACACAGGCTTCTAATTTGTAAATAAGCAACATGTTATCTGTGACAGAATAGAAATTTCTCAGTCTCCCATAGATCACAACACATCATTTTTTTTGCATATGTAAGAATTCTGCACATTAAAGCAGCAATACATTATCCAACAGATATTATAACATTACAGCATAAATTATGAATCAGAAGACATGAGGGGAGGCTGATGTCTGTAAAAGGGTCCGTCTAGTTACATCACATATCAATGTTGTCCAAAATCTGACTGGTTGCCAAGAATTAAGTAGTGTAAGTTCTCACATTTTGAAAACCACAAAATAGTTATGTTCCAGGTCATTCTGGTCACAATATATTTCAGAGGGACCATGGACAAACAGGAGATGGGCTAAAGTAAATACAGGCGGTCCCCTACTTAAGAACACTCGACTTACATACGACCCCTAGTTACAAACGGACCTCTGGATGTTGGTAATTTATTGTACTTTAGTCCTAGGCTACAATCATCAGCTATAACAGTTATCACAGGTGTCTGTAATGAAGCTTTAGTGTTAATATTGATTCTTATGACAACCCAACATTTTTAAAATCCAATTGTCACAGAGACCAAAAAAGTTCTGGCTGGGATTACAATGATAAAATATACAGTTCCGACTTACATACAAATTCAACTTAAGAACAAACCTTCAGACCCTATCTTGTATGTAACCCGGGGACTGCCTGTAATTAGGTTACTGAAGCTGGTAACTGACAGTCAGCTTATAGGCATGAGAAATCTGAAATATGAAAAGTAAAATGTGTGAAAACTAAAATATGTAAAGGCTAAAACATCCTTCTTCTCATCCTTGTGAGAGGCCACTTTCTTATATGTATATACAGTATATAATATATTGCAACAAGTGACATTATTTATACAGATATTATTTTATTATATTAATTTTTCCATATCATTATATAAATATTAGAATTTTAGCAAGCCCTGTACAGCTATTACAGCAATGACAATTAATAATTCTTTGTAGTATTTTTGGAAAAAATTATATCATTTCACATTTTCAATACTAATGCAAGTTCAACTGGAATAATGTAGAGCCCAACAGTGGCCCTACCACAGCTAGGGGCAAAATATGTATGATATAAAATATAGGAAGACTATACATTCTAGAAAAAGAATAAATACAGAGCTTCCTCTCCATTGTTTATGTACGTGTTTAGGTGGAGAGGACTCGGCATTATCTACTGCTGCGTGAGAAGCTGGAAGCCACACTCAGGGGAGGAGGCGACTCTCTTACTCCTTCTCCTACGGATGAGCTGCTCCCACTCAGCCCCACATGTCAACTGGTGCAACTCCAAGAAGAAGGCTCCCCAAATGTGGAGGAAAACCCTCTGGAAATGGCGAGTGAAAGACAAAAAGAGCTGGCTGCCAAGGTACTGAGCCGTCTCTTATACATTTCATGTGTCCTACATGATAACATAGATTGTACTGAAATGTCTCATGTCCTAAAATCAGCAAAACTAAGTCCCTAAAAGAAAGAAGAAAATAGCTTATTGGCTTGATTAATATAGTTAGTTCTTTATGGGTTACAGGGTAGCTACCTGTTTGTGAACCCATTTGTGTTCTTGTTTTCCATGGGTCATTGCATTTTTCTTAAATCTAAATCTAAGACATGTTTTCCATTCCCTTACACTTTTATAAGGGAATGAATTTCACTTGTATATTTTTGTATCTTTTTTATTGCCAGTTGACCAAAAACAGATTGATTACATGTTAAATCACAACATATTTCACTGTTGTCCTATGGAGTATTACACTGACTTATTATGTATCTATATTACTAATTCAATGATCTGTTTTACAGTGTCTTCGTCTTCTCACCCATACTTTCAACAGAGAATATACTTATAGTCATGTTTGCGTAAGCGCCAGTGAAAGCAAGGTGAGAATATTATATTCTGTGTGTCTCTCTCTCTACATATATATATACACTGTATATATCTTCTCAATCAGAAATAACCATAGTAGCTAGAGAGTAGCTGTACATTTTGTAAGCCAGCAAAGACATCAGTATTCAAAGGGACCTTAAAGAACCAAACAGGTGATTTGGCTTTGTATACAGATGTGTGCACCCATACCCAAGCTTCAGTTTGTAACATGCAGTTCATAACAAGTGGGGGGGGGGGGGTCACACAGCGACACATACAGTATATCAAGATGTGGCAGATTATTGAAAAATTATGTTGTTTCTAAAAAGTCCAGGGAACAGGAAGAAAGGAAGCAGATGCCTATATATATGTATTCCTGAGATAGAGAATCTAGATTTTGGAGTCACAAAACTTATGCAAGTGAATATTATTTTACACCACTGCATAATATGATATATATCAGCTAGAGGTGAAATCATCAAGGAATAACTTGTCTTGTCATATATTTGCAGCTATCTGAAATGTCTGTGACACTCCTACGTGATCCTTCTCTTCCTGGACTTGGGGTCTCAAGTCTTACACCCTCTAGTACCTGTCCTTCCCTGGTAGAAGGTCGATACTGCAGCCCAGAGACCAGGTCAGTGTGGACCAGCAGTCACATTGTACAAAGCAATGAAGCAAAGTGTACAAAATAAATTAAGCAGCTAAGGGGATGGGATGTAGACAACTGTAAAATGATGTTATATATAGGGTGTAAGAAGTGCACCAGATCTGTCATAGGATTGTGGAGATGTTCAGACATCATGGGGGAATTTATTGTGCGCCGGAGTATGATAGAGGACTCCCCCTGTGTCTCTTGCAGGATACAATAAGAAGCTTAGGGCACTTGATGTATCCGACAGTTGGCACGGCAGACAAATAAAATTACGCAAGGTTTTTAAAAAGTATGCCAGCACCAGGCAGGAACACCCCATGCCCACCCTATCTGCTGGTGGCCATGCCCCTCCACGCCCCTTCCACACCCCCAAGGGTATCATCGCAAATTCTTGCAGTGCTCAAGAATTGGCAATTATTTTAGCTCTGATAAATCCCCCCCCCCATATATCTATTTATAAAAATTAGTTATTCTCTTTTCATTAGGAATAGGCTTTTATAACCTACGTCTATCACTATGTCTATGATGACATCCCATTTCCTCAGGAGAGCAGAAATAAGCAATAACACAGCTTGTCTGACAAAATAGACTGCAACATAAAATCAATTAAATTATTTTATGAGTTCATTAGAATAACTATTTCTTATTCCAAGCTTCAAAGCTCCCCATAGATTTTACCAGAATTGTCAATAACTTCATGGTTATAGAGTACTGCTAGTATTAAAGTGTCCCTTCTTGTAGAATGGTGTTAATATACAAGATATAAAGTAATTTCCCACCACTTTTATAAATGGCCGTCAACCAATCAATGCTTGAGATGTGTCCCTGTTGCCACTGATTGGCTGTACAGTTTTTCCTGTCTGTTAAGATTAGGAAGCAGAGGCCAGCGAGGACTTAACCAGTATCGATAGGAGAAAAGTTAGGGATTCTGATTTTATTGTTTAACAGAATTCTGAGCCCATTTATTTTATATTACTTGGTTTTTGAAAAAGTTTAAACAGTTTATCCTAGAAAGTTGTGGCCAGCAGCTGAAGCTAAAAAATTGTCTCCCTATGCTGCCAGTGTCTATTTTATTTAAAATCCGCATTGGTGATATCACATTGAAGACACATGACCACTGCAGCCTATCACTGGCCTCTATGGTATTCTACTGAGGCCAATGATATCTGCAACAGGCAAGTGCTATCAGTGTAATATCACCGCTGCAGCCTCATGTTGCATTTATAGTGAGATCGGCAACAAGCATCTGATGTCTTGCATTATGTACATATGAAACAATCACAAGCATTTCAATGGAAAGGCAGATTCGATCGGGCCCAGCCCTGTCCCTGAGCATTTGCATTGCATTTGTAAACTGAACACACCCTCAGGATAGAGACCAGCAGTAATATGAGCCACAGGGGGTAGAGAAAAGAAAGGGAAGTATGAGTTCATTTTACCATAACAGAAAAACTTGGCACTCAACATTTTTTTCCTTTTTTTTAAAGTAGAGCAATCCAAAGAAGTAGTAGAATATATAGTGTATATCTTTGAAATCATCATTTTTTTAAAGCGTCTCTTGCTGCTGGTTACAACAATTTATACAAATTTTTTTTTTCATCTCACCCCTCTCCTCTCCATAGAAAGACCAGCAGCCCATTAGTGGTGTGGTGAGACACCATCTGCTCACGGCCCCGTGACCGGGTGCCATAGACCTCAACGGGGGCCGGTTTCCACCTGCAAATGTGGGTTTTATTCCACCAGTGTTCAGACAGGCAACATTTCACCTTCTCAATTAAGGCATTATCAAGCCATCTCCATTGAAAAGCTGAAACGTTGCCTGTCTAAACACTGGTGGAATAAAAAACACATTGCTTGAGGCGTGCTGCTTCATCGTATTTTATTGATCTGGAAGACAAGACCTTCACCTGCACCCATTGTTTGCTGCAAAATATTTATCATTTTTTTGTAGCTGCAAATTGAACAAGTCCTTACCTAAATTATTATAATGAAAGCAAAATATCCAATAAATGTTATTATCAGTAAAAGTTCATTGCTTGCCTGTGTATTAATGTATCAAAAATGTTTTCAGCCCCCAGCCTCTTTCCCGTGCATTTAGCCCAGAGAGGGATCCTCTAAGCCCTTCAGGGGACCTGCAGAAGTCACCAAGCGGTGGACTCAAGACCCCTCTTAGTTTGTATATTCCTGATATACAAGAAATACGGGTCAGGTATGTATAACATTTGGACTGAAGTTACCATTTAGCATTCTCAGTTGATATTGATTCTTCTTTAAAAACATAATTCTTTGAAATGTTGATATATATATATATATACATATAGATATAAATGGAACTTTGCAAGAAAGAAAGAATCGAGGCAATAGTCACTGAAGACACAATGTAGATAGATGTAGGTAAATATAGATGTGAGAAGGTTGCATCCGAATAGACCAAAAAATCTGGCCAAGCATTACCGTATTTTTCGGACTATAAGGCGCACTAAAAATCCTTAGATTTTCTCAGAAATCAAAGGTGCGCCTTATAGTCCATTGCGCCTTATATATGAACCATACTTACAGACAACAGAACTGCCACCTGCTGGTCATTCATCCTTATAATCAGGAGCACCTTATACTCCAGTGCGCCTTATATATGAACCTAGACGTTTTAGCAGGCATTTATTGATGGTGCGCCTTATACTCCGGTGCTCCTTATAGTCCGAAAAATACTATAAATAGCCACAAGCATTAAATATCATCAAATAATCATGATTTTCCTGTAGGTATGTAGTGTTATTTAGCAACATTTTAATGAATCTTCCTTTGGGATCTAAGGATCAGAAACTTAGAACAACTATTACTTAATATCATGTATCTATTTTTCATTTTTCCTACAGCCCTATTGTCTCTAAGAAGGGGTACTTGCACTTTTTGGAACCCCATGCAGGTGGATGGGTGAAGAGATATGTGGTTGTTAGACGTCCTTATGTCTACATCTATAACAGTGACCGAGATCCAGTGGAGAGAGCCATTCTGAATCTCTCACAGGCCCAAGTGGAGTACAGTGAGGATCAACAGGCCATGCTGAAGGTAAGGGTAAAATATATTGCTCTCTCTCTTTACAATTGTGCAAGAGTAGGTTAAAAAACATTGTGAGGCTAAATTTCCATTTCACAAATGTGCTGCAGAAATTTACACAACTCTACGGTTACATTCACACGACTGTGTGGGGGACATATGTATGGCCGCAAGCTAATGGTCGTACATATGTTCCCATAGACGGCAATAGACACACGGAGCAATATGGTACCACACACATGCAGCACTGTACTGCTCCGTACACGGGGAAAAGATAGAACATTTCTTATCTTTCCCTGTGTGCACGCACAAGCCCTATGCATATCTATGGAGAGGGGAGGGGTCACCATCTCCAGTGCACCGGATGCATGCTGGATTGAATGTAGCCTAAAAGGGAGTCTGCCACATGTGTGTTTCTAGAGTTTCTTGATAAAATTAGCTCAGAAATACCCATACTAGTAAGTAATGAGAATAGAGCTACATGTAATCATTTGTTTAGAGCCAGTAACAGGGGCGTAACTTGAGGGGGTGCAGAGGGTGCGGTCGCACCAGTGCCCAAGAGGTTTAAGGGGCCCATAAGGTCTCACTTTCCCATACGAGAAGACTATTACTATAAACCATACATTATAATCGGGGGCCTGGCACAGACTTTGGACTGGGGCCAATCTAGTTGCGCCACTGTCCAGTAAATAACCACAAGTGGTGATTCCTCCAAAGATACTGCTCTCCTGGTTATATTTAGATATACAATTACAACTCCTTGTAGTTTTAAAGGGAATGTGTCACCAATTTTCATTTTGACACATTAAAACCAGATAACCCAATATATAACTTTTTTCAAACTCGTTTCTCATCTTTTGCAAATGATTTTGAAGGCTGCCATCTTGCCTGAGCCTTGCTTATCAGCATTTAGTGACATGCTTTACAGCAGGCTCGTGGTCATAGGCAGTAATAGTCTGGATTTGAGAATTATGGAAGTTTTCTAGACATGCCTTGAGCAGATAGGAGGTGTAAGTAATCATCTATTGTCAGTAGTGGAGTAAATTATTGAGTTTTCTACATCTTCAATTGTAATCCTGTATGTGATGTAAACTTCATTATTTCTAATTAGCAATAGTCCGATTAGTGTAGCGATATCTAACCTATGACACCCATGTCAGAGGTGACAAGCCAGGGTGTGTGTGCTGACATGCAGCAAGCTGACAGCATCTTTAGGTGAGGAAACTCTCCTGCTGAGAGAGGTAATGGAGGCAAGATGTTTGCCCCGCACTCTCAATGGAAGAGTTGCTCTGCCTCTGGATGCTGACGCTGTCTGCTTGCTGCTCTGGCTTCACTATCTGACAGTGTCAGCATCCAATATTGGGGCAACCCTCCTGCTGAGAGCACAGCTCTAATGGTGGTCATCTTACCTCCATTAGTGATGGCAGTCAGATAGGCAGTGAATCCAGAGCTCTGGCCTGCAGTTTTACATATTTCGGACTAACACTTGAACACTAGAGCTGTGCCTCACAGCTGCCCTTTCAGCGACCAAGGTCCATTCTAGTGACTACTGAGGGGAATAGGCAGTAGTGGATTATAACATAGGTGGTTTGGGCGGTAAACTGGGGCCCAAGCCTTCTAGGCCCATGGCCACCCAAACTACACACCACATTTTATACTAAGAAGGACCTTCACCCATGAAATCCTTGTACATATGTTCCTTCTCTCAATGCACATGTACACAAGAGATATTTCACGACGTTTCAAGGTCGGTCCTCCAAAGGTTCTGAAACAGCAGATTGAAAGCAGGCAGAAGGGACGCATCCTCCATCCCCCAAAAAGCTGATTCTAGCACCATATGTAATAAGTAATTGCAGATTAGTAAGGGCTATAATATTCATACAGGCAAGGGCCCATGGCAGTCTTCATCCGCCCCTGGGAATAGGACAGTCATCTAAGCTGCCTTACATCCTACCAAAATCTCAACCTGCTGTCAGTGTACCCACAACAGTTACCTCTCAGCAATACTGGGAGAAGAGAACTTTCTGTTAGTAGAGCTACAAATATCACAAAATAATGGATTTTTCTAGTGTCACACCATTCAAATTTATTTTTGCAAATTTTGACATGCCAAGCTAAGGAGATTGGGCATCACTGTTCTACTAGCTAGCCAACTGATCTGAGTGAAATATGAAAGATACAGGCGGTCCCCTACTTAAGGACACCCGACTTACAGACAACCCATAGTTACAGACGGACCACTCTGCCCACTGTGACCTCTGGTGAAGCTCTCTGGATGCTTTACTATAGTCCCAGACTGCAATGATCAGCTGTAAGATGCCTGTAATGAAGCTTTATTGATAATTCTTGGTCCAATTACACCAAAAATTTTGAAACTCCAATTGTCACTGGGGCAAAAGAAAAAAAATTATCTAGAACTTCCATTATAAAATATACAGTTTCGACTTACATACAAATTCAACTTAAGAACAAACCTCCAGACCCTATCTTGTATGTAACCCGGGGACTGCCTGTATAGTTGTTATTATTATTAAGATATATATTAGATGTTACATGCATTTACAAAAAAAATGTCTAAAAATGATGTTTAAATTAAAAACTTGGTTAAAAGAAAGATAATTTTCTGGTGACACCTTTACTTCAATGCTGAAGATACTTTTATCTGTAGATCGGTGACAACCAGAAGTTGACTGATGTTACAAAGTATCTGGAGTTTCAAGAAAGAAATCTGAAGGAGATGCTGTATGCTGCTTTACACAAAGAAATCACGTCCAGTAAATGGAAGGTGATTGTCCTTAACCCTTTATTGTTTTTAGAATAAAATATCACCGATAACACATGTAAGGGAAGATCCCCTTCATTAGATCGAGTTCTCAAAGGAATAATAAAAACAATAAGAGGTTAAACAATAATAACCCCCAAGTATAAGACGTGATTCCTTGGTAGAAAGAACCGTACACAACCTCTTTCGGCCATTCTTCATAGTAATGCCATAGGAGTGTGTTACTGTAAATGTGTAACTCTTGTAGTTAAACAGACTGACTTCTCTAAAGGAATTTTAGAAAAATGAAAATTCTGTTATCTGAATGTTAAGTTGCGACATCTGATGACGTAGCTTTAATCCAATACAAATATATCACCTCTAAAAATAACTATAAATCCCCTTTATGCTGACTACAGGCGGTCCCCTACTTAAGAACATCCGACTTACTGACGACCCCTAGTTACAAACGGACCTCTGGATGTTGGTAATTTCCTGTACTTTGGTCTTAGGCTACAATAATCAGCTATAACAGTTATCAATGATGTAATGAAGCTTTAGTGTTAATCCTGTTTCTGATGACAACCCAACATTTTTAAAATCCAATTGTCACAGAGACCAAAAACATTTTGTCTGGAGCTACAACTATAAAGTATACAGTTCTGACTTACATACAAATTCAACTTAAGTACAAACCTACAGAACCTATCATGTATGTAACCCGGGGACTGCCTGTATTTGGTAAAAGAATTGCGAAATTTTGTTTATCATTTCATCCTTTCTTACAATTTCTGTTTTTACTTCCACAGACCCCCAACACCTTTGCTGTATGCACACAACACCGCGGCATTCTGCTGCAGGCCACCAACGATAAGGACATGCATGACTGGCTCTACGCCTTTAACCCCCTTCTGGCTGGCTCCATTCGGTGAGGATGTATGATGGATCACAGGGAAAGAATGATCCACTACCTTGGAGTGGTGGAAATGAACATTTTTACATAGATCTTTATGAATTTTAGGTTTAGGCTGCTCCATTCGAAGACATATTTAAATATTTATAAAATATATATATATATATTTATTTAATATGTTATAAATTGGTCTTGCATATTATAGATTTACTTAAATGTATTATTAGCAAATTACACTTTGCTGTCTTGTTTAGTTCTATTGTTATAAACTGGATACAGACATAGTGCTATGAGCTATTGACAAACAGTCTCCTTCCTTCTTTCATGACATTTATATATGAGTCTATATAAAGACTTACCAAGCCCAGTCACATGGGAAGATATATTTGGGTTAGAACTCAGTGAAGACTGTACAAGAAAGAAAAAAAAAACATCTCTAAGTTACTTTCTTCCTTTCTTTTTCTTTGTTTCTCTGCTCCTTTCTTAGGTCCAAACTGTCTCGACGCAGAACAGCCCAAATGAGAATTTAATGGGATACCCAACACTGTTCTCTATTTTTATCAACCTGTTAAACCATTTATTCATTTCCCCATATCTGCACATTATAACAGCCCTATCCTCTATAGCCCTTGCTCACTTCTGCTCCCACTGAAGACCTTTACCTAGGGAGGCATCTTCAGACTGTCCAGATATTGCTGAAATATACTTCGGTTCATCTTGGGAGTCTTTTAACAACATCTGGGGAATCTCAAGGTGCCCCCTCCTGGAGTAGGGAATCTCAATGTGCTGCTTCCTTACTTTCTATTTCCCTATCTTTCTCAACTACAACATGGGCAGGCAGCATTGTGCTTTGATGTCTATATTCTTAGGTGGGTTAAAGAACAACTACCTGGTCACAGTGCAAATTCCATAGACTCTGAATCAACGTTAAGCTAGTGATCTGTATAAAAGACAGAGAATAAGAAAGAATAGGCAATTATTAAGCAGGATGCTACATAATAATGGCAATGCCTGGATTTAGGAGTCCTTACAGTAGAGGTAATCATATGCCCCTTTCAGCATGCCCAGGCAGCACCCATAATCTCATACACACAGTGATGGTAGGCAATGTCAATTCTAATAATTCATGAGTCTGTAGCTTATTGAGTTTATCGTGGCTTAACTTAAGTGCTTTATTTAAAAACATTGATAAACTTCTTACCCATGAAAATTCACCTTGCATATCATTATGTACCATGATTGTGGGTGAAACATAAACATATAGTGTGGGACTGGACACTACATTGTATATACTTCTGTCTTTGTAACGGCAAACTCAACACAAAAGCTCCTAACCTCTCACTCCTACACTTAGTATGTTGTAGCCTATCAGTTTTCTATGTGAATATCTAGAGAAACTAGCTTATAGGATTAAAGGCAGTCTATCACCTCTCCCATTAATATTAACCCTCATACAGGGCATCTTCCTCTGATAAAGAATATGCTCTATTTCCAGTGTCATAGATTCAATTCAATTCAAAGAAGCTATATTGGCATGGCCAAATGCAAGTTAGCCTTGCCAAAGCATTGAGAATATAGGGGGTATAGGAGAGGGGTGTTGGGGGTTATAGCAATTCATGAAATATCTCAGTCCATAGCAGACTCTGAGATATTGTGGCTATTGTGGTCTTTTCTTCACTCAGAAAGGGATTTCTTTCTCCATGAAACTGAAGTCTGGGAAGAGAACTGAAGTGAGTGTCCCTCACTGCTGAATATTTGGAGCAGTATAGCGCTCAATAATGTTTATCCATTATACATGAGGTGTGCCTTTTGCCACCTATGTAGCAATCTTACTGCTAAAAAAAACCCTCTCCTCACACGCCTGCACTGCCTTATCCTGCTGATGAACAGCTCCAGCCTTTGCTAAATTGTCACGCCTACCCCTGGTGAAAAATTCCTGTAAATACCAAGGCCCTTGGTTGTCCAGTACACCAAGTTTCTCTGTGTGGGTTTTTAAATCCTGCCTTGGAGAATGCCCCATATGTGCAAGATTTGCCCTTTGTATAAGTTACCACTGGAGATGAGCGGACCTGATGCCCCGTGACCCGGACAGATTGGCGGCCAAACAGCCAATCCGGCAAATTGAAGCCCTTAATAACTTCAGGTCAGGCGGCTGAACCTGAAGGCCAAACCCGGCCATCGGGTCTGCTCATCTCTAGTCGCCACACGAACAAAGGCTAAATATATGATCAGTAGTAAGACAGCCCAAAACATCAGTGAAGAAGGATCTGAGAACAAGAGTAGTGCTCGGGAAGCAAAACGCTCTCCCTGTGTGCACCAAGCTGCTCTTACATACTGGATTGAAGTAATTTTTTTTCTTTGTAAATGGAATATTTTCTGTAACACTGAGGGGGCTGTGTCATATATGGAAGAGGTGACAGACTCCCTTAAAATTAAATAATCCTATAAAATATAAGAGGCACAAGAAATTAAAAAATTTTGATTTTATGGCTCAAAGACATCATGATACTAGAACCTTGCTGGTTAATATAATACAATGCTATGTCGTCCTAGAAAAATAATGATACAATTGCTATATGTATATGCTAATCTTAGCTTCATAATGAATATATATCGAGGGATTTATTCTCAAAGATATAATCCTTTTAGGCAAAAACATTTGGGGCCATTTTATTATTGGAGTTTATAGCAAATTGCCCCCAACTGCATATCTCACTAGTGGTGTTCATGTATGGATGTGTCTGGAATTCTCCTAAAGGATTAGGACTACCTAAATTTTGGAAAATATCTTTAGATTTAGATTATTTCCAGTATTTCATTAGTGCCTCCAATATTCAAGTCTTTGGATTTTCAAGTTTTAAAACCCGTGTTGATGATACAGAAAAACAGATGCAGCCATATCTTAAGGCAATCCAAAGATTGGTCAAGCACTTATTAACCAAAGAATGGTAAAAACAGTGATTACAAGGGTCCTTATTCACTTTAAGTATACATTCATAAGAAGCAGTGTCTTATAGCCCAATACCACCAGTGCTCTTAAACTTGAGGGCAGTGTATAAAAGCCCCCTCCACCTCACCCCCATTGCCTGTACATACACAATGATTGATTTGAAAAACAAAAGAACCCAAGATATAAAACAAACAGGAGATCCATTGAAACCAGATTTAGCACAGTTGAAACAATCTTGATAGGATTATATGCTTTCATATGTTATTATGCTTTTTGGGATGCCATTTTACTAGATGAAAAGACTTGGTATTGTCTCAGGGCCAACCAACCCTAGAGCCTACTAAGTCCAATCATCTTAGACATGGACAGGTGTATATCTTAGGCCAGCAAACCTATAGAGTACACAACCAAAGATGCATAATACCATGCCATGGCCCATGTCCCAACAAGAGGAATATCAGTTGCATTATTGGGAAGGTTTAGAATCCAATGCTAAATTCTTCATAGTTTTCACTAAATGTAGAGAGAACAGATGAGTAAGCAAACCGGGTTCAATAATACTAGAAATAAGACTAAATAGGGATTGGCACAAAGCATAGGAGAACTTGGTCCTTTATTTTGTCCCCTTTCTCATTTCCATAAACTTTGGCTTAATTCACCATACTTTTGTTTGAGAATGTTGTTGGGGCCTGATAGGGCCAGGTTCTCACCACCAAAAAGGTCATGGGTACAAGGGCCCCATAGCAGCTGCATGGTCTGCCTCTATGATACATACCCCCTTCCACTTGTCTTTAATTTTTTAAAACCCTTGTCCACATTCATGTGAGGTGCTTCCTTCTGGAATCAAGATTGGCTGGAAACGTACTCCTTGTTCTAAAAGAATAACCCCATGCACTATTGCTTTGCTGCTCGGGTGAGAATCTTGTTGCTTTCGAACTAAACAAGGACTGTCTTGTATAATCTGTCATGTCAATAGTTGGTGGCAGTGCGCCTTGTAGGATACAGAATTGTGTATGTCGTAATGGTTGTAGTATGCTATCAGCAATCAGACCCGTGTACCAGTCCGGCCACTGGAGGAATTACAAAGACATCACTTTTCGTGTTTCTACAGATGTTTGTCGGCAAAATAAATGTATGTGACAACAATATCCATTCTACATTTACCGGTACATTTTGTCTGTTTCCTTATTCGTTGCAGTGACACACGCATGGTTTTGGTGTAAAAGGGATGTAAAAGGGATAAATATTCCCCCAATCTTTCACCCTTAGTACAAATAGACATTAGTTTTGGCTCTAGTCACATTATATACAGACCATCTACAATCTTATAGGCATAAGAGTTTAGAGCGATATATAACAATTGTGCTATAGATCTTTAGGAGGGGAACACATCCACAGTTACTGCTATGCCTAGCTATGCCTAGCATTACTAGAATGCCTGACAGCCTAAGCTGGAGGGGTCTCCAGGAGGTTTGATGTCATCTTTTAAAAGGTGCAATACTGGGGAAAAGTTTTTGAATGGGTACAGAGTGGGGAAATATATAAAAGAAGCTATGCTCACATTCGATCTCCTGCCTGGCACTTAAAGGGGTTGTGCGGAAGTTGAAAAACATGGCGGCTTTCTTTAAAAACAGTTTTTCTAGTGACCATGATTTGTGCATGCTCTACAACTAAGTTACATTCATCTCTATTCAGCTTAGTGACAACACAGACTATGGTCACGTATGGCGCTGTTTTTGGGAGAAAGCAGCCATGTTTTTCAACCTCCAGACACCCCCTGTAATGTTTCCTGCTGTATTTCCTTGTCCTATTTTAAACAACATCTTCCACCAGATTACCAGTGGTAGACTGTCCTAATAAGGCTGCCCGTTACCTCTAGGGAATGATGGGACGCCTTTTCACCAATTTCTGATGCTCTGATGCTCCGGTGTTCCAAAAAAAAGCTTATTAATATATGTAATATAGCCTGATGTGCCCAGGCACATGTCACCTGAGCACCTCCTGGCTCAGTAATTATACCCCCCCCCCCTCCTATTAGTATTCACTATTCTGTCCCCGGCTGTCTACGAAAACAACAAAAAGGGACTTGAGAGTAAATACTTATGAGGGGTGGGGGTGCATAATTAGAGCCTGAGCACCTCAAACTAATTTACATATTTTAATTAACTTCTTTTTTGGTAACACCGGAGGAGCAGGAATTAGTGAAAAGGTGTCCCATCATCCCCTATAGGTAACGAGCAGCCTTATTAGGACAGTCTACTGGTATTTGAAGACTGTGTGTATATATATATATATATATATATATATATAGAGAGAGAATATATCTAATAATATGATTATAACCAATGCATTTACAAATCACTTAAATCACTAATTCAAAGCCGAACGCTCATCTACCTATGTAGTTTGTTATTTTCTGCCATTTATGCTGTACCTACTTTAGCTTCGGACTTTCAAGTATAAGGTAATTCCAGCTGTAGTGGTGACATTTGTGCTTTATTTTATGCCTTAAATAGAACAAATTAAAAAAATAAGGTAAATGATTTACACTTACCAGTTATGGTGAACATGTTTATAGGTTTGGCAGATGCTATTATGATCACCTGTTGTATAATATAACTTTGTATGTGAGAAGTGTTTCATACATGTCATAGTTTCCATGTCTATAAATGTAATTTATTACACTGTGTCAGTACAGTAATGGTGGATCTTATGACTATATAATAGAATGGCTTAATAAAATGTTTATTTGGGATTTGCTATTACATACATCTTATGCAGCATATGTAACACTTTGCCTTTCAAGATCTTCCACTCACAAATATCTCTGAACAAAGCTTTGGCAAGAATATTATCCGATGATAGCACTTAGATATCCCTTAAGACAAAAGAACAATTTATCAGAGATTTAAGCCTTATTGGAGAACTCTTAACTTGTGATGACGGTTCACCCTAAATAGGTTCTTACATTGACTACAAGGGGACTACACACCTGCCGATGGTGGTCAGGAGGTAGGTTCCTCCATTAAGGGACTGTGTATAAAAGTGGACAGGGTCGCAGGCAACTTGTATTAGGATCTAGCATCAATGGGGCTCTTAAAACCCTGATGGTGGTAGATAACGGAAAGGTAAGGCTAATAAAACATCTAGGTTACAAGTCATTATATTTGCCTTACATAACTTTATAAACGTTATAATATCTCTTTTGCTGTAAGCACAAGAGTCCCAGGAGTAGATCCTTGCTCTGTAGTGTATGGGCTCTACATTAAATGCTCCTCAGGGGAGGAGTTAAGGAGTGTGCAAAAGGGTCAACCCCCTCCCCTTACACTTGAGATCACAACTCAAGATGAATCACAACTTGTTTTCCTAAGTTCTACAAACATCATATTAACAGTGGCATACTTATGAACTGAGGTACATTAAAGGGTCTGGTCACTTTATCTCATGGTTTTTGTAATATGTGTGTAGGTGTGAGGGGCAGCATATTAGGTAATTAACCAATATACAGCTATTAAAAGTTCTGCAGTACTTTCTTGAAATGTAAAGTAAAGCCCCTGGCTCAGAAATGTCTTTCATCATGTGATTCTAACTGTCCATGACCATTTTACCTCAAACCTTAAAGGGGCTGCACACTTTAAGCACATTATAGAAAATGATTGATATTGATTGTGTAATGAAAAGTTCTATAATTTTCAAATATACTATCAATTCTTCATGTTTTTCTTCTTGCAGTCATGCAACAGGGAGCTTCATTGTTTACTTCCTTAAGATAAACACTGGTCCCTGGTCATGTGATGTCACACAGGTGCAACGTTTGTCAGCATCACACAGTTTTGATTACACTGTGTGTTATAATGAGCCGTGCACCTATGTCACATCACATGACAAGGGACCAGTGTTTATCTGTAGGAAGTAAAGAATGGAGAATGAATGCAAGAAGACCATGAGGAACTGATACAGAAAGTATATTAGAAAATGTTCTAACTTTTCATTATACAAATAATATCAATTATTTGCTGGAATGTGCTTAAAGTGGACAACCCCTTTAACATATTTTCCCCTTACTCAGAGTAGTTTTAAAGGGTCAGAATTGCTGACAGACTTCCAAAATTGTGAGCACACGTCTGTCCAATAGAGTTTTGGAGAAATAACTTGTATTTCCTTACAGTGTTAGTTGTCCTTCCAGGCTCTTTTATCTAAATATGATACGATGACTTGTGACTTTTAGAGCAAAGTAAACATTAAAAAACTAAAATAAATAAATCTTAAGCAGAGCCATTGGATTATCTCAAAATTATAATAGTATAATAGTCAATAGTATAATTATTCTATGCAGTACACTGAAGCTTTCTTGAAAAGATCTTTGGCCGCTCCACTTGCCGTCAATCCTATTTATTTTAATGTATGTATTTTCCTGACATGTTTTCTTAATGCATTCTATCATGTTATACTTGGCAATGTAATTTTATGAATTAGATGTTCAAATACAGTGCAGATAAATGTGCACAAAGCATTGATGTTTTTATTCTGTATCTGCTCAAATGTTACATTGTAACCATCTTCTCTTTTCCTTGAGAAAGACTACGTAGGTGGCAACTACATTATCTAAACATTCATTATAGTTGTCTCTGTTGTAGTGTACATCTATAGATAACATATATATAATATTTCATAAATAATATAGATGGCAGGATCAGAAGCGCTTCTAGTGACACAAGAGCTATTAGGTGTCTTATACCTAGGGGGCTTCATTAGTTCCCTTTAATCATAAGTTCCACCACATACGTGTTCACAATGACAAATGCTTAGTCAGAAATGGTTTACTGCTAGTATCAATTATTAGAAAACATCCGAAATGATTGAAAAGGTTATGTCTAATTGTGTTCCATGCTTAGGGATTACACAGAGTGTGGTCTCCTTCCTCACCTTCCCAAACTAAGTAGAAGAGAACAGAAAGAGAAATATTAGGAAGTGTAAAGTTAATTATACACATTAATCCAATATGGACAATACTTGTTGATTTTGTCAGAATCGGCCAGCCATCTAAGTATGGAGACCATCAATGGCAGATATCAAGGCCAGCTGAATCCTTTGTTCCCATGGGAGATAAGCCAACGCCACCACCAGAGCCAATCTTTTTGAGGCTTATAAGAATGTCCTGTAAAAAGAATCTGGGCTGTGTCTAGTTCTGGACATCACCTTGTTATATCTTCGTATTGGTCAAGGTGAAAATGATGGCATTTATAACTCATCAGCTATTAACAAACTACAATTCCACTGCGGAATCCTGGATAAAAGCCTCCAAACCAATAATAAAAACTGCAAAATAGCAATGTTGCATGTAGTTGAATAGGGAATAATCTAAGCAATCTTCCTCTAATACCCAGTATATTGGGTATGTTCTGAGTTCAGTAGTAACAGCACAAAGTCCAGGTGTAAAGTGTCACCTCGACCAGTGTTATAACCTGTACTAATATTAATGGAAATCTACCATTTAAAAAAATTTAAAAAACATGTACTCCCCTCTGCTCCTCTTCACCTTGATCTCAGCGATGTCCTTCGCTAATCTTGTCAGCGCCGGGATCACCTAGAAAAGAAACAGATAATTAGCAGCACGGAGAGCAGGGACAAGATTTCCAGTTTTCCGGGCTTTTAATTATGAATGCCCCACTTTGTGACGTGTCCTCCCTCTCCCAGCATGAGAGAGGTAGGTGGCGGGGGTGTGCATAATTAGCATCTTGTCCCCACACTTCTTTTCTAGGTGATCCCGGCATGTCAAGACTAGCGACAGACACCTCTTAAGGTGAAGTGGAGCCGAGGTGAGTATCTGTAAATGTTTTTTACTTTTTTAAATGGTAGTATACTTCAAGCTTAGTGGTGCATATATAAAACTTTATTGCAGCAGAAAGAGTAACAAATTCATGTTGTCAGAGTTTCTATCAGTGAGGTATATACCACCATTGATGAAAAGATTGCTTACGCTGCAATTGTCTTATATTTCATGTGGTGCATTTTTTATTTAGGAGTACTGTAAAATCCGGGCTTTGTGCTACCACTATAACCCGCATTGTATATGGCAACGGCAGTGAGCAATCTAGAGAAGAATGTATTCTAGTACAATTTGACCCTCACATGTTCAGTTAATTTTTAATCCCTGTACAGTGCATGGATATACAATATGTATAGAGTAAATCACAATATACAATGTAAAGTGTCTTACAGTAAACACCATTGAATAATGTGTCAGCTCTTAGTATAAGAGAATGAAGTATATGTCATAGGACAGTGAGAACTGTGTAACATAACTGCACCCCGGAGTGCCTCATTGTGTTAGTTCTGCTACGTTAGATGGTACTGTAACCACTGAAATTTAATGTGTTTTTGGGCCAAATAATTCTTTAGGAATCTTATCATTCATGGAAAAAGATCACTCAAAAGTATGAAAAATAAACATTTGAACAAAAATGTAATGTCTCCAGTCTTTTTTCTTGTGCTTTTCAGTGTGTAGTATGCCATTGTTACTTCCATAACCACCACAGGTCCTGTGCAATTTTCTGAGCCGATTGCTCAACATTGGGAGGAAAACTGTGTAACCTTCTGCCTCAAAAGATGTTGGAAGGCTACACTGCATGACCAGTTATAGTATTGACTTTATGTAAGATATATATACGGTATACAGGTGGTCCCCTACTTAAGAACTCCCAACTTACATACGACTCCTAGTTACAAGCGGACCTCTGGATGTTGGTAATTTCCTGAACTTTAGCCCTAGTCTACAATAAACAGCTATAACAGTTATCAGAGGTGTCTGTAATTAAGCTTTATTGTTAATCTTAGTTCTCATGACAACACAACATTTTTAAAATTGATGCAGAGACCAAAAAAAATTCTGGCTGGGGTTACAATTATAAAATATACAGTTCTGACTTACATGCAAATTCAACTTAAGAACAAACCTACAGAACCTATCCTGTATGTAACCTGGGAACTGCCTGTAATTGAGAGAAGCTCCTCCTCCTCTGTTTTCACTCCACTCCTGGTTTGGACATCAAAAACTACATCTGAAAAAGGGAAGGAAATTATGACCAATGACTATAAGCAGAGTAATGCATTCAATAACTTTTCAGATGGTATAACTGAAGGAAAAATATGCTGTTCTGCAGGATGCACAGCACTATGTTCACATGGATTTTGAAGCAGGAAAATATCCATCAATTCTATATGGTTTTCTTAATCTCTGCTTGCGGTCATGCAACAGGAAGCTTTATTCTTCACTTCCTGTAGATAAATACCGGTCCATGGTCAGGTGATATTACACAGGTGCATGGCTCATTCTATCACAGAGTGTAATCAGAGCTGTGTGATATAACAAGTCATTCACCTGTGTGACATAACAAACCATGGACCCGTGTTTATCTACAGGAAGTAAACAATGTAGCTTGCCGTTGCATAACAGCAAGGAGAAATCTAGAACACTGTAGAAGTATAGAAGGTATATTGGAAAATTGAATAACTTTTCATTTCACAAACAATATCAATTATTTGCTGGAATGTGCTTAAAGGGAACCCGTCACCACTATTTTCACAAATACAGGTAGTGGCAGGTTCCCATAGAGCTCTAATAACTATCTGACACCCTGCTTTTAGCTAAAAATTGTTCCCCTCAGATCCCCATAAAATCAGAGTTATAATCTTGCCTGGTATCTATGCAGCTTTGGAGCTAGTCCACGGGGGCGTGGCCTAATGTCATGTGACCAGGGTGACATCATCAAAGGTCCTTGAGCTACTTAATATGAAAACTATACCCCATGTACATATCTGACCACATAAAACCATCACAGCAGCCTCCATGGACTTCTACTCCTCTCCATGCAGGCTGCTGTGATTTCATGTGATAAAATATGCTGTGATTTCATGACATATATGCTTAGTGTACAGCTCCTAATGCTACAAAAGCTATAGGACCTGCGATGATGTCACCCTGGTCACATGACATTATAGCAGCATACAGAGATAGGGATGGGGAGGAGCTGCTGGATTCAGCCCGAGGAGGCCACGCCCACCTGGACTACATGTAGCCATGCTTAGTTACCAGATAAAACTATAAAGTTGAATATATGGGAATCTCAGGGGCATAATTTTTAGCTACAAGCAGGGTGTCAGATAGTTATTAGAGCTCTATAGGAACCTGTCACTAGCTGTATTTGTGAAAATAGTGGTGACGGGTTCCCTTTAAAGTGAACAACCCTTTTAATGCCCCCACATCGTGTTATAGCCCCTTCCTGTGGCCAACTCCCTTAAGGACTCATATAATACCCCCTCTTTAATTTTATTCACCCTTTCATTTTGTCCTCCACTTCTATTTATCTCCCCATAGTTATAATGCCTGAGCTTTCTGCACTCCTCCCCCTCCTCTCTTCCCAATGTGGCCTCCTGCCCTCCATCCTCCTCTTACTGTGGTCTCATGTCCTCCCTCCTCCTCTTACTGTGTCCAGTCCTCCATCCTCCTCTTACTGTGGTCTCATGTTCTCCCTCCTCCTCTTATTGTGTCCCCTGCCCTCCATCCTCCTCTTACTCTGGTCTCATGTCCTCCCTCCTCCTCTTACTGTGGTCTCATGTCCTCCCTCCTCCTCTTACTGTGGTCTCATGTCCTCCATCCTCCTCTTACTGTGGTCTCATGTCCTCCAACCTCCTCTTACTCTGGTCTCATGTCCTCCCTCCTCCTCTTACTGTGTTCCCTGTCCTCTATCCTCCTCTTACTGTGGTCCCTGTTCTCCACATGCATAAAGCAAAAAAAAAAAACCTTCCTCGTTCCCTTGCAGCAGTCCCACTGTAATTCTGGTAATTCTGACAGGGCTCTGAATGTGACTCGGAGGAGGGTGAGGAGCCATCTGAAGGGAGGCACTACCACCTCACATATCCGCTAAAAAGAAGTAGATAGCTGAGGAAGTAGCAGGACGCGCCTCTACAGCTGTAAAGTATGGCACCAGCAGGAGCCGGACAAATCAGGGTAGTCCTGGACAATCTCCCAACTGCCCAGGAGGCAGGACAACGATTGAAACCAGGTCAGTCCCACCAAATCCGGGATGGTTGGGAGCTATGACTTTGAAGCCATTACCCATTGCCTTCAATGATCTTGAAGTTCTGTGACTTTCCATACTGTGTTTTCCACGGGATATGATGTATATATTTTGTGCAGACAGGGGCAAAAGTATGTCTCTGCCTGCCGGTATATGTCTCTGGATACAGATGCATTGTCTACCTCTGAGACACTTTTGACAAATCCACCCCAATGCCATGGCTTCTAGAGAGGAACAGACCTGGTATACCCGACATTTTGCCGGATTGGTGGCCAAACATCCAATCCAGAAATAGACACCTCTAACATCTAGCTATGGCTATGATTGGCCAGGAGTGTCCCTAGTGGCTTCCTCTTTTTTAATAATGTGTCCAATTTAAATTGGCGAATGTGGGGAGAGGGATTTGGACCCAGAGAATGTGCAGAACCACGCCATTACACAGATACAGGGGGTCCTCAATACTAAAGACTCCCTAGATATGATGTGCACTTCAGTAACCCCCATACACATCCATCTGATTTGTGTGTTGATTGTTAATAAAGTTATTGTACTAAACGGAAGTACTCATCCCCCGCAGTTCTATTCCGATTGGTCGCAGGCGCGCCTGGATTTCACGTTGATTGGCTGACGAATCACGAGGCCCCGCCTACTACATTGATTGCGAGTTTTCGGGAATAGCATTATAATCTCGCGAGAGCACAGTGTTGTGCACCGTATCCGTGGGCCGGTACAGTCCCGGGATGGAGCTGTACGATGAGCTGCCCGAGCCGCCGCGGGCTCCTGGTGAGCGCTTAGTCCGTGTCCACATGTACATGAGTCAGCGCAGGGAGGGCTGTACATTGTAGTATACAGAGTAGTGCGCAGTCTGATCATGGTGCTCTATACTATCCTGCTGGTCCGGATTTGGGTCAGTGACATGATACAAGTGCAAACCCTGCAGAGCTATACCCCAGTGTATGTGTCAGTGTGGATGTCATGGCTGGATCATGATAACCATGCAGATCACATCTGCCCACAGCATCTGAGGGGTTACTCCATCCTTTATAATAATAATAATCTTTATTTATATAGCGCCATCAAATTACGTAGCGCTTTACAAACCATAGGGGACATATACAACTATATTACATTACAAAGAACAAACAGTCATATAGAACAATAGGAGTGATGGCCCTGCTCACAAGAGCTTACAGACTATGAGGATGAAGGGGTGACACAAGAGGTTGTATAATGGTCCAGCCATTCTTTATAAGGGAACAATATAAAAATAATTTAATAAATAATTTACTAAACAACGATGTTGCTGCTTGAACCAGCCATCAGCCGCCATCTTATTTACAGGGTCCTAGGTGAAAAAGACTGCAGCCAAGCCTGGAGCTTGGTATATATCAGCTGTTTGCCAGATAACAGATAGGATGGATTAATAAAGGGAGAGTTGACATTTCATGCGGTTAGCGAGTGTGATAAGCTTGCCTAAAGAGATGGGTTTTAAGAGCACGTTTGAAGCTTTGGAGAGTGGGTATTAGTCTGAGAGTCTGGGGAAGAGCATTCCAGAGAACTTTATCATGGAAAGTAACAAATCTGGGGGAATGTGGAAGCCTCTCAAAGTTTCCCAGAACTGCCATTCATTTATTACTATTGAATAAATTGGATATCAGACCTGTATCATGCACTGTAATACAATAGGGGATAAGAAATGCATAATAATAACTGCATGTTCTAAACTAAAGAAACTTCAAAAAACTGTTAACATCACACTTTTCCATTTGGAGAGGACAGATGAACTTGATGTCCATCCCTGCATCCAAAAACATTCATTCTGGGAAAAGAAGAATATTCCTGCAGACATTGGCATCTTCACATTCACTTTTATTTTTTTAAATCGTGCTGTATTCACTGAGGTTTTTTCTCGTTTTTTTAGTGCAATCCAAGGAATGTGGCTCCTGGAATTTTTGTGAATAATAAAAATTGTGTGCTCAAGGTGCACAAACTAATTTTGACGTTTTAAAGGGGGTTTCCCACCAAACAAGATGGGGCCTAACTTGTTGACCAGTGGGGTTTTTTTTAGGGATGAGACCCCCACAGATCATGAGAATGGGGGGGGTCAGAGGTACCACCATCGGATCCCTTGTTACTCCCACTAGATGACTAGAGCTTGTCAATCTCTCAGCTCCATAGAGATGAATGGAGCAGGACGGACATGCGTGGCCGTCTGCTCCACTCATCTCTGGGAGCAACGAGGGGTCTGACGGAGAAACCTCTGACCCCTTGTTCTCATGATCTGTTGAGGTCTCATCACTGAGACCCCTACCGGTCAAATAGCTAACTTGTTTTGTGAGAAAACCCTTTTAAGGGTGATTTCTCACAGACTCCTGAGTCTTGTGTATCCCACAGACATTGAAAAGTATGACTTGGTCTACATGCACATAAATGTTGTTTTTGTCCAAAATGTTTCAATTTTTTTTTTAATTGATGGCACTCTGATGCATTCATTTCAATGGACTCATGCACATGAACGTGCATTTAATGGATCCATGTGGAGGCTGTAGAAAAATAAAGATTGTCTCCATTTACAGATCAGTGTATAGGTAAAACAATCGTGTGGCCTTTCTAGAATTCAGGACAAGCTGGTCACCTCCAAAACACATGACCCTTAGGTCATGTGTTATGATATACTGACTGTCCACTGGGGACATACTCACTGATGACAGACAGACCACAAAATGGAGCCCAGATCTGTTGCTTGCTGTATCCTGCAAAAAAAAAAAAAAAAATACCTACAGATACCTCGAAAAATCGAGTTATTGCTGGACTGAGCTCATACAGCAAAATATATGAGAAAAGTTTTGTTGGAAGTAAGGCATATTTGCCATCATCTGCCTCCAGTTCTAGGGGCATCCAGCATAACTTTGGCTGTATAGATGTGTAACTGCACCAGCATCCAGTGCATGATGTGTGTGATTTCATTTCTCTTCTTGTATATCTCAATGATGTGTTAGTACTTCCCTACATCCCTGTATAACACTAAGTCACCTTCTGTGTTCTTCTTATTAACAAGGTTCAGAACTAACAGAACCAATGTTCTTGCAGCCCAAGCAAAATCTTCACCTGACCACCAACCTCCAAATGGTAACTCTAGTGGGAAACGAAGAGCAGAAGCGAGTGACTTGGACAGCTGTGAGGGCGCGCACCAGGAAAAGAAAGTTTGTAAAGGTTTTCACACAACATAACAATGCACATGGACTGTGTGTGTCTGCAAGCTGTGTATCTATAGATTCTAATGCAGGATGTTATAAGGGAGGAGCAGAGCCGATAGGATATAATGTACAATCTGCTGACGCCATGTTATAGAGAAGGAAGAAGTGAGCGGATGGAACACTATGTACAATCTGCAGGCAGCATGTTATAGAGCAGGAAGAATGGATCAGATTGTACAAAGTGTCCAATCTACAGGGAACATGTTATAGAGCACGAGGAGCTGAGCACATTGTACTTAGTGTCCTATCTGAATGCAGCATGTTATAGAGCAGGAGGAGCTAAGCTAATTCTACATAATGTCCTGTCAGCTGGCAGCATATTATAGAGCAGGAAGAGCTGAGCAGATGGTATGTAGCGTCTTGTCAGCAGGCAGAGCTCAATGAGAAATAAGTATGAGGGTTGGTTTGGAAGTATTTTAGTGGTCTGATCATAGGAGGGACACTTTGGGCAGGGCATTAATGATGTTAATACTTAATAATATTATAATATTTTCAAATTAAGGAAATTCTGAATTTACAGTATGTGGGGCAGTGATGGCGAACCTCTTAGAGACCGAGTGCCCAAACTTCCACCAAAATCCACTTTTTTAGCGTGAAGTGCCAACATGGAATTTTATACAGTAACTTATTGCTCCCTGTTCTTCCACATCTTTCAATCGTATCGGCCCCCTGAGGCCACCAGTACAGTTGACAAGAGGAGGGAAAATTCAAACTATCATTGTAGCTTCTCTCTACACAGGAAGAATGGTGGGTCCAGCAGGAGGACCTCCAAAGATATTGCAGTTCTGTCAACACCTTCTCACTTTCCCTGCAGTTCCAAACAGCCAATAAAGTGTCGCTTTAAAATAGCGCTGAGAGCAGCATCTCTTAAGTTGTCTGGGACTGTAGGAAGATTCAGTGTTTAGTGAACTCTGATGGTCTGAGTGCCTGCAGAAAGGGCTCTGAGTGCCACCTCTGGCACCCGTGCCATAGGTTCGCCTCCACTGATATAGGGGGTAGGATCCATTTATATATGTTATATCTGTTCTTTTTATACATGTTATATAGGTTTATATTGAATGCATTAAAAGTACTAATTGAGATCATGCATTATAGCAGTGGATATGGTCACAGCCTGAAATAATGTTCCTATTGTACATCTGAGCCCCACACCTTTTTTGGTAGAAGAAATAGCATCAAGTAACAATAAGGCAAACCTGGGTGAGCATACAGCTGAGCTCTGGAGAGGAGGAGGGATGAGCGCTGATCACCCCTCCCCTCTCCATAGAAATACATAGCGCCCGGCTATACACAGGAAAAGAGAGAGCATTCTCAATCTTTTTCCTGTGCGCAGTACGGCACCGTGAGACGTGTGTGGGCACCATAGCCTTCTATGGGGGCTTATATTGAGCCGCAAACTTGACAGATCTATGATACAACGGCTGTGAAAGCAGCATAAGTGTGTAATAGAACCTCTAAATACTTATGTGATGGCACTGATATCCAAAAAAATGGATAAGGTGCAATGTTTCAGCTCATCCATAGAGTCTTTATCAAGTATGCTTGATAATGGCTTTATGGATGAGCTGAAACGTTGCACCTTAATTTGCCATGGGTGAATAAAGATCACCTTTATACTTACTGGAGTGCTGTCTCATTGCATTTTTTTGGATATCTGACCTTACAAACCGGTGGATCGGGTTTGTTGGAGGCGTGCACCCACCATTGGACTTGATCCATTACACTCACTGTGCTGCTCCACAATTGGACTGTGATGGGACTGATATACTGCAGGCATCAAGCCTACTATCACCTATGAATTGGTCTATTACAGCATCCACAATCCAAAATTTAGGGAATATCATTCTGGTTCTTAATAAAAGGAAAGTTTTAATTTACATTTTACATTGTTTTCCCCAATCTGTGCACATCCCTATCACATATATTAAAAAAGCGTGTGAATAAAATATACTTGTGTGGTTGTAATTACCCCCTAACCACAGGATATTGGATAACAGTCTGATAGGTGGGGTCCGACTTGGGGGAATTTCACTAATCTTGATAATGTGGGTCCTATTTTCAGTAATTATATGAAGCATTTGACCTGGATTGTTGGAAATTGCATAGCACAGCTCGGCTATCTCCGCCACTCCCATGTGCTAATTTCATGGGACATCCCATTCAGCTTGACTACTACACAATTGTATCATTATTTGCTAGACCCCTTTCTATTCAGTTGAGCTCATTGGGCACAATTATTCAGCAGTTCTGTTATTTTTCTGTTACTTTTTGTTCCTTCAATGGAAGCGAAGAATTTAAAGGAAACCTACCACTTGTAGTGGCAGGTTTCTGATGGAAATACCGAGCACTAGCTCAGGGTGAGCTGGTGCCGGAGCTTATTTTCGTTAGTGTTTTAAACCGCGGTATCGCGGTTTAAAACACTTTTTAAACTTTATAGCCGGCGCAGGCAGGTACACGCTCGGCGCTTACCGTGCGCGCGGCTACATAGGAAGTGAATGAGAGCCGCGCGCATGGTAAGCGCCGAGCGCGTACCTGCCTGCGCCGGCTATAAAGTTTAAAAAGTGTTTTAAACCGCGATACCGCGGTTTAAAACACTAACGAAAATAAGCTCCGGCACCAGCTCACCCTGAGCTGGTGCCCGGTATTTCCATCAGAAACCTGCCACTACAAGTGGTAGGTTTCCTTTAAGGTATTATTCAGGCAGCTGCCACAAGGGGGCAGAAGAAGCCTTACTCATGTACTATTTGAACCTATTAAGTGTTTGAGCATTGCATTTACACCAATGTCTGAACCTACAGAATATTCTTATAATAATGTAACGTCGTAACATAGAATGAATTAATTCTATGCTTTGTTTTTATGAATGAAGCCAAGGAAGTGCCACAGGATAGCAAACAATAAAGTGACCAGGAAATGCAAGGAAGTTAGACCTGCCTATTCCAACATCAAGGAGATCAGATCCGGAGCACTATACATTGTACAATGTTCCGGAGTGTGAATGCTCCATTCTCATTGTAGGTGTCCCATAGTGGGTGTGGGTACCGTCTTCTCTCCCACCACTTCATTACATTAGCTAGAATAGACTCTCAGAGCATTGTGCTCTCTTGATGAAAAAATAATTTTCAGTTCCGACTGTACTTATCTGCAACTAACTTATTTTTATATATCTAGGATTCTTCTCTCTAAGAGCTCACGTAGCAGAAAGGAGAGGAGAAAGGGAAGAGTTACAGGATGCTCACACTATTTGTGATCTAAGCGAGGAGTGCCAACCTATGCTGAACAACATGTAAGTATCAGGGTGAATGACATATCATCTTAACATCAAATGAATATTCATGTTCCAAAGGATAGAGGTCCCAGTATCAACGGTGGGCCTGACTCTCCTGATGATGATTTAAAGGGGTTTTCCCATTTCAGCAAATAAATGTTACCATTTGTGTAATGAAAAGTTATACAATTTTGGGATATGCTTTGTATATCAATTTCTCAAGGTTTTCTAGATCTCTGCTTGCTTTCAGTCTATTGAAAGCTTCATTGTTTATTTCCATTGGATAGAAATCTGACCTCCTATCTGTCTGGGTAAGGCTTAAGGATAGCACCCTATTCCTTTGTTTTTTGATTGTCCTTCTGTTTTGTTTTTAATTTTTTTTTTTCATACTAATGAGCCGTGCACCTGTGTGACCACGGTCAGATTTCTGTCCACTGGAACGAGACATAGAAGCTTTCTATAGAAGAACAGCAAGCTGAGATCTAGAAGACAGCGAGGAATTGATACAGAAAGTGTACTGGAATTTTTCATCTTACAAACAATAACATTTAATTTTCCAAAAAGGGAATACCCCTCTAAGGGATAGCAGCAATCGAACTCACCTCTGCTGTACTTTTAGCAGTGGTGGTTATGTGTATGCAACAAACCTTTAGTCTGCTCTGCCACTACTCATGGTACAACATTTAGCCACAATATTTATAGTGTGTGTGGCAGATAACGAGAATTGGATGCAGACGAAACTTACATTGATGACAAGAGATAGACCAGTGCTTTCAAAAGGCCCCTTTAAGTGTTTAGCATGATTTGTTAATGAGTATATTACAACAAGCATATTACAACAAAGCGGAAAATATGACTACATACGAGTCTTTCCCTTGTGTTACCATTGGGTGTGTTTTTCCGTAGATCCCGCCTTTCTTACTACGCCGTGTTTGATGGTCATGGTGGTTGTCGGGCAGCACGATATGCAGCACAAAATCTGCACCGCAATCTTGTGAAAAAGTTTCCTCGAGGTAAGTACATTCCTTTGTAGTCAATGTTGGCCAGATACTGTGCAGTGCGCACTTTGGGTCTCTTCGCACTGCGTCTGAGCAAGGGCAGGACCTGCTCCTGCCCTATTTTTCGGCGGTGCTGTTGCGGCAGTGCACATGTAGCCTTAAGTTATATCACTAAGTAATGGAAGAAGAGTTGTGCTGAGTCTCTGCTTGTCTATTGTTACAGGAGAAGGAGGCAGTGTGGACAAGGCAATAAAGAAGAGTCTGCTTGATGCTTTCAAGCAAACCGATGAAGAGTTTCTGAAGCAGGCGGCCAGCCAGTGGGTGTCATACTCAACTCTGCAATAGCGTCATTCATTCTCAGATTATTACCATTTCTATCTGTTTTATTCTGCAGGAAGCCAGCATGGAAAGATGGCACAACAGCTTTATGTGTACTGGTTGCAGATAACGTCCTCTATATTGCAAATCTCGGAGACAGCAGGGTGAGCACTGAACATCCTTCACCTAACACTACTAATGCAGCCTGCAGTGGAAATAGACATATACTTAGAAGTTACTAAACTATATTCAGTATTGAGACATTTCAGCGGGCATGTCATTTGGATAGGTTTTCTTTAATCTATATTCTAGCAGTATAGATAAATATGGGCCCCGCTACTGCCTGTTTCTTTATGCTTGCACGCCTATGTCTGTCTTGGCATAAATGTTGGACTCTGATATTTTATTCCATGCCAGATCTCCATTCCAATGCTCTGTGCTGTTTTCTTGAGCTAGGCTTTGCTCTGCAGGATGAACGAAGAAACCCAAAAACCCACAGTTTTGAGCTTGAGTAAAGAACACAGTCCCACCCAATATGAAGAGAGGATGAGGATCCAGAGAGCGGGAGGAAATGTGAGGTGAGCATCCTAACTGTTTTGGATTGGTGTGTTCCAAAATACAGCAAATCCTGTTATTGATCTGTATTATCCTATATGATCACAAATGGCATGAGGAGTTCTGTGAGAAGCTGGCACCAGCTACTTGGCATGTCCTTTAGTTCTTGTGTCAACAATTATTTCATCACGTTCTGCCTTCAGGGTGGAGGAGCCCCTAGCTTTCGGGTGTGTACAGTTTTCTGCAGAATCAGCAAATTCTGTGAAATGCCAGGCAGTTATCTGTGTAAGCCACACTGCAGACTCTCCTCTGCCCGCGGGTTAAATTTGCTGAAAAAGTTTCACCAAGATATGGAGTGCGAGATGCCTCCCAGCTGAAAATCTCTTACAAAAGACTCCTGGTGAAAGATATGTAGTCTAAGCGCTTAGCGGGAGGGTTTTCTTTTTTACTTTCCTGCTATTAACCAGATGTGTATTTGGCTGCACAAGAAACATGTCTGTAAAACCACACAAATCACTACTGCACTTTTATATACAAAGTATTTCCACAACATTTTGGAGATCACATTTGTGATTTCGTCATCAATTAAACTTTAAAATGAATTTCAAAGATGTTTCATGGGGTTGAGATTGGGGCTCAGTGCAGATCACTAATCTCATCAAACTACTTCTTTATGGACCTCTGTTTCTGGTGAGGGCATAGTCTGTGTCCAGAAAGTTGGGAGCATAAAGTAGCCTAAAAATAAAGGTTGTCCCCGACTTAAAGGACATGTACCAACAGGATGAAGGACTGTATGCAAATGAGCCTGAGGGGCTCCAGGCATTAACACCTATGGAGCCTGGAGCTCCTAAGGCTCTTTTGCATGCAGTCCTTCATCCTGGTGGTGATGCCCTTAAGGATACCTGACTTCTGGTGAAGTCTCTGGATGTTACTTTGGTCCCAGGCTGCAATGATCAGCTGTAAGATGTCTAATTGAGCTTTATTGATAATCCTTGTTCCCATGAAAGCACAACATTTTGAAAATCCAATTGTCACTGGGACAAATAAACATTTCCCCTGGAGTTACAAATTTAAAGTATTCCTGTTCCGACTTGCATACAAATTCAACTTGAGTACAAACCCAAAGAAACTATTTTGTACATAACCCGAAGAGACTGCCCGTAAACTATTTGATCCAGTGGAAATCAATTTATACATAAAGGAAGCCTGTAAAACTATAGATTTTGTACCACTGTTCCACAACCGCTCAGTTATTGAAGCCACCAGTCCCAGCAGGACTCACAGGGTCTCTCCCAATATCACAAGGAATGCTAGAGGAGGCTTCACAGATAACTACTGATTGACTGGTCAATAATCTGGTAATAATCTTAATTCTTAATAACCACAATATTTATTTTGTCTTGACAGAGATGGGCGAGTCCTCGGGGTGTTGGAAGTATCACGTTCTCTAGGTGATGGACAGTACAAACGTTGGGGTGTTATTAATGTCCCAGATGTGAAAAGGTGTCCACTAACTGATCATGACAGGTACGTAAGGTTCTTATGAAGATGTACCTTGGATTTCATCATTGCCTTGAATTTACTGTTAGACATTTATGTATCTGTAATCTTGTCAAGAGGTGTGCATAATACTCATGATTATCCCACAGTATATTTGTTTTTCTTTTTTTTTTCTAGGTTTGTTTTATTAGCATGTGATGGCCTTTTTAAAGCCTTCTCAGCAGAAGAAGCCATCAATTTTATCCTTAGCCATGTGCAAGTAAGTTTTTATATAGCTCAAAATGGCATTATGAAAAAGAAAAGGATATTAACCCCCTACCCGCACATGGACGTAATAATACGTCCCTGCGGGAAGATACTTTTCCAAACTGGGACGTGCTATTACGTCCAGCTTCTGGCACCAGCTCATGAGCAGAGCCAGCACCAGTAGCCGTGGGTGTCAGCTGTATGCTTACAGCTGACACTGCATTCTAACACACAATCGGAGCTGGCTCAGATTGCGAGTGTTAACCCCTTACACTCGATGTAAGGGTTTTACTCTTAAGGATTGAACTCCCGGTGCCACTTACCAGGGGATCCAAGCCTCTTCAGGGCAGCCCCAAGGTCTGCCAAGTGCCCTGAGACTGCCCAACGCCAGCCAGCATCAGTCAGACCCGTATGGTCAGAGCATGCCAGACAGTTTACACTGCTCTACAATGCATTTAGTATTGTAGAGCAGTGTATTGGACTTGAACCAGCAATCAGAGCATCACTTGTTCAAGTTCAATTTTGGACACGGTAAAAAAAAAAAATTAAAAAATATATATATATATGCCCCCTCAAATGTCACTTTCCCTTACAAACACTTAATAAAGTATAAAAAAACATTGCCACATCTGTAATAATCTGTATAATAAAAAAATCTTTGGACCCACAAGGTGATCGCTGTATAAATAAAACCCCAAAAAAGTTCCGGAAAAATTTATTCCTGCAAAACTATGCTCTAAAAGTCTTTAAAAAGCTCCAAAGTAAGACCGCTAAAAAGTACAACTCTTCTCGCAAAAAAATAACCACTTAACCTTGTTTTTCAGCTGAAAAATAAAACTTATGCCTCTGAAAAGATGGTGATACAAAAATTAGATTTTCTCTAATTAGAAAAAAAAAGCCAAATAATGAGGGTTCTCTGTAATCGTGGTGACTGATAGAATACCATTTTAATGGTGAACAGCCCCAAAAAAGCAAAAACTCTTAGCAAAAATTAAGCATTTTAATTTCCTCCGCCAACAAAGGGTTAATAAAATCTTATCAATTATCTATTTAAAAAAAAAAAAATTATAGCCTGTACATTTTGTACATAAGTTGATCGGTGTAGTTTCCATAATGGGGTAATTTTGAGTCTAGCTATTATTTAGGCCTCTCACAGTCTATTGCTAGTTGAGGAGGTCCATCTAAATACAGGCGGTCCCCTACTTAAGAACACTCGACATACGACCCATAGTTACAAACGGACCTCTGGATATTGGTAATTTATTGTACTTTAGGCTACAATGATCAGCTGTAACAGTTATCACAGGCGCCTGTAATAAAGCTTTAGTGTTAATATTGATTCTTATGACAACCCAACATTTTTAAAATCCAATTGTCACAGAGACCAAAAAAGTTCTGGCTGGGATTACAATGATAAAATATACAGTTCCGACTTACATACAAACTCAACTTAAGAACAAACCTACAGTCCCTCTCTTGTATGTAACCCGGGGACTGCCTATACAAGTTTTGGCAATTTCTTTATTTATTTATTTTTTTATGTGAAAATGGCGCCCAAATTATAAGCTTCATTCTAGTAAAATATGTGGAATCTTAAAAAACCATGGCAGTATCAAGCAGACACTTGGGAAATGTAAGTTCTGAACGAATTTGGGTGCTATGCTTCAAAAGTAGAGAATTTATAACTTTTAAAAGAAGAATTTTTTGAAATTTCTGCCAAATTTCCGTACTCAACACAAACTATGTAATCAAAGTTTTTAAAATAACCACTTATAGCACTGGTGGAACCTATGGTACGGGTGCCAGAGGTGGCACTCAAAGCCCTTTTTGTGGGCACTCAGGGCATTGTCCAAGGACAGAGTTCACCAAACACTGAATCTTCCTGCAGTCCCAGGCAACTTAAGAGATTCTGTTTTAAAGCAACACTTTATTAGCTGTTTGGAGCTGCAGGGAAAGTAAGAAGGTGTTGACAGAAGTGCATTCAGTGGAGGTCCCCCTTCTAGAACCTGTACAGAGAGACCCTGGAGAGAGGCTACAATGAGAGTCTGAATTTACCCTCCTTTTGTCAACTGTATTGGTAACCTCAGGTGGCCGATACAATTGAAAGATGTGGAAGAACAGGTAGCAATAAGTTACTGTATAAAATGCCATGTTGGCTCTTCAAGGTAAATAAGTGGGTTTTGGTCTGTAAAAGGTTCGCCCTCACTGACTTATAGTGACACAAGGCAAATTTGAAAAATGGGGCCGCATCCCAGTCCTGAAGGTGTTAAAGAAATATTCCAATGTAAAAATCCAATGCCTAGTGCTGGACTGAATGAGACTACGTGGAGTAAGACTATATTCCTGCTTGTATAGTAGTGGCAGTACTGACAATTGTGCTATGCTTGGTTGCAGACCATGCCCATTTACTTGTCTGGTTGCTTTGGAACCTGATTGAATACTTTAATCTCATTGCCTCCCACAGGATGAAACCTCTAAACCAGAAGACATGGATGCCCGATACGAAGCCGCCTGCCACCGTCTTGCTAATGAAGCTGTGCGACGAGGCGCCGCCGACAATGTCACTGTGCTCGTAGTACAAATACAGCAGTGATGTTGTGAGGGGGGAGGATGGGGCTATTACAAAAATAGGACCTCTCACCACTACTGACATGTCTGTTGTAGGAAATACTTGTATGTCCTGTGACATAAAAGGGTTAAGTTGTGGCTGTTCCTCTATTATTTCTAGGATACATAATGTATAATCATACAGTGGGATACATCATCCTGTACTCTTCCACCGCCCACCCCCCTCCCTCCAAAAAAAAAAGTTCTTATATGGACAGTATATTGCATCTGTTTCCTAATGGGCTCCAATGGCCTCTACTCAGGGGAGATGTGTCACTCAGCAGGAGGCAGCAGGATAGATAAATGTAACTTCCTCATAATAATAATTCCTTTATTTATATAGAGCACACAGATTATGCAGTGCTGCACAAAGCATGACAAAGCAGTCCCTGCCCCCAAACTAATGTAATCTAATCAACCTACCAGTATGTTTTGGAGTGTGGGAGGAAACCGGAGAACCTGGAGGAAACCCCTGCAAACACGGAGAGAACATACATATTATGCTCCATGTATACATCGGGGTGTTTCCTGATTTGTACGCTGAGGGTATGAAAAGAATACCATGTGACTCTAGCCTCGCAGAAGCAAGTATTTTCTAAAGCAGACGTGAAGTAGCAGTGCTGGGTTATTCATGTGTGATGGTAGAGATGTAGCGGGGAGCTATATCACTATATAAGTGCACATTATTGTACATAGACGCTGTCCTGTACCCTGGTGCACATATGGAAAGTGAACATGTCTCTTCAATTCAATGACATTTTACCTTCCTGGGGATTGGAAATGCAGTGGCCAAGCACCTGGTCCTGAACATGTGGACCCTGGCACAGGACCTCCTGTCCTTCATCTTGGATTGTAAATAAACCTCTCAAGTTTTTGTCTGTCAAACTCTTGATCCCACACCGTGCCATTATTAAGTGTTCACTCTGGATTTTTGTTAAGGCAATGATAAGCTATTTCAGTTAGGAAGCCTTTGAGGTATGTGATACAGAGGAACCTCTTCACTTTGTGTTATTGTTCATTTTATGCTCCTGTACATTTCAGTAAATTGTTTGACGTTTGGTGGACTTGGTTCTGTGTTTTTGTTTTTAGAATGGAACATGAATTCTTTGTAGCAGTCACTTCTAGCCTTAAAGACTAGAAGTGGTTGTTATCTAGCAGGAGGTTGTTATGGCGGACTCTATGTACGTGTTCAAGAGAGGCCTGGATGCCTTTCTGGAGAGAAAATATCACGGGTTATGAGGATAAAACATTTATTTAATTCTTAAAAGTTGGCCTTGATGGACTTGCGTCTTTTTTCAGCCTTATATACTACAATATGATACAGGTCTCATATTGAGAAAAAATTTTTTTTTGCATAAATTGGGTACAAATGAGTTCAAGAAATGTTGTATCTTATCGTAGCAAAGTGCTTGCATCCCCCCCGCCCCAACTTACTGATAAAGTTTTTCTGAGAGAACGTAAGTTATCACTTATACTAGTAAGACAGATATACGCTCATTGAAGTTGGATTACATAGAAGCTCTATGCATTGGGGAGGGGGAGAGTGAGTCACAGCAGCTAGGTTTACTTCTACAGGCGCAAAGAGGGAATTAGAAATACAGGCATGAATGAGGTATTAGAGCATTAAAACTGCTAGACAAATAGTACGTATTAAAATGTGTATGGGCAGGTGTATGAACACCCTGTTCTGATGCATTTACTATAGTCTCCATTCGGTATTATATCTGAAATTGCCACTATGTCTAACCTAGGAGAGATTTCATTCTGGCTGCAGAATACACCTTCAGATACACTTGGAGGCTACAGCCTCTTAGTATCTGAAGTGCAGTATGAAGGCAGTGAGAAGTTCAAATATAGCAGTCTTAATACATCTCTCCCCCCCCCCCCCCAGTATCAACACAATGTTACTCCTCATGTACATGCACTGGAACTACAGATTCTGCAAATTATGTCAAAAGGTGAGTTACAGTTTAAAGGAAAGCTACCATTTGTTTTCATGCATTGTGAACCAAACATACCTTGAGAATGCTGTAGCTACACTGATGCAGAAACATATCTTGTTTAACCCCTGATCCAAGTGGTTTTGCTCAACAAACAATTATAAAATTCAGGGCCTTGGGAAAGCTGGGTGCAGACTGGCTTCAGTAAACACATTACGGGGCTTCCTGAACTATCAAGACAGGAGTAATCAACCTGAGCTGGATGACTTATACACTGTATAGCTGTGGTTTGGGGTAGTGATTGATTAATTGTTCTTGCCAGGGATAACTCAGTGATTTATAACATTCTCTGAAGCAGTGCATAATAAGAGTAAGAGGAGAAGCGCCTGAGCAGCCACAGGAGCACCAGAGCCTCATTATCACAATTTAATAACTGCATTTTCAGCAAAACCACTCAGCTCAGGGATTAAACAAGATATGTTTCTGCATCAGTGTAGCTACAGCATTCTAAAGGTTTGTTTGGTTCATAATGCATGAAAGCAAATGGTAGATTTCCTTTAAATGGAGAACTGGCGAATAGAGGTCAGAGGAAGGCTGGTTACACATGAGTACGTTCAATCAAACTCGCTGCTTCGAATATCCGGCCCAAACGTTGAGCAGCGAGGATTTGTTCAGCGGAGTTCAGTTCCGGTTACTCGGTTCAGGGCGGATATATTCTACCCAGCATACGCAGTGAGTATGACTAATCAATCACTCTTGTGTATAACCAGTTTGTTGAAGATGTTGCAACTTCATTTATGTGATGTTCCACCATTATAAATAATAATGGATGTATCGTATGTTGAATGAGACATTGAGATACTATTGGGCTATTTACTATCAGCCTACAACAGTTATAGGGAAAAAGTGACAAAGTCAGCAAAGGTGATTTCACCTTTTTTGATTTAGTTTAGATTTTGCTTATTAAAGAACACTTGGACATAAACTCACCGAAATCTTTCTTATCTACAATTAAAAAACTGCCGTTTAGTGATCTCATTGCTCTTGGCCAATTATCTGAATATTGTATATCATTTGCTGTAGTTGTTATTAGGATCTGAAGGTAGAACCTCACAGTGGGTACTGCTACATATATAACTACCTATATACTGTTACATATGTAATTTCCTATATACTGTTGCAATAGGCAAAAAGTAGGGAAGCCGCACTCTGTGTCAAATAGGTGTTTATTTCACCAGTGGAGATTACAACGTTTCAGCTATCTAAATGTAGCCATTTTCAAGTAATAGCATCAGTGTTACAAGGCGGGTTTATATCCCCCGCAGGATGTGACATCATCAGTGAGCATACATAGATAAACAATTCATAATGTGACATTGTGGTCCAATTATGGTGTACAGATAACAATAGTGAATACACAAATCATAATGAATCAATACTCAATAAATGGATAGATAAATATTGCCACTAGGCGTGATGGGATGAATGCCTAGTGGCAATATTTATCTATCCATTTATTGAGTATTGATTCATTATGATTTGTGTATTCACTATTGTTATCTGTACACCATAATTGGACCACAATGTCACATTATGAATTGTTTATCTATGTATGCTCACTGATGATGTCACATCCTGCGGGGGATATAAACCCGCCTAGTAACACTGATGCTATTACTTGAAAATGGCTACATTGAGATAGCTGAAACGTTGTAATCTCCACTGGTGAAATAAACACCTATTTGACACGGAGTGCGGCTTCCCTACTTTTTGCCTATTCGATATTTGGGATCCTTGAGTCGGACCTCTACAAGCCTGCACCCTACCCTTGGATATAATCCGTATTCACAGTGCCGCTTCATCCCTCTAATTGCTAGCTATATACTGTTGCATATATAACTACCTATATACTGCTACATACACTCGCCGGCCACTTTATTAGGTACACCATGCTAGTAACGGATTGGACCCCCTTTTGCCTTCAGAACTGCCTCAATTCTTCGTGGCATAGATTCAACAAGGTGCTGGAAGCATTCCTCATAGATTTTGGTCCATATTGACATGATGGCATCACACAGTTGCTGCAGATTTGTCGGCTGCACATCCATGATGCGAATCTCCTGTTCCACCACATCCCAAAGATGCTCTATTGGATTGAGATCTGGTGACTGTGGAGGCCATTTGAGTTCATTGTCATGTTCAAGAGCTTGTGCAGATTGTAGCCTCAGTTTCCTGTTCTTAGCTGAAAGGAGTGGCACCCGGTGTGGTCTTCTGCTGCTGTAGCCCATCTGCCTTAAAGTTCGATGTACTGTGCGTTCAGAGATGCTCTTCTGCCTACCTTGGTTGTAACGGGTGGCGATTTGAGTTACTGTTGCCTTTCTATCAGCTCGAACCAGTCTGCCCATTCTCCTCTGACCTCTGGCATCAACAAGGCATTTGTGTACCTAATAAAGTGGCCGGTGAGTGTATAGAACTACCTATATACTGTTACATATATAACTACCTATATACTGTTACATATATAACTACCTATATACTGTTGTATCTATATAATTAGTAAGCTTAAAAAATGATCCGCTCTCTGACTGACTGACAGATCTGAGTATTCTGGAGGGGCGTTGCCTTGTCTTCTAATCAAAAAAATAATTTGCATTCTTTATTGAGCAGAAATGACGACTTTTACAGTAGAAACCTCCTCCAATACATACAATGAAATATCTCACTGGAACTGTAGCCATCATACTTTAAGTTATAACACATTTAACACAAATTATTAAATTATATTAGAAAATAGGATGATATATGTCCTGTATCTCATACAATAACCCCATGGATCACTGTCCTAGGAGCACACCGCTGAAGTCGGACTCCTTCACCAGCACCATCCAGAAGTCAATCCTGTTTTCGAAGAATAGTGACACATATTGTCCCGCCTGTGGGGAATAAAGGAGGGTTAGATTATTTAGAGGGCTTGTCTGGCTGCAAGCAAAAATAGCGCCACCCCTGACCATGGTTTGTGCTGGTACTGCTGCTCATCTGTAGATAAATGATTGGAGTTTAGTAACAATACCACGTGCTACCCAGGGTCAGGAGAGGAGCTGTTCTTGGAAGAAAATAGACATGTTTTTACACCTTTGGATAACCCCTTGGAAAATACAATATTGTATTCCAAGATCCTGTACTGTTACATTTGCACATCCCATCTCGCCAGGATTGGATTTCTGCTGTGTTATAGTCTATATAACACAGACATGGCACTGCAAATCCTGCATCCCAAAGGGCTATGTACAAGGTCAGCACTCTGAAGGTCCATCAAAAACGAAGGCTTCAGCTTTATTCCCCCAATAGTCAGTAATTTCAAAGTAAAACAACATATGGATAGCATATATCATCTGACGCGTTTTATAATAATAATAATAATAATTCTTTATATACACCATATTGGTCATTACTTATAGATCGCTGTCTGTCAACTGAACTGCAGGACAGACACTGTAATAGTCTGTACAGTGTCTGCACTGCAGGCTTCCCAGGTTGACAGTGAGTCCTTGCATCATATTTCTTTATGATGCAAGGACTTCTGTCTTGTGTGATGCGTCAAGCCCGTGGGATCGGACCAACATACAGGTCCGTTTCAGGGCCGAACAATGTTCATGCCTTATGCTACATTGCCTAAGAATTTCTTATTCCCATCCCTAATCCTTGATTTACCCAATGTACAGATTTGTAGCCAAAATTGTAAATCCATCCCATTAGCAGGTTTAAGGTGGTCCTTGGAGTATCCTAATACGATGCGGCTTATCTATGTCTTCCCATCTGCCAGTGGACAGTCGGTCCAAGATTGTATTCACACAAGGTGCAGTGTCTGATAAGATATTATATTCTCTGTTCTTTACCTGGATATACAAGACTCCATTTAACGTGATGGTAGCTGTATCCTCTCTGCTGATAAAGCCGCCTACTTGCTGCAGAGACCTAGTAAAAGAAGATACTTGTATTTCATGATTGTGTCTGGACCCAACTTTTGTCTTCATATTTTGCTCTGTTTTTTTGTAAATGATCTATTTCGCTCATATACTTACATATTTTCCTGGCACAGGGACAGGATACAGAGCTGGAGATGCACAAAGCCCTGGGGATCCCGGTGCTGGGGATTTTTCTGAAGATCTGCAAGTAGACAGAAACCTTAAGACTCAATTTACTGAGCAAGCTGATTCTCACGACTACGGGGACAATGTTGTCCCCAGTCAATCACATCTTGATGGTTGCAGCACCTGTGTCATGGGCGTGTGAGGTCCGCTCATGTGCTAAAGACTTCTGGGAATAGGACCTGCTCAGGGGCATAACTAGGAGAGGCAGGACCCCATAGAAATCTTCTGAATGGGGTCCACTTCCTGCTTAAAGGGCATCTACCACCAGGATGAAAGACTGTATGCAAATGAGCCTTAGGGGCTCCAGGTGTTAATGAAGCCTGGAGCCCCTCAGGTTAATTTGCATATAGTCCTTCGTCCTGGTGGTAGATGCCCTTTAAAAATATACATACTACACTCATATACACACACTTTTATATACATAAACTTGCAGTTATTCACTCATATACACACATTTAGTTACGCCCTTGGACCTGCTTTATAATTGGCATGTAAAGTAGTCAACTCATACATAGGGCCATAGAGATAATGACCTTCTGTATGAGCCCATAGAGATACATGGGGATGAGCGTTAGCCATGGAAACAACGGCTAGCTTCCAGTCCGATTTGTGGGGGCTTGTACGACAGGAATTGTGCCTATTGCCTTGTTACGCCACCTCCGCGCCAGGGGGGACGTACCTGAGCATCACCTAAGCCCATTCAGACTTCATTCATCCTGCTCAGCCTTTTACACTTGATTTATATGTCTCCTGTCACTCACCTATTTGGAGTTTTGCAAAAAAGAGGTAAAGTCCAGTGAATGGAGCCGTATATCGCCCGCTGGTTACGTTAAGGCCAGCTCCTCTGTAGAAGGATCCTTCTGAAAGAGGCTGCAAGCAAATAATATAGTGATGTTGGTACTGGTCCAAAAAACTTTCAGATACCTGTCTCCAACCACTCACCCGGTGATAATTCTGAATTTCCATCGTCTCCCCAGATTCCACGGGAATATCACTGACACTCCTGCAGGTGAAGGCTGCAGGCACTTTGGCAGGGAGCACACTGGGAGACGGATAATGATCCCCATCCTTCTGTCTCAGAAGAGCGTCTGTCAGGATAGAACATTTTTGTGTTATCGTGCAGTATCTGGGCTCATTCACAGCATTATGAAAAGTTTGAAACCCACAACACATATTTTCGCTTTTATCATTAAAGGAGTTCTTTGTACCCCAAATGAAAGAAGCAGCCGGCCAGACATATCCACTCTCCGTTCACTACCTGTGGAAGCCACAGAGATAACCATTCCAACTATCTCCATAAGCGCCATGGTGAATAGAGTACCATGGTACATGTGCAACCAGCATGTGTAGAAGCCCATCACACCTGCAGTGCAAATATGTCTTTCTGCCTTCTCTTTTCTGCATTCACAATATAATTGTGTGTTATAACTTACCCTGCACCCTGACAAAATCCTCTGATAAGTCACAGGGCTTTGGTTTGAATGCATTTCAAAAAACAACATGTGACTTATCTGTGCTGCAGACTCCTCAGCTCTCAGCCCCACCTTAGTGCTCCTGTATAGCTCCTCCCACCCCAGGCGGTGACCTCTGTGAAAGAGCTGGAGGGAGGAGCTGTACAGGAGCACAAAGGTGGGGGTCAAGAGCTGAGGAGTGAGCAGGGGGAGGAGCTGTACAGGAGCACAAAGGTGGGGGTCAAGAGCTGAGGAGTGAGCAGGAGGAAGGAGCTGTACAGGAGCACAAAGGTGGGGGCTAAGGAGTGAGAAGCACAGACAAGTCACATGTTGTTTTTTGAAATGCATCCAAACCAAAGCCCAACCCCTGGTACTACACAGAGGATTCTGTCAGGGAGCAAGGTAAGTTATGACACATAATTATATTTTAATGCAAATGCTTAGAAAAGGCAGAAAGACATATTTGCACTGCAGCTGTAATGAACTTCTGTAACCTGTCTTTAGTGAAAATGAGGTCCCTGGTGACAGGTTCCCTTTAATAATTTTGGCAAATTTTAGGATTGTTATAAGCCAGAATCTCAAGTGTACATGAGCTAGAAGCTGCTGTAGATGTCATCTATAATTCATGTCATATTCCTATCAGTGGGTTAGTGGCCCAAATCTGCAGCTTCTCCGTGTAGAATTATGAACATGATGTGGATTTGTGCAGTATTTGGCTCTATTAGTTATTCTTTGCAAGAAGATTATTAGGTAACAATGATGTGGGGCAGATGGGAACAGGTTATGGATTATCTATTTCTAGATCTTGGGTTACAGGATTGAGTTGTGATGTTTAGCTTGAAGCTTTTGGGCCCGATAAAAAATCTGTAGCAGCCCTTGTCACCTATGATGTATAATTTATCGTATTGATCTTTCTGTATAGTGAAGAGACACCTTGGGCCTGGGTGTGATTGGGCCATCTGCACTACCTTTTGATAACAGCACACAACTATGGTCAGGCTGTAAAAGAAATGGACTGTGCGCTGTCTAAATTACATGGACTGATCACATTGCAAATAGGGGACTCCATGCATCATAGTGGTCTATCATGCAAGGAGTCCTGGCTTCCTCATGCATACATCAGTATTGCCAAACCATAATCATTATCTGCGTGGAAGCTGGGACTCCTTGTATATGACACTATGATGCACAGATTCACTTACTGTGCACTGTGGTCAGTTCATGAAATCTTGCCTGCTTTTCACAGACAGACCATGGGTGTGTGCTTCCAGCCGTAATAGAAATCTGCTATCAAACTCCATCATGATAAACCAGGGACATTACTCATAGATCCAAGCACCATGACTGTGGTAATCTTCTTATATTTGTTATCCATGGCCTCCTTCTCTCTAAAATCTACTTTAAAATTATGCCAATTAGGCAGAAGGTTTCCTGGGGAATGTTACTAGAGCCCCTCAGTGCTGTAGCTTCACAGGCTGTTGCACTGTGCTGGAGCACTTCTCCCCCTCCCACTGTGTGTGAAAGTACATCAGGCTGAGGGGAGGACAGTGTAACAGGCTGTAAAGCTACACCACATAGCGCCCTTTAAGCCCCTTATCATAATTTTAAAGGTTAGAATCAGGAGATGTTGGCTTTGTCTCACATGGAGAAATTGGCGGCAGTGGAGCAGGATGCTCAGGAGAGATACATGTGGGTGTGGGGCCCATGGCTGGCTTTTAATGATTCCCAGGAGTTCAGGGACCTATACGGGGCCTAGAGTCTTTGACTTCTCGCCATCTATCTGCTTGCTTTCCTCCTTTCTGTTAAGTGTCTTCTTTCCCCTCGTGTATTTTTCCTAATGTGTGTGTCTAGGGTTGTTACTTTATGTTTCTGTTTTATGTTTTCTATTGGTTTGATATCCTAAGGGCAGGAGGCACTAGGATCACAGTGATGGAGGTGAACCATTGCATCACTCCTAAATGCCTAGTCTCCCGACATGAGATGATGATTGTGTTGGAGTTCACTTCTTTGACAAACTCTTATGGCTCACACCATACAACATCTTAAGGCAGGACGACGCTGTGATCACTTTCTGATATGCCATGTTACCTCATAGTAACCCACAACAGGAACGCATTATAGCCATGTCACTCACTTCCTCTCACTGGGTACTTTGCAATACTTGGGTTCGCTGCCCACCTATGGATAGATGGTCCTTACTTTCTTTTTTTTTTCATTTTTTCTGATAGTGACCCTGTGTGCCCTGCTGCAATCCTTTCTTAATATTTATTTCAACACTAATGTTACCTCCATTGTTATATGTATGTATTGTATACTGTTCTGTTTATTGTTATGCTTCAACGTAATTTTAAAAGTTGATTTTAGAAGGAAGAGGCCATAGTATGTTCTCTCTGTGTTTGTGTGGGTTTCCTCCGGGTGTTCCGGTTTCCTCCCACACTCCAAAACAGGTCGATTAGGCCCCTTCCACACTAGCGAGTGTGATGCGATGAACTCGCATCACACTCGCAACGCAAACTGCCGGGAACGCACGGCCCGAACGCTGCACCGCGGGAGTGAACTCAGCATGTCAGTTCACTCCCGCGGTGCAGCGTTCGGGCCGTGCGTTCCCGGCAGCTTGCGTTGCGAGTGTGATGCAAGTTCATCGCATCACACTCGCTAGTGTGGAAGGGGCCTTAGATTGTGAACCCCATTGGGGACAGGGACCGATTTGTAAAGCTCTGTGCAGCGCTGCGTAATCTGTGTGCACTATATAAATAATTATTCATTATTATTATTACATAACAAGTTTATAAAGATTACCACAATCACAGTTCCTGGCCACATCCACTATATATATATTCAGTTTGAAAGCTTGTAACAACTTTACGCACCGCTCAGGAGCTGCAAAAATTGGGAAAGTTTCTTCTCCCTGGAAATATGATTGACGGGATGATGTCTTGAAGGTGCTGGAGCGCCAATTGGGCCTGAGTGATGATTCTGAAAGTAAAGAAGAATTATATAACAAATAACACAGACACACTGATAATCCAAAATTCAAACACTTTAAAACTTTAAAAACATAATAATTCCAATTTGTTTTTGTTATTGCATAAACACTCTGGTTTTGTACGTTCTTAAACATTTATTGTAAAAAAAGAATAAATATTAATTCCATGTATCTGAAAAGGTTTGTGTCAGCATCATGATGAATCTGAATAAAGCAATCAACAACATTTCCTGCAACAACTCTGCTACTTGTGAATTAACTCTAAAAAGTGAGCAGTTTAATGATGTCATACCCTGCCACAGTCTTTCCTAGTGGCATGATCATGTAATGTGGAGTAGCAGTGGTGTCATTTGATGCTGATGGACCCCAGAGCAAAGTCTGTGCCAGACCCCGACTATAATGAGTGGTTTATAGTACTTGTCTTCTCATATGGGAAAGTGACACCTTACACCCTAAGCCTCTTGGACCCTGTTACTACCACACCCTCTGCACCCCTCAGGTTACAAGAGTTGTCAGATTCTGCATATTCCAAAAAACACAGACATAACACGGACAAGACATCTTTATAAAAACATTGCCATTATCTTACAAAAACTAGTTTGTAAACTTATCGGCAACTTGCCTGATGTGAGTCCATCACACTTAGGGTGCTGTCACAGGGTGGGTTCTTGGTGCGTTTTTAAATGGACTGAAAGCGTGTGTGTTTTAAAACGCATGAGTTTTTGCATGTTCACCATGCGTTTGGCTTTTAAACGCACTGAAAACACATGTGGTTTTGCATATTGACCATGCGTTTGGCTGGTTTGAATCCTGTATTAACTTTTTCACAGCAGCATAAACTTCCACAAATGAAGAAAAACAGATTCAAACCAGCCAAACGCATGGTCAATATGCAAAACCACATGTGTTTTCAGTGCGTTTAAAAATGCACCAAGAACAGATCAACGTCGCACCATGTGACAGCAAACTAAGTGAGTCCGGCATGCTAAATTTTACTTGCATTGCCCTGCCTTCTTGTTCCTGATGGACAGACTATGATATTCTGCTGTATGGAAAGCTCTGTTACATTATTGGGCACTTAAAGGGGTTGTCCACTTTGGGCAAATAATTGGTATGGTTTGTATAATAATAAGTTATACAATATTCCAATATACTTTCCTCACGATTTTCTAGATCTCTGCTTGCTGTCTTGCTTTAGATGTTGTTAGATGAAGAAGATGTTGCAAATGTAACAGGACCCTAGATGATGTCATCCTGGTCAAATAATAAATAAATATACTTTTTGTATCAATTCCTTGCAGTTTTCTAGATCTCTGCTGGCTGTCCTGCTATGGAAAGCTTCTATTCTTACTTCCAGTGGATAGAAATCTGTCCATGGTCATGTGATGGACACGTAGGTGCACGAGTGGTTAGTATCATATATGATTACTCTCTGTGATAATAACGGCTCGTGCACCTGCATGTCCATCACAAGACCATGGACAGATTTCTCTTCACTGGAAGTAAGAATAGAAGTTTTCAATAGCAGAACAACAAGCAGAGATCTAGAAAACTGCAAGGAATTGATACAGAAAGTAGATTTATTTATTATATGACCAGGATGACATCATCTAAGGTCCTTCTATATCTGCAACATCTACCTCATGTTTATATCTGATCACATTGAATCACAGCAGACTCCATGGCACATAGGGAGATGTAGAATTCCATGGAGAATGGGAGAGTTAGAAGTCCATGGAGGCTGCTGTGATTTCATGTGATCAGATATATGCATGGTGTACAGATTGCTAATGTTGGGAGGCTAATGATGTCACATGGCATGCTGAGAAAAGGCATGGGGAGGAGTAGATGGGAGGGGTCACCAAGCAGGACAAGCATTCTCTGATGCCAGGGAATATAACATTAAGTTGATTTATGTGAATGTAAGGGAAACTATTTTCAGCTAATATAAGGGTGTCAGGTAGTTAATAGGGCTCTATGGGAACCTGTCACTAGCTGTATATGTGCAAATGTGGTGACACGTTCCCTTTAAAATTATTCATGGAAGTCATGGTCAAAATTTGTAGCACTGCTTAGGATTTATTATAGAATAATCATTTTCTGATCTCTAAATTATGTGATTTTGAGTTGTTTCAAGTAACAGAAGATGATGTTCTATACACAAACTTGTAAATGTCATGCATACAGAATGTCTTACTCGTAACGAATCCTCATGTCCTCTTCGTTTATGCTTTACTTCACGGTCAGAGTTCTTCAGGAAAAACAGCCAGGAGTATTTGGGGGACAGCTTGTGAGTTTGTGCTCCTGTCTCTTTCCTCAAAACCTTCTCCACTGTGGGGTCACTTTTTTCAGGGGGGGTTAGCACAGGAATCCCGAAGGAGGGTGAAACTGTGATGGAGGTAACCTATGACATAAAAAACAAAATAAAGGAAATATATCATATTTAGAGGATCAATGTTAAAACTATTTATGAACATTAACCAAACTGGATGGTCTTATGTCTTTTTTAAAGGAAACCTACCACTACAGATCTACCTTTATAGGTGGTAGGTGCATATAACGTATGTAAAGAGAGCACTTTTTAGGGCTAATCCTTTACTCCCCTCTATCTTTTCTAATCTTTAATCAGGGTAATATGCAAATTCTCTAACAAGGCTACTGGGGCATGGAGTAGCCGGAGCTGAGGCTACGCTGTGAGGCTACTCCACGCCCCAGTAGTCTCTTTGATCCTCCTACCCAGACATCTTCACCTGTGCACACTCGTCCGTGAAGCCGGAGTTCTGTGCATGCGCAAAACACAGGCCAGTGGTTGTGCGATCTCGGCTCCAAAGCCGGAGCTACTGCGCATGCGCATAACTCCGGCTTCACGGACGAGTGTGCACATCTCCTTGTAGCTGCGGGCTGAAGGTGTCTAGGCAGGAGTATCTAAGAGGCTACTGGGGCGTGGAGAAGCCGTACAGCGTAGCCTCAGCTCCGGCTACTCCACACCTCAGTAGCCTCTTTAGAAAATGTGCATATTACCCTGATTAAAGATTAGAAAAGAAAGAGAGAAGTAAAGGATTAGCCCAAAAAAGGACTATCCTTATATACGTTATATGCACCGACCACCGGATCTACCTTAGTAGGTAGATCCGTAGTGGTAGGTTTCCTTTAACTATGTAACTATCTATCTATCTTAAGCAGACTTTCTGTTTTTTCCCCCTTTATTCATTATTCTGTTACACGTTCCTACCTTTATGTGGCAGCTTTTCCGAAGGGGTCTGAAATTGAGACCACCCTTTATCTGGTCTAAGCAGTAACACAAAATGTGCAAAAAAAAAATTAAAAAGACAACTTCACTAATAAAGCACAATTTCTAAATCAGTGAAACTGCACCCACATTCAGAGAAGAAACGAAAAGTCTGAAAAAATGATTATTTTGGGCGCACACAAGTAATAAATGCATGCATTCCCCCCAATATATCTGTAGATCTCTAAATTAGTGTTTTTTTTGCAGTAGTGTCTCCTTTTATGTATTTGACATCCTCTCCAAGTGAACCCGATACCACGTTTAATTCAATTTGGTAGAATTATCGTAATGTTAATCCTGATGGTCAGTTTTAGTGCTATTTAGATTCCATTGTATCAGAAATTACAAAACTTTTTTTGGTTCTGTGTTTGTATATTATGCACCTCCCCCAACTTCTCACTGTATTGAACTTTGTGTGGTTACAAATGTTTTGTTAAATCTAGCAAAATATAAACCTATGATTTAACCTTTTGATTCCAAAATTTTCAAATGTCCTTTAAGTGACTGTGAGCCCAACCTCCAGCTTAAAGCGAGATGGTTCTGAGCGTCTGTGTGGAGAGATTGTAGTCATCCCACCTTCACTTTCACCATTAGATACACACCAAAAATCTTTTTTGTGGCATATGGCAGATCTGGACAAGAGAAATCTCAATCTTTTACTTGTGTATTTTGTGAACCTATCTATATGAAAAGAAGCTCAAATGTAACATAAAAGCGAAAATAAAACTCAAATTACAATAAAATATTACCCAAGATTAGCATGTAATATCAAAAATTAATATATTAAATTAATTTTACTATAACCTATTCCAACTTTGTTTCACTAAAGTATCTATAATTATATCTAAAAATATGTAAAAAAGACATACCTCAAATTTAGATCCTCTGTTCTTATGGGTACAGGCAGGACAGGCACTGAGAAGAACCAAGAGGACCCCCATAGTAATGGTCATGAGCACGCAACGCAGGGGGACAGGCTTAGCGTCTGCATTCATTGCACTCACTGTAATAGCTGCTGATATACTCAATCACGAATATAAGGAAACAATAGTAAAGGAGGTTCACACACAAGTGTCCTCAATGATGTTCTAGGCTAGATCTTTTCAGGATGCTCTCTGCAAATGATCAACTATGTTAAATTTGCTCATGAAATGAATGAAAAAATACTAATATGATACTCATACTCAATAAAAAGTAGCTTGATAACTCTGTCCCCACACTCTGCTGCTTTTTGAGGTCAATGTTGTCCCCCGTGCGGTTGTCTCCGCTCTGGCAGTATCTCCTTCTTGTGACTGTCTTGTCCTCTCAGTTTAGATAACAGTACCCAACGCCCCACACGCACACATATTGAGAAGCTCAGAGAGTGCTTGTTCCAAGAAACAGAGTTAGAAGAAATTTGAGTGAGTGTAAAGTTTTAAGATGCAGACAGTAGGAATACATGGCTCTTAATTCCCTTTTGGCTCTAGGTGGTCTTAAACTTTGTGCAAGTTCTGTGTCAGTATTTGCTTGTGACCAAAGTTCCTCTTAGTTGTGTACTTTAAAGGGGGAACAGTTGTAATAAGACTCGTCCCGGAGAGACCCACTGGGGAATCATCTTTTTAGTACTACCCAGGATATTTGTCTTACACTTCAGTGTATGAATCGAGGAGCACACAGGCGTTGCTATGCACATGTTCCCAATCACTCACACTTTTGGAAAATATGGCCTTCAGCTTTTTCAAAAACACTGTCTCCGCTGTGAAGACGAGTGTTTACTGTAGAAAGGCCAGCATGTCTACTGTGTGTACATAAAGACTGATGAGCTTTCACATAAGGAGCATTCAACATAAGAGGATCAGGGACAAATGGTAAGGTTACAACCATGTGTGAAGACAAGGCCAAGTATGCCGGACAGGCTCCTGTAGATAATGCACCCACTCACATTAGGAAGGAAACTAGAGAAGCATTGCATGATACTGAAGACAGGAAAAGGAGGGGTAAAGAGGAATATATTTATTGAGGCTAAAGCAAAAAAGGTGATCCATAGAGCTAAACTTACTTATTAGTATATATTAGATTTTTAGAATCCTTCAATTATACAGTTAAAAAAGAGCTGAAAAGGCAATTTTCTCTTGCATTCTTGGCAACATTCTCAAAGTCACCGAGATTGTCTTAAATTTTCAGACATTGTTCTTGGGTTTGTTCAGGCACAAAAAATAATGGAGCTATTGAAAATCCCAGCTGAATTCAGGTATTTCCCAAGAGGCAGGACATAAATTTTACCAGCTAGAAGTTAGTGACTATGTTTTTGCACTTGTCCTGACGTTTCTTTGCCTGGTCATGCCCAAAATGTATTTTTACCCTTTATATCATTTACCATTGCAGAGCTTCCATCGCTTCTTTATTGTATTTTGTTGCTTGTCAGTGTTTTACTGACAGGTAACATAAGAAAGATAACCTATTATAGAGAAATACACGAGTTAGATCTTGGCACATTTGAAATGAAGTCCCTGGAATGAGAGTCATCACAGACTCTGCCCTTTATAGAGGGATGTTACCACTGGATGTGGGAGACTCATTTCCTCACTTTGGATGGCAAACCTTGCATTGAAATCAGCCTCAGAGATGGCTAAATAAAATGACATATCTTTATTGACTCTCACATAGTCATACAGCAAGTGGATACAAAATGAAGATTGACGCATTTCAAAGCATCAGCATCTTATTTTCGTTATGAACTCAAACTTTAAGCTTATAAGTGTTACCCAAGGTGTTTCAAACCCGGATCATATTGGCGTTATCCTGCCCAGCCGGTTATCACAAAGTACACCAGATGCACAACGCGTTTGCAACATATCTACCTGAGCCTTCTATTAGTCACGGTCAGGGTGATTTTGCTGCAACCAGCAGGATTAGGACCTACACAGTAATTTGCATCATGGTCACTCAGCACATTCACAGTGTGGTGAGGTGCGGCGCATGCACGGTGAACAGACCTAATAGGATATGGGGTCATGAGAAAGCTGCAGTTTGTGTGGCTAGTACATGACCTCTGCACTTGGTTGACTAGACTCATTCAATTGACATTGGCGGAGTAAGTGGTCCGTTGTTTGCGTCCTGCACGTACACACATTTATGTGAATGAGGCCTTATCTGTACAAGTATCGGCAGGAGATATAGCTTTCAGATCCATTGTACCTCCCTTAAACTCCTTGCATGTATCTCAGCACAATGCTATAACATAGGCAGTTTGAGCGGTAGCTCATAGCCACCAAAACCACTGACCAAATTTTATACTGAGAAGGACCTTCACCCATGAAATCCTCCTACATCCGTGCATGCTCTCAATACACATGTACACAAGAACCATTTCAGGACCTTTGAAGGTCCTCAAAGGATCCTGAAACAGCAGATTAAAAGCAGACAGAAGGGACGCATCCTCCATTCTCCAAGAACCTGATTCTAGTACCAGATGTAGGAAGCGATTCCAGACTTGTAGGGATTATAATATTCATGCAGCCCAGGGCCCACGGTAGTCTTAATCTGCCTCTGGGTAATGTAGTAAGGAGAAAGTCCGTCCATGCTGGCATTGCCAATTTGTTGTTTGACACCCATAAGGCTGATGTTTGACACCACTGTTTTACATGGTGTCAAACAATTTACATTTCATGGACTAAGCCTTAGTTCGCCAAAAAAGTATTAAATACGTGAAACAGCAGAGTAAAAGATATCAAATAGACACAGAATAAAACCTATTAAAATGCAAAAGCAAAATGCATAGTGACCATATGTTCTGATTTGTATTTTGTTCACTCTCTAAAAGCTTGAAGTAATAAAAGCCATAAAATCATATAAAAACATATAAAAATTTCAATATATCAGTGTGGATAGAATTTAAAGCAGTAAAATGGAATTCACCCGGCAATATCCACCAGATTATAGGTCAGACTTTTGGCAAGTGGTAATTGCTGAATACAGTTCAGAATTTCAAAAGCTGGAGCCATTTTATAAACTAAGCGCTCATATTATTTTACTACACGCTTGTGTGTGGCTGATAATTTTTTGTAACATCAAACTTCTGCATGTCCTTGAAACGCACTTGTCCAACTTGAAGTGTCCATAAAGATGGCCGATGAACCATGGTACATCCATCGGCTCGGCAGTGCTCCTTCTCGAGTCCAAGTATCTGAAGTGCAGTCATAGGACTCCATCACCACACTATACTCCCGAGCCATGCCGTGCCAGTGACCTCCTGTCACATAGATTCTAGAGCCAACGGTGGTCATGCCTCCATTCTCGTGAAGAGTATGTAAGAGCTGCACCTAAAGAGATAAACAGACAATAACACTGACAATTACTGACCAATGAGAAAAAGTGATTTATGCAGCAACACATCCCACATTTTTAAGATTAGTAAATTAGTATTGTTTTATTTGTGCCTGATATTGCAGATCAGCCCCATTTACAAAAATTACTTTATTTATATAGCACACACAGATTACGCAGCGCTGCACAGAGTTTGCCAAATCAGTCTCTGTCCCCAATGGGGCTCACAATCTAATCAACCTACCAGTATGTTTTAGAGTGTGGGAGGAAAGCAGAGGACCCGGAGCAAACCCACATACAAACTCTTTGCATATGTTGACCTGGATGGGACTTGAACCCCGGTCCCCAGAGCTGCAAGGCTTTAGTGCTAACCACTAAGTCACCGTGCCATTTACTTGGGGTTATCCGTTTCATTATACATAAATGTATATCTATTTTTAACATTTACGATTGCAGAACAATCTAGTCTGATTAATGGTGTTTATTTCCCTGTAAAGAAAATTTTGTGTAAAGATATTATACAGTGGTTTGGTTTTTTATTGTTGCATTTTTCGAATGGTGTTTTTTTTGCCATTTTACCAATATGTATCTCTATAAGCTTTCACAGACACTAGAAATGCTGCATGAAAACCCCATAATAAAAACAAGTGAAATGCAGTTATGAAACATTGAAATAAAAGTGTGTGTGTATAAGTAATTACATGGGATTTACCAAGTATTATTGTTATCCCCTACCCACAGGTTAGGAATAACACTGTGATCATGGGAGTCCGAGTGCTGATACCCCAGTGATCAAATTAATAGTTCTCACTAATTGATGGAGTAGCATGTCCAGCATTGGTCCTGCCACTCCATTCACTGTCCATGAAAGTACCAAAGATAATGCTGGCGGCCATTGGAAATAAGTCCTGGACTTGTCTCTGACATGTTAAAAGTTGTTGAACTCATAATGTTTAATGTGTGTAAGTGTGGGGGGCAGGATATTAGGTAATTTACCAATATACATCTATTGAAAGTTCTGCACCAATTTCTTGATATGTAAAGTGGATCCTCCTGTCTTTTACTTCATCAGCCAGAAATTCCGGTCCATAAAATGGGCGCAGATGGAGGTTCATGTGATCTCTATCTGTCCATAAACAATTGCACTCCCAGGACTTTATGAGAGTATTTATAGGCAGGGCGATTGTTCAAGGACAGATTGAGATCACATGACCCTCCATCTGCAGCCATTTTATGGTCAGGTATGTCCGGCTGATGAGGTAAAGGACAGGAGGCTTCACTTTACATATCAAGAAAGCGGAGCAGAACTATTAATAGATGCACATTGGTAAATTACTTAATATCCCTCCCCACACATACATAACAAAAAAACCATGAGATAAAGTTGCCAACCCCTTTAAGCATACCTCCCAACCGTCCCGTTTTGGGCGGGACAGTCCCGTTTTTTAACCCTTGTCCCGCCTGCACGGACCGTTAAGTGAAAGTCCCGGTTTTTTTGCGGTTTCACGGATTTTTCCGTTTTGTCCCGCCCCCGAGTCCCGCCCCCCCGAGTCCCGCCCCCGAGTCCCGCCCCCGTCCTGCTCAGGATACAGAGAAGCCAGGGGGCGGGGTACAGCGTCCTCCTCCTCTCCAGCTCCCGGGCTGTCTGCTGCAGAGCCGGCACCTCCCCCATCCCCTCCCCTGGGAGGCAGAGCCCTCCCTGTCCTCAGGCTGCCACTTGCAGGCACATGGATGGATGGATGGATGGAGCAGTGCAGAGTGTCATATTCTCTGCACTGCCCCTGCACAGCAGCCCCAGGGGATCATCCTCCGTGCAGGCAGGAACTCTCCAGCACTGCTACATCAATGGCTCCCTGCCCCCACCTCCTCCTGCTCCTCACTGAAGTTCGTCTGATGAAGCAGAGCCGAGTGTGTGCAGCTGCTGCAGTGTGATAACAGGTACTCTACAGTGACTGCAGGCAGCAGCTAAAGGGTTAAACACTTTCCTCCATAGACCCCCTGCCCCCATCCCTAACCCCCCCAGTGCCCTTCTATTCTGCTTTTATTGTACCATATACTTAATCCCTTAACCCCTTAAGGACGCAGGGTTTTTCTCTCATTTCTCGCTCTCCAACTTCAAAAATCCATAACTTTTTCATTTTTCCGTGTACAGAGCTGTGTGAGGGCTTATTTTGTGCGTAACAAATTTTACTTTCCCGTAATGTTATTTATTTTAACATGCCGTGTACTGCGAAGCTGCAAAAAATTCCAAATGTGGAAAAAATTTTTTAAAAAACCGCACATGTCACGTTCTTGTGGGCTCAGTTTTTTCGACTTTGACTGTGCACTCAAAATAACACCTCAGCTTTATTCTTTGGTTTGGTGCGATCGCGGTGATACCGGATTTATAGGTTTTATTGTGTTTTAATACATTTTCAAAAATTAAACGCATGTGTGCAAAAAAAAAAAAAAAATTTTTGCCATCTTCTGACGCTAATAACTTTTTCATATTTCGGTGCACGGAGCTGGGGGTGGGGTCATTTTTGGCGAAATGAGCCGACGTTTTCATTGCTACCATTTTGAGGTCTGTGCGACATTTTGATCATTTTTAATTTCATTTTTTATGTGATGTAAAAAGGTGTAAAAGTCGCATTTCGGACATTTGGGCGCCATTTCCCGCCTCGGAGGTCACCGCCGCCCGTAACCGTTTTTATATTTTGATCGGGCATTTTGGGACGCGGCGATACCTAATATGTCTGTGATCTTTACTGTTTATTATGTTTTATATCCGTTCTAGGGAAAGGGAGGTGATTAGAATTTTTAATATTTTATAATTTTTTTTTATTTTTAAAACCTGTTTTTTCTTTTTTTTCCACTATTTCTTAGACCATCTACGGTACATTAACCCTAGATGGTCAGATCGCTCCTACCATATACTGCAATACTTCTGGCTCATTGTAACGAACCTGCAGAAGCCATGTAGCCTCGTGTCAAAAGAAGACCCGAGGCTACCACGGCAAACGATCGCCGCCCCCGATGACGTTCGGGGGCACAGCGATCGTAAAAAAGACTTTGCCGGCGACAATGACCGACTGCGGTTATTAGCGGTGGGGGTTTTCTGCAACATGCAAAACCCCCCACCTTGTATGAAGAAGACTCAGCCCGTGAGCCCTCTTCATACACTCCTTATACTCTCTGCGTCGTAGAGCTACGGCGCAGAGCGTTAAGGGGTTAAAGGGGTTTTCCCACAAATACAAGTTAGGCCCTATCCATAGGACAGGGCTTAACCTGCTGATGTGTGGGGGTTTCAGTGATGTGACCCCCATAGATCATGAAAACAAGGGGTCTGTTGGGGTCCACATAAGGTCCATGTCATCGCTCTATGACGGTAATGGAGCAGAATGGTCATACACGGCCGCCTGCTCCATTACTCTGACGGAACAATTTTTGCGTTTCCATATTTCACTCCCCACTTTCAAAAATCAATAACTTTTTTATTTTTCCACGTACAGAGCTGTGTGCGGCCTGTTTCTGCGTAACAAATTATACTTCCTAGTGACAGTATTAAATATTCCAGGCCCTGTACTGGGAAGCGGGAAGGAAAATATCAAATGTGTTTTTTATGGCTTTCACTGCGCGCTCAATAGGACTCCTCCCCTTTACTGCGCTCCATAGGACCCCTCCCCTTTACTGCGCTCCATAGGACCCCTCCCCTTTACTGCGCTCCATAGGACCCCTCCCCTTTACTGCGCTCCATAGGACCCCTCCCCTTTACTGCGCTCCATAGGACCCCTCCCCTTTACTGCGCTCCATAGGACCCCTCCCCTTTACTGCGCTCCATAGGACCCCTCCCCTTTACTGCGCTCCATAGGACCCCTCCCCTTTACTGCGCTCCATAGGACCCCTCCCCTTTACTGCGACAACGAGCATGTCCCCCCCCTAGACAACGAGGATTTCCCCCCCTAGACAACGAGCATTTCCCCCTGCTAGACAACGAGCATGTCTCCCCCTGACCCCTAGACAACGAGCATGTCCCCCCCCAAGACAACGAGCATGCCCCCCCCCCTAGACAACGAGCATGTCCCCCCCCCCAGACAACGAGCATGTCTACCCCTGACCCCTAGACAACGAGCATGTCCTCCCCTGTGGCTGCGTGCCCTTTTTTGTGTGTTTGTGTTATTTTTGTCTTCCAGGACCGTGCCTGCTGTGGACTGCTTCGGATTCGAAGGATTACGTCTATGACCGACATTTCTAACAAATAAAATGGTCAACGAGGGTGTGTCTGCGTCTTTTGTTCAATAAAATTTTCTGAAAACGGTGTGATTATTTATTTTTTTGCGACACTCTTCATAGTTTGCCGTAGTAGTGGTGCCGGCTAGGTGACGGTGCTCATTACTAAGGGCTGGCCTTAGTGTTTGCCTTAATTTTTTTGGCAAATTTACACTAACGCCCATACCATTACCCCGGTACCCACCGCCACCAGGGGTGCCGGGAAGAGCCGGGTACAAACCAGTACCTGACCGTCTATAGATGGTCAGGTGTTGGGGCGGCTGCAGGCTGTTATTGTTGCGCTGGAATAGCCCCCTAACAGTGACCTATCCCAGCTCAGTAATGGCAGGCTGCTGCTGCTTTTTTGTATCTGGCTGATTTGAACAATAGGGGGCACCCCATGCCGTTTTTCCCCCCCATTTTTTTGTAAAAATGGGGGAAACAGCCTGGGAGCCCCCTTTAAAGGGGGGACCCCACGCATATTTTTGTCAAAAATTTGAAGAAAAAACGGCATGGGGTGCCCCTATTTTTCAAATCAGCCTGATACAAAAAAGCAGCAGCAGCCTGCCATTACTGAGCTGGGATAGGTCACTGTTAGGGGGCTATTCCAGCGCAACAATAACAGCCTGCAGCCGCCCCAACACCTGACCATCTATAGACGGTCAGGTACTGGTTTGTACCCGGCTCTTCCCGGCACCCCTGGTGGCGGTGGGTACCGGGGTAATGGTATGGGCGTTAGTGTGAATTTGCCAAAAAAATTAAGGCAAACACTAAGGCCAGCCCTTAGTAATGAGCACCGTCATCTAGCCGGCACCACTACTATGGCAAACTATGAAGAGTGTCGCAAAAAAATAAATAATCACACCGTTTTCAGAAAATTTTATTGAACAAAAAACGCAGACACACCCTCGTTGACCATTTTATTTGTTAGAACTGTCGGTCATCGATGTAATCCTTCGAATCGGAAGCAGTCCACAGCAGGCACGGTCCTGGAAGACAAAAATAACACAAACACACAAAAAAGGGCACGCAGCCACAGGGGGGGACAGGCTCGTTGTCTAGGTGGGGGACATGCTCGTTGTCTAGGGGGGGGGGACATGCTCGTTGTCTAGGGGGGGACATGGTCGTTGTCTAGGTGGGGGTACATTCTCGTTGTCTAGGTGGGGGTACATGCTCGTTGTCTAGGGGGGGTACATGCTCGTTGTCTAGGGGGGGGCATGCTCGTTGTCTAGGGGACATGCTCGTTGTCTAGGGGGGGCATGCTTGTTGTCTAGGGGGGGCATGCTCGTTGTCTGGGGGGGACATGCTCGTTGTCTAGGGGGGGGCATGCTCGTTGTCTGGGGGCGGACATGCCCGTTGTCTGGGGGGGACATGCTCGTTGTCTGGGGGGGACATGCTCGTTGTCTAGGGGGGGGCATGCTCGTTGTCTGGGGGCGGACATGCCCGTTGTCTGGGGGGGACATGCTCGTTGTCTAGGGGGGGACATGCTCGTTGTCTAGGGGAGGACATGCTCGTTGTCTGGGGGGGGCATGCTCGTTGTCTAGGGGAGGACATGCTCGTTGTCTAGGAGGGCATGCTCGTTGTCTAGGGGGAGTGGAATATGCCCCCCAATTATATACATAAATATACATTGGTGCCAGTGGATGCGTTGAAGGTATGAGCAGTGGCGTGGCCAGGGGGTGTGGTTAGGGGGCGTGGCTAGGGTGTGGCTTCTGTGGGTAAAAAAATCGCCGCGGCGCGCAGAGAAGACTGGGTGTGAGATTGTCAGGTTTGGAGACCCTAAACCCCATTTGCATTAGAATACTGTATATTGTGTATAACCAATAATTCTATAATTCTAATAAAACTATTTGCTTTTTTTAACTTACATCAAAAATATCTCTTAAGAAAGATGTTTTATGGAATTTGAGCATACCCACCTTTTTCCATAGATTAGCTTCCGGAAGATACATATAAACTTTTTTGGTGTTATCAGCAATAAGATACACAGCTCCTTCCAGGGCACAGCATCGAGGGGAGGAGAGGTACTTGGGGATGAACGGAGATGCAATTAAACACCAGCTGTCTGTAGGTCACAAAAGGCATAATCATTACAGACTTACCTACATAACAATTGAGATTATGACCGTTTTTTTCCAAAGGAACTCAAATTCAACAAATTTGGTATGTTGACCTAAATACAGTAAATAATGTTTATCCCTGTAACCTTTTTCCCTTTGGGATAATACCCACCTTCTTTGCTAGCAGTACAATGGTGTGATAAATGTGACCAGGGAGGCCTTATGGTATGCAAATTCACCACTTTCCCCCAGCCTCAGCTTAATTGGCCTAATTGGCCACTCTCAAACAAAGGACCATAAAAACTCTTAAACCACTAGGTTGACAGTTATGGAGTTAAGGTCCATCTCACCAGAAGAACAAATACATCTTTGGATTGGTGATATACAGGTGATCACGGTGGTGCGATTTCTAGGACGCTAGAACACCTGGTTCCAGAGATATCAATATCTCTGGATAGGACCATAGCAAATGGGTCAGGTTTGGTATCAATGCGATCCAGGGATTCACCCGGATCTAATGATACCAGAACCATGACCCTACGACTTCCCCTTGAGAAGCTATGGCTTCTCCAGGGCTCTGGTTGTAGTAGGAGGGACCCATGACTCCTCCTGTTGGGTGGGCAGAGGTGTGTCTGCACCTGATATAAGCAGGCACCTCTAAGGGTTTATTCACATCGCCGTCTGCGGGAACGTACATGCAGCCGCATGTACGTCCCCATAGACGGCAATAGCGGCACGGTGGGGATCTGGGCCGCACACCGCGTGTGAATGTACCCTAAGGCTGCAGAGTCTTTTATCTGGGAACCATTGTAACATCAAGAGCAGAGAAGGATCTTAAAGGGGTATTCCGGGAATATGAACGTCTGACACAAAAACCCATGATGATATAAATAAATGAATACAACAATACTCAATGTCATTAGTTACAAAACGGAGCTAAAATAATATGATTTTATGATTTACAAAATTTATGGCCTCTCTAAAGTAGGTGGAGTTATCACTAAGATGGCCGCCACTGGAAACTACAAGTCCCAAGAGCCTTTAGTTCTCAGTAACTCCTCCTACCACTTATGCTCTGCTAACAGTGATGATCTAACAGGTTTTCTTGCTCTGTTACCATAGTAATGATGTGTAACTGCCATCACAACAACACTGGCCATACTGGATGCACTGCAACCAACCGACTACAGCCAAACGTAGTGGTGATCACATGACTCTGCCCAGGCAGGTACAGGACATGTGATGTGGACATGTGACCAGCAGCCATCTTCTGTCCTGCAACGGACCGTGCGGAGGAAATTAACGGACTGATTAAAGGGCCAGTAGCATTTTAATTCTTCATTACAGTCTATGTCATCAGCATTTTCTGCTAAGGGGAGCAAAATTTTAAATAACAACTAATTACACATTAGCTTATATTTTGAGTGCCCACTTCTATATGAATTATGCTGATTCCTGGAATACCCCTTTAAGGTAACACACTTACTGAACTGCTGTTACTTGTAGTGCTACTCTGTATTTTGTACTTTGTGTAACTGTATATATCTCTACTGTATATATTGTTTTGTCTAGTGTGCCCTTAAGGCAATTAAATATAAAATCTAATCTGTGTTGCTCTTTTATCTCAATCCACAAATTACGGACCGGGCTTATATTAACACCTTGCTGACTGAGGACGAACCATATCTTCCTTGTGCCGCAAGGGGTGTATGGAGAAAGCTCACGAGCTGAGCTCTCTCCATACACACCGGGTAATGGCTGTATAAAACAGCCAACACCCGCCTGTCACTGCCGCGGTCGGTGCTGGCACCGGTCGCGGCAGTTAACCTTTTAACTTACCGTTAAATGCCGGCCACCATCTTGGATGGCTGATCGCCGCCACCCTGGAACGTCATCGGAGGGCGGTGATTGGTTGGTATGGTAGCCTAGAGTCTCATTGAGACTCGTAGGCTTGCCATGTGCAATGATTTATAATAGCCAGCAGAGGGCAGGCTATTAAAAATCATTGTAAAATAGCTATATACTGCAATACAGTAGTAGTATTAGCAATCGGACCCTGCAGGGTTAAATTACCCTGGAGGATCCAAAATAATGGTAAAAAAAATTTTTTTAAAAAAACCTTCAAGGGTTCAGAACGTTGCGGTTTCCTTCACAAATGTATAGGAAATCCTGTTCAGGTTTTGACCCATGAGGACAAGATGCTTGAAAAACCGGGGAACTTACCCATAATTCCAGGCACCATGGGTGTGGTAGTCTTATATTGGTTATACAAGGACTTTTTCCTTTTAAAATCAACTTTTATAATTATGATAATGATCATGAAAGGCTCTTTGGGTGTTTCCAGAGCCCCAAGCAGAGTGAAGGGGAAAGTTCCAATTGGAGAGGATGAGACTTTTTGCAGCCTGTGAAGTTACTGCATGGAGGGGCACACAAGATGTAATTAAACTTAACTTTTACATTAATGCTAATGAGCAGGAAGGACTCTAGGGGGTCTCTCCATGCTGTACTCTCAGAGGCTACTACACTGTGCAGGAGCACATCTCATCCTTTCCCATTCTTGGCACTTGCCCCTTACCTCAACCTGCTGTAAATTCACGAGTTTACCTTTTTTTTCCCCCTACAAAAATGTAGTCATTTACGAATATTTCTTATAGGTGTCCACGTGGCATATGTGTACTCTATCTTCTAATTTTTACTTGTCTCCATATTGTGAACCCTAGTGATTTAATGAAAAGTCATTTAGACCTTGCTGATTTTTAAGGTGCTATGTGCTATATCTATTACAATCCCACGTTTTACTTAATTATTTACTTTTATTTCAATCATATGTACCGATTTGTCCCTGTTACGTGTCCCAAATTCCAAAAACTTTATATGTGCACCTGGGGCTAATAGTATAAAATTAACAAGACCTTTAGGATAATTTGTAAAACATTTTATGCTGGTTATTTATATCACAAACTACACCATTGGAAGAGAGGAAAGACTTCCTACCTGTAGATGGATTGTAGCATTGAAGTGTTAATGCGTTGTACTTTATGGCACAGGATCCAACCAAGTACAGCTTTCCACCACATCCAACAGCAGTGAAATTGCTGACGTACTTGTGTGCAGAGCTTACTGAAGACCATGTCCCACTGTAGGGGTCATAACACTCTACTTCCACGGCCTCCTGTAATGTCCCTATTAGAAGAAGCATAGGCAAAATCTCTCAAGTCATCGGTGGATAATGCGGATCTCTGCACATATTATGGAGTCTCTTCAAAGAAATTCAGATTTTCTTTCAGATTTTTAAGCAGATTTCCTTACTCTCACTGAAAGAGATAAAATCTGCAACTAAATTCCACACACAAAAGAATGATCATGATTTATCAATCAGAATGCTGGAGTCATTTGTACCCGAAATGCATTGAGCCACATTTATTGAGGCATTTTTGGGCAGTTTTTCATTGTAAAGTAGACAAATTAGTAGCTGGTCTAAAGTACACTCGGAAGTCTTACTTCAGATACATCATCCAGTATGATTTATCTGATGCAGAAAAAGACTGTGGAGTCTAAGGCTAAATTCAGACGAACGTGTGCCCACCTTACCGCAGCATAGCGGGCACACGTCGTGCCGGGAAGAGGAGGAGGGGGTGAGCGCCTCCTCTCCATAGAAAAACATGGGGCCTATCTAAGGAACGGTACGGTGCCGCACGTGTGCTGCTACGCTGCCGTGCGCCCATTGCCAGCCTATGGGGGACGTATGAACGTCGGATGTATATACATCCCACAACGGCCGTCTGAAAGCAGCCTAACTCTGCACTACTCTAGTCACTTACACTTTGTTAAATCTACATTATCATGTTCAATAAATGTGGAAAATACTAAAGTAAAGTAGGATATTTCTAAATCTCATTTATCCTTACTTTATTATTGTGGAGATTTTTAGCACAAAGATCTGTCACTATAATACAGAATCTTGAAGAGTTTTCCCACCAAGCACATGGATAGGGTCTAAGTTGCTGATCGGTGGAGGTCTCAGTGATGAAACCCCCAAAGATCACAACAAAGAGGAGTCCCATGGGGTCCCAGTAACCTCCGTCGGACCTCTCGACCCCATCGGACACCTCGTTCTTGTGATATGTGGAAGTCTCATCACTGAGACCATCACTGATCAGCAAGTTATTCCCCATCCTGTATATAAGGCCTAACTTGCTTTGTGGGAAAACCACTTTAATGTTATAGCTCTTTCACAAGAAATGAATATATATTAAAACAAAGTCTATATGTATTGTTATAACCAACCTCCAATGACATATATCTCTCCATTCAGGGAAGCGCTGGCATGATTGGTCCGTGGATGAATCATAGGTGATAATGGTTTCCATATTCCTTCATTCAGTACAAAGCGCCATCCTTGACGTGTAGACCAAGAATCATCTCTAGAACCACGAGAACCACCTAGAAAGTTGGGAATTCAAAAGGAAGTGATGCTGAAGTGTGACTATGTTTGGCTACCTGTAAGCTCTAGTAGAAAATATCTGAATTATTCTCATATGCAGATCAAGCTTGTAATGCGAAAACCTTCACAGGACACAGGATAGGAGATAAGCTAAGCTGAGGATATGAATGCTCACATCTGTAGTGATCATAGTGATCATGACAACAGTGGCCTATAACTGACAAACAACTTCTAAAAGACTGCTATAATGCTGCTATAATACTGCTATAATATTGCTATAATGCTGCTATAATGCTGCTATAATACTGCTATAATACTGCTCTAATGCTGCTATAATGCTGCTATAATGCTGCTATAATGCTGCTATAATGCTGCTATAATACTGCTATAATGCTGCTATAATACTGCTATAATGCTGCTATAATACTGCTATCAGGGGCGTAACTACAGCGGTAGCAGCCATAGCAGCCGCTATGGGGACCGCAGTGTCAGGGGGCCCCGTCATCCAACCTGACACAATAAAGAATGGAGGATGTGCACCATTATATCTATATTGTACTGCATATTGTCCAGCATAATATGTATATAACATATACTGTGATGTATACATGCAGTATCTGAGCTAATTGTTTCCTCGGACTTGTAGTGCTCCAGAAGTAAAATTCTGTTTTTTCCTCTCCAGAGACGGCAGTGTTAGTTTGACATTTCTTGTTTTGTTATATATGCAGTATCTGAGATGTGTATAAGGTGTCTGTATACACTGTATGTGAGTTGCATATGGCACTGTATGTGTGTATATGCTGTGTGTGCACATGAGTGTATTTATATGTGGTTGTAACTCGCATGTGTGAGTATACTAATATGTATATTTTTTAAGTGGGTAGGGGGGCCCCATGCAGTAGCCTGCTAGGGGGCCCTGTCTCTCCTAGTTACGCCACTGTCCTCAGCCCAGGGGCGTAACTCGATGGGGTGCAGAGGGTGTGATCGCAATCGGGCCCAGGAGGTTTAGGGGGCCCATAAGGTGTCGCTTTCCAATATGAGAAGACTAGTACTACAAACCCTACATTATAGTCAGGGGGCCTGGCACATACTTTACACTGGGGCCCATCAGCTTCAAGTTACGCCACTGACTGCTATAATGCTGCTATAATGCTGCTATAATACTGCTATAATACTGATACAATACTGCTATAATGCTGCTATAATAATTCTATAATGCTGTTATAATACTGCTATAATACTGCTATAATGCTACTATAATACTGCTATAATGCTGCTATAATGCTGCTATAATGCTGCTATAATACTGATATAATGCTGCTATAATGCTGCTATAATACTGCTATAATGCTGCTATAATGCTGCTATAATGCTGCTATAATACTGCTATAATGCTGCTATAATGCTGCTATAATACTGATATAATGCTGCTATAATACTGCTAAAATACTGCTATAATACTGCTATAATACTGCTATAATGCTGCTATAATGCTGCTATAATACTGCTATAATGCTGCTATAATGCTGCTATAATGCTGCTATAATGCTGCTGTAATACTGATATAATACTGATATAATACTGATATAATACTGCTATAATGCTGCTATAATAATTCTATAATGCTGCTATAATACTGCTATAATGCTGCTATAATGCTGCTATAATACTGCTATAATACTGCTATAATGCTACTATAATACTGCTATAATGCTGCTATAATGCTGCTATAATACTGATATAATGCTGCTATAATGCTGCTATAATGCTGCTATAATACTGCTATAATGCTGCTATAATGCTGCTATAATGCTGCTATAATACTGCTATAATGCTGCTATAATACTGCTATAATTCTGCTATAATACTGCTATAATACTGCTATAATGCTGCTATAATGCTGCTATAATACTGCTATAATGCTGCTATAATACTGCTATAATACTGCTATAATGCTGCTATAATGCTGCTATAATACTGCTATAATGCTGCTATAATGCTGCTATAATACTGCTATAATACTGCTATAATGCTGCTATAATACTGCTATAATGCTGCTATAATACTGCTATAATACTGCTATAATGCTGCTATAATGCTGCTATAATACTGCTATAATGCTGCTATAATACTGATATAATGCTGCTATAATGCTGCTATAATGCTGTTATAATGCTGCTATAATGCTGCTATAATGCTGCTATAATGCTGCTATAATACTGCTATGATGCTGCTATATTACTGCTATAACACTGCTATAATGCTGCTATAATACTGCTATAATGCTGCTATAATGCTGCTATAATGCTGCTATAATGCTGCTATAATAATTCTATAATGCTGCTATAATACTGCTATAATGCTGCTATAATACTGCTATAATACTGCTATAATACTGCTATAATGCTACTATAATACTGCTATAATGCTGCTATAATGCTGCTATAATACTGATATAATGCTGCTATAATGCTGCTATAATGCTGCTATAATACTGCTATAATGCTGCTATAATACTGCTATAATGCTGCTATAATGCTGCTATAATGCTGCTATAATACTGCTATAATGCTGCTATAATACTGCTATAATGCTGCTATAATACTGCTATAATACTGCTATAATGCTGCTATAATGCTGCTATAATACTGCTATAATGCTGCTATAATACTGCTATAATACTGCTATAATGCTGCTATAATGCTGCTATAATACTGCTATAATGCTGCTATAATGCTGCTATAATACTGCTATAATACTGCTATAATACTGCTATAATGCTGCTATAATACTGCTATAATGCTGCTGTAATACTGCTATAATGCTGCTATAATACTGCTATAATACTGCTATAATGCTGCTATAATGCTGCTATAATGCTGCTATAATACTGCTATAATGCTGCTATAATACTGATATAATGCTGCTATAATGCTGCTATAATGCTGCTATAATGCTGTTATAATGCTGCTATAATGCTGCTATAATACTGCTATGATGCTGCTATATTACTGCTATAACACTGCTATAATGCTGCTATAATACTGCTATAATGCTGCTATAATGCTGCTATAATACTGCTATAATGCTGCTATAATGCTGGTCTATGCTGTTAGATAGATGTTGACCTGAAACATTTCAGTGTAATGGACGGCACACAATGGTTCTGCTCACCAGTGACGTAGACATCATTGTTCAGTGAAGTGACAGAGAATCCCCATTTATTGTAATCCGGGAAATCTGGAAGGGACATCCACGTTTCTGCAAAAATGTCAGACTGTATTAGACAATCATGACAATTTGTATGTTTAGTTTCTTCTGGTCTTTAACCCCTTAACGACCAGGACTTTTTTTTGTTATTTCATTCCAATTTTCACTCGGCACCTTCCAAAATCTATACCTTTTTTATTTTTGTATATAAATAGCTGTATGAGGGATTGTTTTCTGCATAACAAAGTGCACTTCATAGTGACAGTATTTATTATTCCATGCCTTCCATGGGAAGTGGGAAAAATATCCAAATGCTGTGAAATTGGTGAAAAAACACATTCGTGTCATTTTCTTGTGGGCTTGGATTTTAAGTCTTTCACTGTGCACCCCAAATCTCAGGTCTACTTTATTATATAGGTTTTAGAGGTTTATAATATAGCTTTATTATATAGGTTTTATAATGTTTTCATACATTTACAAAAATGAAAACCTCCTGAACAAAAAAAAATCCCTTATTTTGTCATCTTTTGGCGCTAATAACTTTGTTTCATAGGGTACAAAGCTGTATGTGGTGTCATCTTTTGCAAGTTGAGATTTACATTTTCAATGCTACCATTTTGAGGACTGTAAGGCCTTTGGATCACTTCGTGTTACATTTTTTATATGTTGCAAAATGGTGAAAAAGTGACATTTTTAACTTTGGGCACTACATTTCGTCACTGAGTTAACGGCGGGAATAATCATTTGGGACGCGGCGATACCTTACATGTTTATGATTTGTTTAATGTTTATTTATTTTTATATCAGTTCTAGGGAAAGGGGGTGATTTGAATTTTTATGGTTTTTTTAAACTTTTTTTTATTGTTTTACCCCCCCACCCCAAGGTATTTTAACCCTTGGTTGTCTTATTGGTCCCACAATATAATGACATACTACAGTATGGCAGTATATGGGTATTTTCCACATCATATATTAAAATCGCACATTGTAATAGATCGGCTAAAACAAGGCTGTCATGGTAACTGATCGCTTCTCTCTGATGTCATGATGTCATGATGATGTCATGGGGAGCTAGCACCAATCGTGGGTTTTTCCCGTGGGTGTTTGCTGCAATATGCAGCAAACACCCAACTTGTACGGAGAGGGCTCAGTCTGTGAGCCCTCTCCATACACCCGCTACTGATGTGTAACGTACTAATACGTCACACATCGGTAAAGGGTTAGATTAAGTATTACTGAGCAGAGGAAACATGTGTTGTAAGCAGTATTTTCATCTGAAATGCTAGTGTTCCTGAACTAGCAACACATGTGAAAGAGGCTTACAAAGAATGAGTCTGGTTTAGGAACTGGTGAAGTAAGGGAGAGCACATAGTTCTTCTCTGACAACATAGGATTTTATGTACAGTGGGTATGGAAAGTATTCAGACCCCTTTTAAAATTGGTAAGATCAAAAAATGTTCTTTTTTTGCTCATTAATGTACACTCTGCACCCCATATTGACAGAAAAAAACTGAAATTTAGATATATTCTGCTCATTTTTAAACAAAATTATCACATGCTCATAAGTATTCAAAGCCTTTGCTCAGTATTGAGTGGAAGAAGTTTTTGAGCTAGTACTGTACAGCCATGAGATGTCACACCTGGATGTGGGGGTTCGCAGCCTCTTCCTGGCAGATCCTCTCCAGTTCCCTCAGATTGGATGGGGAACATTGGTGGACGCCATTTTCAAGTCTCTCCAGAGATGCACAATTGGGTTTAGGTCTGGACTCTGGCTGTGCAAAGACATGTTCTGAAGCCATTGCTGTGTTTATCTTTCCTTCAATTACAACCAGTCGTCCTGTTCCTGCCCCCATATCATGATGCTGCCACCACCATGTGTCACTGCTGGGGTTGTATTTGGCAGATGATGAGCAGTGCCTGGTTTGCTCCACACATACCGCTTAGAATTAACACCAAAACAGTCAATCTGATTTCAGTCCTTCATGTGTTTTGCACACTGTATGCGGCTTTCATAAGTCTTGCACTGAGGAGAGGCTTCTGTCGGCACACTCTGCCATTAAGCCCTGCCCGGTGGAGGCTGCAGTGTTAGTTGACTTTGTGGAACTTTTCCCATCTCCTTACAGCATCCCTGGATAATCACCCACAATGATCTTGGGATTCTTCTTTACCACTCTCTCCAAGGCTCTTCTCCCATGATTGCTTAGTTAAGCTGGAGCATCAGTTTGAGGAAGAGTTGTGGTCAATCCAAACTTCTTAATTTAATGTTTATGGAGGCCACTGTGCTCCTAGGGACCTTGAGTGCCGCAGAAATTCTTTTGTAATCTCTGAGCTCCTTGGGCAGTTCTGTAGACCTCATGATTCTCATATGCCCTGACAAGTACAGTTAGTTGTGAGGTTTTATATAGACAGGTGTGTGCCTTTACTAATCCAGTCCAATCAGTTTTAATTAAACACAGCTGGGCTCCAATGATGGAGTAGAACCATCTCAAGGATGATTAGAAGGAAATGGACAGCATGTGAGTGAAATTTGAGTATCACAGCATAAATCTGAATACTTATGACCATGTGATATTTCAGTTTTTCTTGTTTAATAAGTTAGCAAAAATATCTATATTTCTGTTTTTATTGTCAAGATGGGGCGCATAAATGAGGGGAATAAACCTTTTTTTGATCTTACCAATTGGCTGCAATGAATCAAAAAGTGAAAAATTTAAGGAAGCCTAAATACTTTCCACACCCACGGTATAATTATCAGATCATCAAATTACTCACTGGTTTTGGGATTGTAAAAAGCAAAGTTTGCAGATGTCCTAGGAGGTTCATCATCATCTTCGTCCTCATCGTCTTCATCTTCCAAGACCTTTCCCCCTATAACTACCAATACTTGCTGAAGAGATACTGAATTCTGCTCGCTATGATCCTTTGTCACCTAAAAAAATACATTGAATTAAAAAAATACTTTCACCCTTAGTGTTTTACTAAGATGTTCTCATTCAACTTGTGGATAATCCTTTCCGGTCATTGAGTTATCCAGCTATCATTACCAGTGTTAACACAGCTACAATTCAGTCATAGCTGAGAGAGGTGACACACATCTGAAAGGTGACAGGTGTGAGAAATGTGACACGAGACGTAACCGATAACTGGCGGAGGGTGAGAAGAGATATAGCTGAAGAGATTAGTCAAGTGTCTGATGATAGCCTTGACAGGTGATACGGGTCATAAAAGTAACAAAGCTTGGGCAGCTGATCCTTGTACAGGGACAGCTCAGGTGTGGGGGCTGACACTGATGGCTGATGACACATCATTACAATGCTGTACAGGTTAACACGCTAGTGAAAGGTGACACAGATGTTAAAGGTTATAACAGATGTAAGAGTTACATGTAAAATGACCAGGGGCAGAGTTAGCGAGAGGGTCATGTCTATGATACCAAAGGTCATGTGCGGACTGGAGACATCTGTTACTTTCAGTCTTGGTTCTGATGTTTCTAATGGCTTAAAGGAAACCTACTATGAAGAATCTACCATTAGAAGTAGATCTGATGGTAGATTCCTCCTGCTGCCTCTGCCCTAATCTATAGTTTAATAATCCTGGAACCTAACCTAACTTGTTAAAAACTTTATTTTAGTAATATGTAAATTAACTGCAGAGAACTGAGCTCCCAATGCCCGGCCAAGCTAGTACACGCCCCAGTAGCCTCTGCAGTTAATTTACATATGACTAAAATAAAGTTTTTAACAAGTTAGGTTCCAGGATTATTACCGTAATTTACAGATTAGGGCAGAGGCAGGAGGAATCTACCATCACATCTACTTCTCATAGATCTACAATCAGATCTACTTCTGATGGTAGATTTCTCATGGTAGGTTTACTTTAACTCTTTATAGATAATCCCTAGATAGGCCTATCTCCTTACATAACTGAATCACCAAGGGAAATATTCTGTAGATATAGCAAGAGTTAATTTTTAGCTTCTTTTCTTTCTATATGCTGTGTTCAGGCCATCAGATACACCGCTCACTAGAGGAGAATGAGGGATCAAAAAAGGTACATAGAAACTGCTTTACCTAAATTCACCACAATTTCCCTTTTATTTTTTATATGTGTAGGGGGCATGAATTAAAACATTTTTCTGATATAGTTTATTAGGGGATTTTGTGGTCTTTTATTAAAAATATACATTGAAAACAAGCCCTTGCCCTCCTCTGTAAAAGCCCATTATTGTGTAAGAGTCATCTTCATCCTGTGCTATACAGAATGAAGATGGCTCACAGGTCTATCTATAATGTTTGCCATCTCAATGCTGCTGCCTACATGTATATTCACAGCTAAATATTTGTTTATTTTTTGTTTATTTAGACTGTCATCTCTGACAATATGTCACTTCACAGACTAGCAATCTGCCAGGAGTGAGGAGAGCCAGACAGTCAGAGCTTACAGTGTATCACATGGAAACTTCCTATTTACTATAAAATGTCAATGTAAATCTGTCTGTGACACATGGTGACCTCTGATGACCCACTATCTAGTTCTCCTTTCTCTCAGCAGATTGCTAGTGTGTGAAGAGATGATGCTGGCTAACAAAGAATAAACAGTTTACTTAATGCAGGGAAAGATTTTGCTGTAAATTTATGTGTAGGCAGCAGCAGAAGTATTGCAGATATTAAACAGTGAGCTGTCATCATTCTGTATAGCACAGGAGGAAGATGGCTTTTGAACAGAAATTGGCATTTACAGACCAGGGCTGGGGAAGCTTTCAAGATAGAATTTTCATGAGAGCTCACAAAATCCCCTAATAAAATATATCAGAAAATTGTTCAGTTATAACTTGCGCTTTTCATTTCTACTGAAAAAAAATAGGTTAGGAGGTTTAGTTACACGTGAAATCAAAAACTGGCCATTGGTTACTATATCAAATTTGTTTCCATGCAAGTTGACAGAAATAGAGGTGCAAAATCCCACGGGAAGTCATGACACCAGCTGCAATCTATCAGTAATCAGAAAGTAAAAAACTTGGTGAAATATGATATCAACTGCTCTACCTGATGACTTTTCACGCCCCTCTTTCTTTATAAATTCAATACTTTTTCTATATGTCATTTCTCATTATTAGACAGAACATAATTTATGGACTTTATTTGTTTACCAGTGAGGATTTTATGGATTGTTACCAACATCTAGTAAGAAATTCACGTCAATAGCAACCTTAGAAATATTTACTTGTTTGACCCGTTCAATACTTACCGTATTTTTGGGACTATAAGGTGCATCGGATTATAAGTCGCACCATCAATCACTGCCTGCTAAAACATCTAGGTTCATAAATAAGGCACACCTTATTATTGGGATGAATGACCAGCAGGTGGCAGACCTGTGCACTGTTCAAGGCAGCTGTTGTCTGTAAGTACAGTTACATATTTAAGGCGCACTGGACTATAAGGCGCACCTTTGATATCTGAGAAAATCAAAGGATTTTTTGTGCGCCTTATAGTCCAAAAATCTGGTATTTGTGCTGCTGTATCTGCCTTAGTATTAGTAAACCCATACCACAGTACAATTATTTATTTTAGAACGGACTGTATATAGCATTACTTACTTTAGGGGACACCTCCAAAGAATTATTTACTTCAGGGAGTATAATGTACTTAATTATATAATTTGTTTCGAGGACACAATGGGGCAGATTTATCAAGCTGTCTGAAAGTCAGAATATTTCTAGTTGCCCATGGAAACCAATCACAGCTCAGCTTTCATTTTACCAATGCTCATGAATATTTTGAAGGGGAGCTGTGATTGGTTGCCATGGACAACTAGAAATATTCTGAGTTTCAGACAGCTTGATAAATCTGCTCCAATGAATTGTAATATTTCTTGAGCGCCTATGACATCACATGTGAATGGATACAATAAGGTGCTATGACTCCTATTATACCTAGACCTATAGAGGCCTCTCCTTTCGTGTAGGCTTGAACTGGTAAAATAACTATATGAGTACAATACCTGCCCAAGGTTCCTGCTGACCAATGCTCGGCATGTTTCTGATTCACTTATCAATGGCTCAGCATCCATTAATTCTTGAAGGTAGTGATCAGTCAGGCTTGATAACCTGGCCATACTGAGGAGCTCGGGGAGGTAGTGAGCCCTGCTCTCCACATCTTGTCTAACCCATAGAAGAACTGCCTTTGCCCGACTCTGATCTTCTTTTACTTGTAACAGAGGATCCCCTAAGTAGTGAAGCAGACGCTCAGGGGGCAACAATAGAAATTCTTCCTCCTGGGATACAGCCTCAAAATTCTCTTGTAGAAAAGACCAAGCCTTTGCTGTAACTTCAGGGCAGCCGTGAGTTTCACCAAATTCCCATATACCCAGGCAATTGGTGGCATCCATCTGTTGCTGCAAATACCGGATACATACTTTTCGGACTGCAGAGAAATGAAGCTGGTTGGAGATACGGATTAGTCCTTCTACATTGCTTTGGTTTATGGTGAGACGACCAGTGTAAGCAAAATTAATCAAAGTCTCTAAAAAATCTGGATCCACATCTTTGATCTCCACATGTGCTGAAATGCTTTCTTGGAAGCTTCCAGTGAACATGGCATGGAAATATTGGCTGCAGAGAGCCAACACTGCACGATGGCAGGGAAACTGCCGTCCTTGTACTATCAATGTAACATCAGAGAGCTGTGGATTGAACCTCAGGGACTGAAGACCCGCTAGAATGGAATCCGAATGAGAGGGGAGACAGAATTCCAGGTCATCGATGTTCCTCACCATGCTGTCCTCTGAGGGGTCTTCACAATAGGATACTCCTGAACCAATAGATTTAAAGAAAAATATAACATTATGGTGGATAATAGCGAAGTAAACACAGGAGAACTGCAAGGGCTTATTCACATGGCCGTCTGCGGGGACTTACATGCGGCTGCAAATTTGCGGCCACATGTACGTCCCCATAGACGGCAATAGCGGCACGGCAGGGATCCGGTGCCACACATGTGTAGCACCAATCCGAGCCGCACAACACAAAAAGATAGAGCATGGTCTATCTTTCGGCGTCTGTGCGGCCGTGTCCCGCTATTCTCTATGGAGGGAGGAGGGGTCACCTCCTCCTCCACTCCAGCACACGGCGGGCATACCGCGTGTGAATGTACCCTAATACTAATATTCTTTTTTAATAATCTCAATTGAAACATACAAAATGTATCATAGGTTATTTGTATTTAATGACATACATCCCAAACTACCTGCCAATGGGTACATCCTAGGAAAGACGCATATATTATCTAAATACGTGAAATGGATGGAACTCATCCATATTAAAATTAAATATGAAATAATTGACTATAACCAAGGAAGGCAATATTTATTAAAGTTGGAGCTTTGTCTTCTTTAGTATTCACCTTTCTATTACAATACTAAAAAAAGCCCTGGCCAATTATACAGTATGTGGTCCGCGACTGAAGGACATTAGATTACAGATAACCCCTAGTTACAGACAGACCTCTCTGGCCACTGTGACCTGTGGTGAAGTCTCTTTACTTTACTCCCAGGCTGCAATGGTCAGCTGTAAGGGGTCTGTAATGAAGCTTTATTAATAATCCGTGTTTCCATGACACCACAAAACTTTAAGAATCGAATTGTTCCTGGGTCAAAAAAAGGTATATTTTACAAATATAAAATATATGTTTCCCCAACCCAAAGAACCTATCTTGTACATAACCCGAAGACTACCTGTACAGTTATTAAGTTAATCTCAATATAAAAGACAAAACTTTTCCATCAATTTTCAAACTTTCCTTCAATTTTGCAGAAGTTGGATAGAAGGAGGGCCTGAAATATTTAAAGCTGCGGGACCTATTTCTGTTCTGTTGTATATGATACAGCTTACATAATTAAGTATTCAGACCCCTTTAAACTTTTTACTCTTTGTTTCATTGCCGCCAATTTGTAAGAAAAAAAAGTTAATATTTTTTATGTCTATTACTGTGCACTCTGCTCCCTATCTGGAGAAACAAAAACAGAAATGTAGATATTTTAGCACATTTATTATGTGAGTTAAATATGAGTGTCACAGCAAAGGCTTTGAATACTTATCACCATGTGACACTTCAGTTTTTGTTAGCAAATAAATAAATTAGCAAAAATATCTACATTTCTGTTTTTTTTCTGTCAAGATGGGGACAGAGTGTACATTAATGGGCAGAAAAATAACTTTTTTTGATCTTACCAAATTGCTGTAATGAAACAAAGAGTAAAAACTTAAAAGGGGTTTGAAAAAATCCTCTTTGTAATTGCTAAAATTACACGACTTGAGAAAGTGTAGTCTTTGTGCCTGGCTGCTCCCCCGTCCTATGATTTGTACTAAAGAAAGAAGTTTTTATGGTGAGGGCCACTTTAATCTTCAAGCAAAACATTGCTGATATCACTGAACCCAAAGGTTGTATTCTACCTACATTAGGTTATTTGTGAAGATACCACAACTGAGTGATTGAACTAATACAGGCGAAAGAAAGCTGCAGGAGGGCTCACATAGATTTAATATATCAAAATATCATCATAATATAATTAAAAGAAGGAAAAACAAGAAAAACACAGGGGAAAAGAGAGGGGGATTTAGTCTGTTCCCCAAACACAATTAGATAATGTACCCCTGTGTGGTTATAAACACCAGGTCAACTGCCCAGGGAGACCATAATTATATTACATATTGTACTCCAGACGAAGGCTCTGTAAGAGGCGAAACACGCATCGGGGTCGCAGTCATCCCCGGACATTGGAGCTGCATACACCCTCTATTTGGTAAGGACTGGCTTCTTTCACCACAATTGCCCTTTCCTCCTGTCGATTGTACATTTCAACACTACGCACAAGCGAATTCCTTTGCTCTAACTATAATAAGGAGGTTAAGGTGGGTTCTGTGTTCCACTATTTAACCAGTCCATGTGCTTATTTTTACTACATATCTCCATTATATGTCTGGGCATGACTGCCCTTTTTCTGTGCACCATCTGTATGTACCTTGCATCAATTTATGGGGGTCATTTACTAAGGGCCCGATTCGCGTTTTCCCGACGTGTTAACCTAATATTTCTGATTTGCGACGATTTTTCCTGAATTGCCCCGGGTTTTTGGTGCATGTGATCAGAATGTGGCGGATTGGCGCCGGCGTGCATGTGACGGAAATCGGGGGGCGTGGCCGAACGAAAACCCGACGGATTTGGAGAAACCACCGCATTTAAAAAAAAAAGTGTTGCTCGACACGCACTTACCTTCACCAGGAATAGGATCGTGTACTCCGGCGGACCTCGGCGGACTTCAGCGCAGAAGCGACGCCTGGTGGACGTTGGAGGAACTGCCTTAGTGAATCGCCAGAAGAGCCGAATCCACCGCAGAGAACGCGCCGCTGGATCGTGAATGGGCCGGGTAAGTAAATCTGCGTCTATGTGTCTTTTATCATGTAGTGTTATTGAATTCACGTCAATAAAGATTGTATTAATTTTTATTCTCACATAGACAATGTAGAAAACAAGACATTTCCCTATGAAATGAATGACCATGATGCTAGAATGAGTGGAGCTGGGGTCACTCTCTGCACTAGTTCTAAATTCTGGCAGTATGATCCACATTCAGTTTTGGTTTGAAAAACTGCAATAAAATGTCTGAATGTGTGAACACACCCTAATTCCAGTCTTCACAGCCAGGTTTACTGAAGTCATTATCACACTAAATTTGTCATTGGTATCATTTTTAGTTCTGGCCCTCATCGGTCATTTTCCTGGCAGTTAGTGTAGGTGTCCTATCCAGGATGTTAATTTTAGAATCTTACATAAATACATAAATGTGGCACAATAATTGCACTTCTGATACTCTTTTGTGACCCCGGTTTTGTCTGATAAACTTACAGTATGCAAAAAGGGCCTATAAAAACAGCACTTCCATAATATGTATCTGTCATTTATGTTCTTCTTATTAGTAGGAAAGAGTTAGCTAATAAAAATAATTTTAAAAAATTAAAGGGGTATTCCAGGAATCAGCATAATTCATATACAAATTGGTCCTTAACCCCATAACGACCGGGCCCTTTTTAGTTTTTTCACTTCCATTTTTCACTCACCACCTTCAAGAATCTATAACTTTTTTTATTTTTCCACATAAAGAGCTCTGTGATGGCTTATTTTTTGCGTAACAAATTGCACTTCATAGTGATGGTATTTATTCTTCCATGCCGTGTACTGGGAAGTGGGAAAAAAATTCCAAATGCAGTGAAAAAGGTGAAAAAAACGCATTTGCGACGTTTTCTTGTGGGCTTGGACTTTACAGCTCTCACTGTGCGCCCCAAATGACAGCTCTACTTTACTCTTTGGGTCGTTGCAATCATGGGGATAGCAAATTTGTATGGGTTTTATAATGTTTTCATCTTCTGGCGCCAATAACTTTTTTATACTTTGGTGTACAGAGCTAAGGTTGGTGTCATTTTTTGCGACTTTTGATGGCGTTTTCATTGCTATAATTTTTAGGACTGTGTGACCTTTTTATCACTTTTTATTGACTATAATATATTTCAAAATGGCAAAAAAGTGCCATTTTCGACTTTGGGCGCTATTTTCCGTTACTGGGTGAAACGCAGTGAAAAACCGTTATTATATTTTGATAGAGCGGCATTTTCGGACGTGTCGATAGCTAATGTGTTAGTGATTTTTACTGTTTATTAATATTTATATCAGTTCTAGGGAAAGGGGGGTGAATTTGCAGTTTTTTTTATTTTTACTTTGTACTTTAACCCTAGGTTGTCTGATCGACCCAATCATATACTGCTATACTACAGTATTTTCCTCCTCATTCATTACAATGTGCTGATAGCAGAAAAATGCTGTGACATAGACTGTAATGAAGAATTAAAATGCTACTGGCCCTTTATTCAGTCCGTTAATTTCCTCCGTGCGGTCCGTTGCGGAGCAGACACAGGACGGCAGATGGCCGCTGGTCACATGTCCACATCACATGTCCTGCACCTGCCTGGGCAGGTCATGTGATCAGCACTACATTTGGCTGTAGTCGGTTGGTTGCAGTACATCCAGTATGGCCAGTGTTGTGGTGATGGCAGTTACACATCATTACTATGGTAACAGAGCAAGAAAACCTGTTATATCATCACTGGGAGCAGAACATAAGAGGGGGGGGGGGGAGGAGTTACTGAGAACTAAAGGATCTTGGGACTTGTAGTTTCCAGTGTCAGCCATCCTGGTGATAACTCTGCCTACTTTAGAGAGACAATAAAATTTTGTAAATCATAAAATCAAACTATTTAAGCTCCATTTTGTGACTAATGACATTGAGTTTTGTGACATTCATTTATTTATAGCAACATGGGTTTTGTATCAGACATTCATATTCCTGTAATACCCCTTTAAGTTCTGTAATTTCCCTAGGAATTATTTCCTTTCTTGGGGAACTGGGGTGCATAAAATATGTGTGCATGCTGAAAATGTAACATACTACTTTTATCCATTTTGTCTACAGAGGGTTTCCAATATATGGATATGGATTTATCTGTATCAAGTGGACTGGCATGCCATAATTCAATTTCTGCAAAGACTACTGTATAGGGGGACATTTATCATACGCCGACATACAAGTGTATGATAAAGTCTCCACCCCTCCAGAAGTGTATTTGGTGGGGTGGCTGAGCCAGTGTACAATTCTAAAGTTGTGTGGCAGCCTGCATGAAAGTTTCCAGGCTGTAGTAAGTACGCAGTGCCCCTCCACTGCCGGACAATTCCCCCTTCACGACCCTCACTTGACGTCAAAGTGGTATAAGAGGAAAATCGTCCCACATTACTGGAGGTTCGTTAGTAATTGTGGTTATATCAGGGCTTGTACGTGAAAAAAAAACTGTCCTAATGTCCCCTATGAGCAGTAGTGGATTATAATATAGGTATCCCTATAGGTGACCATGGGCCACCCAAACCAGCCACCACATTTTATATTCAGAAGGACCTTCACCCATGAAATCCATGAACATATGTTCCTGATGTCAATAGACATGTACACAAGTTCTATATATATGTATGTTTAGCTATCTATATGTCTATCTTTCTATCTATCAATGCAAACCAAAGAAGCTTTATTGGTAAGACCAAATACAAGTTAGCATTGCCAAAGCATTTACAAAATATTGGATTGTGGGGGATGGGGTGATGGGGAAGAGGACCATGGGGAACAGGATGATGGGGGACATGGATTGTGGGGGGTTATAGTTCATGGTTTTATATATGTCCTTGGTATCACATGTCTCTCAGCCTATGGCAGGCAGTGGCATATTGTGCGACTATGGTCATTGTGGTCTCTTCTTCCACCAGCAGGGTGGATCTTCTCTCCTTCCTCCATGGAGCTGCAGTCCGGTAGGAGTCTCCTGAAGTGAAACTTTGTGGGTTAAAATTCAAAGCCAGAAGAGCTTTGAGATACTTATTTTTGGTATAAGTTATAGACCCCCTAACATCTCTGAGGAAATAGAGGGTCACCTATATAAACAGATGGAGCGGGCTTCACAGGAGGGGACAGTAGTGATCATGGGAGACTTTAACTTTACAAATATAAATTGGGGTCAGGGCTCATCTTAAGGGGAGACATTTTATCAACTTTCTTCAGGATAATTTTATGGTGCAGCTTGTAGAAGATCACACAAAAGGTGACGCATTGTTGGACCTTGTGATTTCTAACAATGAGGAGATTGTCCAAAATGTCAGTATCCGGGAACCCCTTGGGAACAGCGATAATAACATAATTATTTTCCTCTTAAACTGTAAAAAGCAAAAACAGGTGGGAAAATCGAAAGTATTTCGAAGCCTAAATTAAGAAGCCTAATTTCCAGAAATATGATATAGACTGGGATCAGATACTGTCATGTGATGATACTAATGTTACATGGGAGAAATTTAAATCTATCCTGGGTCATTATACTTCTAAATTTATTCCAAAAGGTAACAAGTATAGACGGGCTAGATTACACCCCGCATGGCTTACAGCTACAGTTAAAAGGGCAATTAATGAGAAAAAGAGGGCATTTAAAAAATATAAATCTGACGGGTCACCTGAGGCTTTTTTACTATTTACAAAAAAACTTACCAAAATCTGTAAGAAGGAAATAAAATCAGCCAAAATACAAAATGAGAGACAAGTGGCCAAAGATAGCAAAACAAAAAAAGTATATCAATAGAAAAAACTGGGTCAGAGCAGGTTGGACCCCTTTATTCTGAAAATGGGGCATCGGTGACTGGAGACCAAGAGAAGGCGGAGATACTTGATGGGTTTTTTAGCTCCGTTTATACATTAGAAGAAAGAACTTCTGACTTTGGTGGTGCCAGTGCGGGTCATGCATCCTGTAATATACTAGACTGGCTGAATGTAGACATGACGAACTGAGAAAGCTGACATTTTTGTGTTAAATCTGCAGAGAGGAGTCGTGGCTGGAACAAACAGCCAAGTAGAAGAAGAAGATGAAGGACTCTCTCCGATATGATACATTCATTGATTATTTATGCATTATCTGATTTGCAGTAATTGCTGGTATGAACTTGCAATTTTGGACTTAATACTGAATATTTTACACTGAGCTTGGTTCTACTTTTATGTACCGTATTTAGCTGGGTAATGGCTCTGCATGTATGTACTGGGCTTGGTTCTGGTTCTGTAGTGTTGTATAGAACTTACTTCTGGGACTGTATTTATGGTATGAACTTGGCTCATACCTTCTGGATATATGCAAGTAACACTGTATTTTTGTATTTATTATGATTTAGTAAAGGGGATGTTGTTTTTGCATATATATGCATTAATATGCGGATTAAATCACTTTTTGATATAAATATGTTTATTCAAATACTATATTAGTATAAAGTGCATTTTAAATATTGAAATAGTTGAGTAGGAATCATTGCTTGCATGCTACATGACAGTATTCTTGCTCCCAAAGTTGGGAGCCTGTTAAAAATTTTAATCCCACCACTGGTAATACATCTTTTTGACAGGAAAATGGCAGATGCGATTCACTGTTCAAGTGCAAGCTTTGGGGCAAAACATATACAAGGGCAGATTTATCAAGTTGTCTGAAAGTCAGAATATTTCTAGTTGTCCATGGCAACCTATCACAGCTCCCCTTTAAAATATTCCTTGAAAGCTGAGCTGTGACTGGTTGCCATGGGCAACTAGAAATATTCTGACTTTCAGACAGCTTGATAAATCTGCCCCATAGTGTTTGCATGGGTTTCCTCTGGGTCCTCCGGTTTCCTCCCACACTCCAAAACATACAGGTAGGTTGATTAGATTATGAGCTCCATTGGGGACAGGGACCAATTTGGCAAACTCTGTGCAGCGCTGTGTAATCTGTGTGCGCTATATAAATAAAGGAATTATTATTATTATTATATACAAACTAAATTGATCAAAATTTGTTAAGTCTACAAAGAATTAAGACTGATTATAATAAATAACTGTCTTGCAAGGCAGACTAGTTAAAAATAGCAAGAGCAAGGCTTCTAGAGAAGAAAATACCATATTCAGAGTCAGTAAGGAATTTTTCTTCCTAATACAGGACAATATGGGGCAAATATATTTGGAATCTGATTTATCAGGGGCTATGTTTGTGTAAACTGGATTTCTCTCCATACTCCATTTCATGTGTTATATACCTAAAAATTAAAGGGGTTGTCTGATTGTTTTTAAAATTCTGGAGGTAAGCTGTGGAGGGATTTAAAAAAACAAACAAACCAGTGTCACACCGTGCCATGCTGCGCTAAGGTCAGCTTCTGGTTCTGGCCACGTCCACCTGTCCCGATATCTCAGCGCATGATACAGCACTGGGAATAGGGATGGGTGGGCATGACCTCAGTGCAGCTTCCGTGCCCATATAAACAAACAGGGGCACAGCCCGGTGAGACAGTGGAGCGGTATACCGGGAGAAACGCAGGAGGTGACTACAGGTTTGTTTGTAGTCCCCAACCCAACTCTGGAATTTTTAGAACAATTTGACCTATCCCTTTAAGTGTGCATTCACAGATTCAGTTTTCCAAACTAGGACTGGAGTGAAAAAGACTTTATGGTCCACTGCTGCTTTTGGCTTTGAAAACTGCATCTGAAAAACTGAGCGTGTGAACACACAATAAGATGCAGGTGGCTCTGATTGATGAAGACAAGACCAACTGAAGAATGGACTTACAGAGTGAAAGCAGAACCCAGAAGTTTGGTGAGAGCTATTGTTGGACCTTTTGTACTGCTACTCTGAAACTATGAACATTTTAGTTTCATTTTATGCGGAAGAAAGTTTATTGAGTGTCTGTTGGACTATGTTTTCTTAAAGGTCATTATACTTTTGGACTCTTAGGCCCCTTCCACACTAGTGTTTTTCACACGCGAGTAATGCACATGCTTTTGAAGCGCAGAACTTGCATTGCACTCTGTCCCATTGTTTCCAATGGGCCTTTCCTCATTTGCGTTGTTTTTCACGCACATGCTTGCGTTTGTTTTGACGCGCATCAAAATCACAGCATGCTCTACTTTTGCGTTTCTCACGCGTTTTTCCCACCCCACAAGCATTGCAAGTGCAATGCGAGTGCAATGCGTTTTAAATGGATGGGTTGCTAGGTGACATGAATAAGAGTATTTCCCCTGCTCGAGATCGAGCATTTAATTAAATAAACACACTGAAGAACAGTGAAGAATAGAATAAAAACAGTGAACACAGTGAACACAGGATCATTTAAGTGAAAAACACAGTGAAGAACACAGTGAAGAATAGATTACAGATGTTCGACACATCTGCTTACTTGTCGGGAGATACGCGCGGAACGGTGCAAACAAAATAGCATGTGAAGAACACTATACACTCACCGGCCACTTTATTAGGTACACCATGCTAGTAACGGTTTGGACCCCCTTTTGCCTTCATAACTGCCTCAATTCTTCGTGGCATAGATTCAACAAGGTGCTGGAGGCATTCCTCTGAGATTTTGGTCCATATTGACATGATGGCATCACACAGTTGCCGCAGATTTGTCGGCTGCACATCCATGATGCGAATCTCCCGTTCCACCACATCCCAAAGATGCTCTATTGGATTGAGATCTGGTGACTGTGGAGGCCATTTGAGTACAGTGACCTCATTGTCATGTTCAAGAAACCAGTCTGAGATGATTCCAGCTTTATGACATGGCGCATTATCCTGCTGAAAGTAGCCATCAGATGTTGGGTACATTGTGGTCATAAAGGGATGGACATGGTCAGCAACAATACTCAGGTAGGCTGTGGCGTTGCAACGATGCTCAATTGGTACCAAGGGGCCCAAAGAGTGCCAAGAAAATATTCCCCACACCATGACACCACCACCACCAGCCTGAACCGTTGATACAAGGCAGGATGTATCCATGCTTTCATGTTGTTGACGCCAAATTCTGACCCTACCATCCAAATGTTGCAGCAAAAATCGAGACTCATCAGACCAGGCAACGTTTTTCCAATCTTCTACTGTTCAATTTCGATGAGCTTGTGCAAATTGTAGCCTCAGTTTCCTGTTCTTAGCTGAAAGGAGTGGCACCCGGTGTGATCTTCTGCTGCTGTAGCCCATCTGCCTCAAAGTTCGACGTACTGTGCATTCAGAGATGCTCTTCTGCCTACCTTGGTTGTAACGGGTGGCGATTTGAGTCACTGTTGCCTTTCTATCAGCTCGAACCAGTCTGCCCATTCTTCTCTGACCTCTGGCATCAACAAGGCATTACCGCCCACAGAACTTTCGCTCACTGGATGTTTTTTCTTTTTCGGACCATTCTCTGTAAACCCTAGAGATGGTTGTGCGTGAAAATCCCAGTAGATCAGCAGTTTCTGAAATACTCAGACCAGCCCTTCTCGCACCAACAACCTTGCCACGTTCAAAGGCACTCAAATCACCTTTCTTCCCCATACTGATGCTCGGTTTGAACTGCAGGAGATTGTCTTGACCATGTCTACATGCCTAAATGCACTGAGTTGCCGCCATGTGATTGGCTGATTAGAAATTAAGTGTTAACGAGCAGTTGGACAGGTGTACCTAATAAAGTGGTCGGTGAGTGTATATGTGTGTGAAGAACACATTGCAGATGTTTCCATACATCTGCAATGTCTTCTTCACACATATATATTGTTCTTCACATACTATTTTGTTCGTACCGTTCCGCGCTTATCTCCCGACAAGTAAGCAGATGTGCTGAACATCTGCAATCTATTCTTCACTGTGTTTTTCACTTAAATGATCCTTTGTTCACTGTGTTCACTGTTTTTATTCTATTCTTCACTGTTCTTCACATCTGCTAACTTGTCGGGAGATAATATACGCGCGGAACAGTGAAGAATAGATTGCAAATGTTTGCATACATCTGCTGACTTATCAGAAGACATTCTTTTTCAATTAAATAACACATTTTATTCCATTGACTTAAAAATTGCTCGTGAAAAATGCACCGAAAACGCAAAAAAAACGCGAACAACACCCGCGTGAAAAACGCAAAAACGCTAATGACTCCAAGGAAAATGGAACAAAAACACAGCCAAAAATGTCAGTTTTTCACGCATTGCACCCTGATGTGAAATGCAACGCTAGTGTGAAAGGGGCCTTAGGTCTATTGCTCATGAGCGAGTCTGAATCTTCCCAGATTGTCTGGCCCGAACGCTCAGAGACCAGCGGCCCACATTTATTAAAGTGTTTGCACCAAAATAAACGTACAAACTGCTTCACATGTGTTTATAAAGTGTCTGCGCCAGTTTTGTGTCGCGGCTGCTCTGTGCACCTCAAGGGGCTCTTACTGCTCAGTCGGACTGCGCACCACAATTCTGCACCATGAACAAAGTGCACCCAAAAAAAAATTGTGCATTCTGCCGCAGAAGTGCAGGGGGTGCCAGATTCATGAAGAACGTGTGCCAAAGTATGTAACTTTGTGCCAGACCACAAGTCCGTCTGAAGGGGTCCCGTTTTTCACAACTATTAGGGACAGTAATTTACATAAGCTTTTTAGTGGATTGTGTTACCTTTTACAATCCCATCTTTAGACATTAGAACTGAAAGTCCGCAGTCCCATGCGTGGACAAGTTCTCCGGTGTACAATCTCGTCACAGTGTGTCCATGCTGCTTAGCGACACCAGATTAATAATTACTAATGAGAAAACCGGAGCCTTTATGTTGCCCTGTGCTGCGAATCTCTCAGAGCACAACCTCTTCTCACAGTTACCTTTGCTTTGTCTGTATAGTTTTATGCACCACTAATACCTTCTCAGCTAATTAGTGGAAGATTCTAATTAAACTTTTATATCTGCTATTCAGCGCTGTGCCATATTTTAATTCTGTGTGTAAATTGGATACGATATAGTGATTACTGTAACGTTTCATTTGTTAAACCCTCTTCATATACAAAGTTAATGTTACCCATTGTAACACTGTGCCCATCACTGCAACATATAACAATTTCTATCCACAAACCAATGTGACAAGGGAATTCTGGCGCAAGCGTGACTGTCGGCATCGGAGATCAGTCTCCGGAAAGCACAGCACAATGTATTAAAGTGGCGCAAGGCTGTAAGTAAGTCTTACATGGACTGCGCCTCAATTTTGCTCTCTGAACATTTTTTTTCCTGGTCTATTGTGCGACAAAAATTGCGCCTAAAAATGCCGACAAAATACACATAAATGTGACGGATAATGTGGAAAAGTAAGGCCACGCCCACTTGCACAAAAAAAAGACGGAGGAGTCGGGATATTGGAAACATCTATTCTTTCTGGGGCAAACTCATTATAAATGATCCGCAACAACTCTGCATCCAAAAAAAAAAAAGATCACGGTATTTTTTAGGTGCAGATACGATAATACATGTCCCCCAATATATTAATAGCAAGGCAGGACCACAGAGAAGACACATACTCTAGGGCCTCCACCATATACCCTACCTGCTGGACACTCTGTGATCCCTTTTCAGCCAAAAATGGTGATAATGTGTAAAACTGAATGTTCAGAAGAGTAACGTCAGAGACCTGGGCCTGATTAAGGGTGGTAGAGGTCCATATGCGAAAAAACGGTGGGGGGCCTGTCATAGGATACGGAGAGTCTCTTCTTTTCTACAAAAAAGCTGATCATAATTACAGTTTGCTGCTGTTCCACAAGGAAGCAGGGACTGCTTCTATCATATATTACTATGATGCCTGGAGTTCCATCCTCAGCGCTGTCTTTGATCAGATAAATATGGCCATCACACGGTGTGGAATTCATGGACTGACCAAGGTTGTGTGTCTCTGGCCTAATGGAGTCACTGGGCTTGGCTGCATAATTGTTTAACTGTTCAAGTCTAGCACAGTGCATTGATTGGGAAGCAAATAGCCTTGTGCTCTGAGTGGTGGCCAGAATACACTGGACAATCCCCTTAAGGGTTACGTGTCCATTCAGGGCCAGCACAAGCACTGGGCAAGTGCCGGAGTTGCTGGGGGGCCCACCTAAGGCTGTACATAAGGAATCCATGAGGGTGAGGGGGTCTGCATCTAATGAATCCATAGGGGGTGAGGGGGGCTTTATATAAAATAACCAGAAGGTGGCTGTATATAAAATAACCAGAAGGGGGCTGTTTGGGGGCTATTTTAGGGAACAGGAGACTTTTTTTAGTTTCTGAATTTTTAATGCTGCCATGTGAGTTCACTGCAAAGAGTCCCACTGAGGCTCTGTCACCCAGGGGCCTACTGAAACCTGGGTCCGACCCTGTGTCCATTGGTTAAGGGCATGAATCAGGGAGAAATTGGCTTTGGGCCTTCCAGTCAGGGGTAAACCTAATCTATTTGCTGCCTGAGGCGAGTTATAGAACCGCACCCCCTCTGCCCCATCTCTAATAATTATTCCAGGAAGAAATGACCACAAACTGACTTTTTGCCGGAGAGTGAGGAAAGTAAAGCTACAAGCCGATACATTCTTTATCCAGGGGAGGGAGGGAGCTATATAGCAGATCTGACAGTGTGTCATGACTGTGATAGCAGAGCGGAGGATGTCATGTGTAATATGCATCTCATAGATCTCATCATCTCTCATCTCTGATAAATCTTATCTCCCTTTTCCTATGTGTCAGATACTACTGAATGTTCAGAAGCTAAATGAAAGTGTATATAAACCTGTACCCTGATAATCTAACCACATTGTCAGTACACAGCATCTCACAGCACTTGATGAATCATAATGTGTCTGCTTACACAGTCCCCGCCCACACTCTGGAAATTTACAAGGACCATCACTGACTTATAGGAGCTAAAACATCAATAAAACTGAGTACAATTGTAAAGAAAGGGGTTACAAATTATCTTTATTGTTTAAACATCACGAGGGGATTGAAATTTGAGAATTTTCTTTCAAGGACAAAACCCTTTAACTGCCTGTATCTCTTATTTAGTAGATCACTGAATGGGGATGGGGTGATCTGAATGGTGAGATGCTTTTCTTTAATATGTCACCAGAAGCATGTTGCTAGTGACACTCTGCAATCTCTAAATTTGACTTATCTTGGGCAAAAATTACGCTGCTCTGCTCGTTTTCAAATTATTATTTTTAAGTAGTTGGGGGAGATTTTACATAAGAAAGGACATGTCATCCACTACTTGAAGGGCTGGTTGTTTAATGGGGTAAAATCTGGTGACAGGTTCTCTTTAACCTTTTTGATAAACTACAAAAAATAATTATTTGAAGCCAAGATTACTGAATTTACCAAAGATAAGCAGCTGTAACATCGAATAACATCAATCAGTCGTGATTAATCATTCATACTAGGGATGAAGACAAACAGGTAACCTAATCCTACACTGTTTCATGACATATTTAATCATTTGTGTACTATGAAAGGAAATGAAGCTCGTCCTGCAGAGTGATGCCTGCTCCCAGTCATCTGCATTGTGTTGGGCTTAATCTGTTATGATGAGAGAACGTTAAAAGATGTTCCAAAATGAGGGGGAGGGATGTTTCCTAACTACTTGTTCAGTGGTTCTGTATCTTCAATTAATGTAATAACACTCTGCTGGTGTAAAACTACTTAATACGTTCTCGGCCTTGGGACTTGTCTACAAGATTGTATTTTGGGTGACAAATGGAGTAGTCATGCCTTTTTAATATTTTTTATTAATGACCTCAAGGAGGGTTTACACAGTAAAATTTCAATTTTTGCTGATGATAATAAGCTCTGTAAAGTCATTAATACAGAGGCAGATAGTATTACATTACAGGGAGATTTGTGGAAGCTGCAGGATTGGGGTGGAGAAATAGCTAATGTAGTTCAAAATAAATAAATGTAAGGTTATGCACTTGGGCTGTGGAAACAAAAAGTACAATTATAAGAAAAGAAAATAAATTTGCAGGATGTACCAATAGAGGACTAGATTCTCATGACAAAGAAATTATTTCTTCTCTTATACTAATAACTGGTCAGACCACACATGGAATACTGGGGCACATTTATCAGGGCTTGTGTGCCTAAAATATGGTGTACGAGCCCAAAAATTTGCATAATTCCTGGTTTACGCCAGAAATTGCACCAGTTTCTTCCATTTTGCAAACTGGTGTAGGGGAGAACAACCAAGATAATTAGGGGAATGGGAGGACTAGGACAAGGGGGCATCCTCTATGGAGAGGTGGTTCTACTATCACCATAGACAGGGGGCATCCTCTACTCCCGAAGAAGAGGTGGTTCTACCATCACCATAAACAGGGGGCATTCTCTACACCTAGATGAGACGTGTTTTTACTATAACCATAGACAAGGGGTATCCTCTACACACGAAGAAGAGGCGGTTCTGCAAACACCATAGGCAGGGAAATCCCCTACACCTAGAGGAAAGGCGGTTCTATCATCACCATAGACAGGGGTCATCCTCTACACCTAGAGGAGAGGAGGTTCTACCATCACCATAGACAGGGGGCATCCTCTACACCTAGAGGAGAGTTGGTTCTATCATCACCATAGACAGGGGGCATCCTCTACACCTAGAGGAGAGGTAATTCTACCATCACCATAGACAGGGGGCATCCTCTACACCTAGAGGAGAGTTGGTTCTATCATCACCATAGACAGGGGGCATCCTCTATACCTAGAGGAGAGGTGGTTCTACCATCACCACAGACAGGGGGCATCCTCTACACCTAGAGGAGATGCGGTTCTATCATCACCATAGACAGGGGGCATCCTCTACACCTAGAGGAGAGGAGGTTCTACCATCACCATAGATAGGGGGCATCCTCTACACATAGATGAGAGGTGGCTCTACCATCACCATAGACAGGGGACATCCTCTACACCTAGAGGAGAGGCGATTCTACCATCAACATAGACAGAGGGAATCCCCTATACCTAGAGGAGAGGTGGTTCTACTATCACCATAGACAGAGGGAATCCTCTACACCTAGAGGAGAGGCGATTCTACCATCAACATAGACAGAGGGAATCCCCTACACCTAGAGGAGAGGTGGTTCTACTATCACCATAGACAGAGGGAATCCCCTACACATAGAGTAATGGCGGTTCTACCATCACCATAAATAGGGGGCATCCTCTACACCTAGAGGAGAGGAGGTTCTACCATCACCATAGACAGGGGACATCCTCTACACCTAGAGCAGAGGCAGATCTACTATCACCATAGATAGGGGACATCCTCTACACCTAGAGGAGAGGCGGTTCTACCATCACCATAGACAGGGGGCATCCTCTACACCTAGAGGAGAGGAGGTTCTACCATGATTGACCTAATATACTATGTTACTACTATGATGAAATCTGCTCAGTTCCTTCTGCTCTATAACACACTGCCTGTAGATAGGACACTATGTACAATTTGCTTGGCTGCTCCTGCTCTATAACATGCTGCCTGATAGTTTTCCTGCTTTATAATATGCTGCCCTCAGATAGGACAATGACCCAGATTTACTAAAGCCCCTGTGCCAGTTTTCTGTCTGACTGCACATTCTTTCATTTGCAAACTGCTTGCACATGTACTTAAGAAGTGTCTGAGACACATTTGTGGCGCACGCTGCACTATATCCGACGCGACACTAAATTCTGCACTGAAATGATCGTTTCGGTGCTCAGTCAGACCGTGGTACACATTTATCCTCTACACCTGGAGGAGAGGTGTTCTGCCATGATGGACCTAATATACTATGTTACTACTATGATGATACTCAGACTGTCACTTCTCTGCCTGCTTTGAAGAAATAAGGGAGCACTGGGCCTTCTTTCAAGTGCTATATACTTTTTGGACTTCCCAAATTTAAGTGAATCTACTATTCATCAGCATAAGTAAACATAATATAGTAACATTGATAAAAAGATATAATAGATAAGGCTTAATAAAGACAGAGGTCCATCAAGTTTATCTTGCAGAGTTGAGCCAGACAACAGCACCAACCCCTTCCCCAATTAGGCAGATACCAATTTGCCTATATTAGGGGAAGAAAATCTTATAAATATCCCCACCAATTCCTCAGTAAATATAATAAAAGTAATTGATTTATTTATGGGATTCTCATCCCACATACTGTATATCAACATACTCCAGCACCACAGTATGTGAGGTGCTGTCCAGGAAATGACATATTCCGATGGAATAGGGGACTGCACTATCCACAGGGATGCATAGTCACAAGTGGTCATGTAATTACGCTATAGCCGCCATTGTAACACATGCGCAGACAAGCTGATGGCCTGAAGAATGTATCACCACATTACATGGCATGGTAGCTTCAGTCTGGGGAAGGTTGAAGACATTTCAGACCGTAATACACATTTAACATGCAAAGGCCAACAGAAGTGTGTCCCACTACCCATGTTAAAGGTGCACCAAAAAAAGTGGTGCACTCTGTTGAGGCAGTGTAGGGGGTGCCAGATTCATTAAGAAAGGGAGCAGAAATGCGTAATCTGGCGCCCCTGCAAACTATACAAGCAAACTGCACATATAACATTTTGCACTGTTTTTTAGTAAATGTGGGTCAATATGTGCAATAATTAACTTCTCTGCTCTATAACATGCAGCATGCAGATAGGACACTATGTACAATCTGCTTAGCTCCTCCTGTTCTATAACATGCTGCATACGGATAGGACACTATGTGCATTCTGCTCAGCTCCTCCTGCTCTATAACATGCTGCATACAGATAGGACACTATGTACAATCTTCTCAGCTCCTCCTGCTCTATAACATGCTGCCTGCAGATAGGACACTATGGACAATCTTCTCAGCTCCGCCTACTCTATAACATGCTGCATACAGATAGGACACTATGTACAATCTTCTCAGCTACTCCTGCTCTATAACATTCTGCCTGCATATCAGACATAATGGTTAGTGGGACAGGTTCTCTGAATACAACAATCTACTTGCATATACATACAGTAAACTAGTCACACACAAGGCCTCTGGTAGTTTAAGATTTTCAATGTTTGTGCTAGGGAACCATGATCTCAAATAGCTTGTATTTTAATATCAGGTCTACTGCTACTGCAGACAATTTCCATGTAGTATCGCTTGTCAGTTTATGTACAAAAGTAGATAATTCAGATAAAAGCAATATAATAGTTAATTGTTGGGCTATTCTTTAATGTGGCTCCAAAAGAAAAGTCAAATTGAACAAAGCTGCATAAAGTTTCTCTCCCTGTAGATAAGGTAAAAAAAAATGTTCCCCCACACTTATCAGCACTAGATAGCGTCCAATTGCTGCTATTTGTATTTTGCTATTGGATCCTGTTTTGCCGCTACCTTACCACTATCTGATCACTCCTTTCTTGACTACCCTGGAATTACTTGCTTTGGTAAGACCAACTTTGGTCTCTTTGTAGAAATAAATGAATGATACACATGTGGATAAAATAGTTGGTAGCGCTCGTTTTAGGAAAGAAAAACCCACAATGGTCACAGAAATAACTTGAATCTGACAAAAGTAAAAATAAATGAAATGTCTATGACCATGAACATTGTACCATGCAAGAATTTGCAAGTATTTCTGATGGCATATAAGCAGTGATAAATCTCTCCCATGGTGTGTACACGTGGTCCACGTGGACCAGACAAAGTGAAGGAAAGAGTTGTCTAAGTGGCTTAGAAAAAAAAAGATAGATGAGCATGTTAAAGGTAACGGTTATAAAACCATCTCCAAGCAGCTTGATGTTCCTGTGACTACAGTTGCACATATTATTCAGAAATATAAGATCTATGGGACAGTAGCCAACCTCTCTGGAGGTGGCCGCTAGAGGAAAATTAAAGACAAATGAAAGAGACAAATAATATGGTAACAATAGAGCCCAGAAAAACTTCTAATGAGATTTTCAAGCTCAAGGAACATCAGCGTTAGATTGCACCATCCGTCGTTGTTTGAGCCAAAGTGGACTAAATAGGAGACGTCCAAGGATGACACCATTGCTGAAAACAAATCATAAAAAACTAACACTGGAATTTGCCAAACTACATGTTGATGACAAGCCACAATGATTCAGGGAGAATGTCCTACGGACAGTTAAGACAACAATCAAACTTGTTGACACATAACATCACTTAAGGTACATCAACTCTATGTTCACAGATGGAAAAATGAAGCATATCTTGAAAAGAACACTGTCTCTACTGTGAAACATGCAGGAGTAATACATTGGACTATTCTGAAGTGGCCTTCTAAAGATTGTGCAACAAAATATTAAGTAAAGGGTGCCATCATTTCGATCCACCTGTTTTATTTTTTTTCTGTTGAAGCATGGTGGAAAAGTAATATTTGCCTTTCATTTGTTCATTTCTATAGAAATTTTATTTATTTTTACATTCATCAGAATCAAGTTATTTCTGTGACCATTTTTCTTTCAGTAAAAAAGGGCTATTTTGTCCACATGTTTATATTGCAATTTTACTTTGTTTCCGCTGCATCCTCTGTAGGTATTGCTTAAAAATCTCCAGAAAATACAGCCGGAAAAAAACACAACTTTCTCTATACAGTCAAATTTGGGATAACACTGCAACGTTTATCATGTGACACTGTGCCCATTAGGTCGGCTCTCCATAACAATAATAATGCTTTCCTGTACAATTGCAGTGAATTTTAATCACTAATCTGTGCCATAGGATGCACACCGAAAAATCATAAAAACACCACCAATGTAGAGAATAAAATAAAAATATAAATCAATAAGGACATAAAAGTTAAACAAGAACAAAAGTTTTCATAAATATGCATATCTATGGGTTATATAACATACAAAACAACTCAGCCTATACATATATATGACGAAGCAACTGCTTGCAAAATAACCTGTGACATGAAAACCAGCATGGCCGGACCTCGACAGCTGAGATAAATGTGCACCATGGAGGAGGCTTACATAAGACTAGCCCCAATAACGCCTCCTTATTAAGTGTCCCCTGTGTATAATATCTCCCCATTACCCCCCAAAAACTCACCAGATCTGGAAGCACAGAGCGGCCGTGCGTATGTCCTGCTCCTCTCGCAGAGTCATACAGTATTTGTAGGGTCTCTGAGCTTACAGCTCACTGGGATTATTAATAGATCACCCACTCAATGGCAGTCCCTCTGGCACATTCCTCACCCGTCTCAGCTGCCCCCTCCCCAAATTTTTTTTAAAGTTGAACACACACACAAACTTGTAAGCACCAGGATAGTCCCAGGGTCATGTGGCTTCAGTGTGGCTGAGCATTTATATGGGACATTGCACTATTTGTTACTTTTTATCATCTTTAAATCTGTATTCTTATTATGACAGATGATCACGTTTTAGGATATTTATTTTTCATCAACCACGTCACCTTTACACATAAATTTCCACAATTGCAATGTAGTAGGTGGGATACTGGATATAAGATTAGTATGATATATTAAGGTTTAGCAATTATGTAATTACTGGAAGCCATTAAACACTTATATGACTTGTCATACAACATTACAGTAAAATTATTTTGGGTCCCTTTATTGTCCCTGAGACCTATTCTACTGGAAGCTCAAAGCTGTCCCCACGGTATGTGGCGTTCATTTCACAGTAAATAGAGACTAAAACATGTTCTTGACCACCATTTCCAGTTTATTTCCAGTAATTGTATAATCACCATAGAAAGTTAAAGGACATCTACCACCTGGATGAAGAATTGTAAGTCAAGTACACTGACCTACTGGTATGTGCCCCCTCTGGCAGGATCTGCTATTCTTTAAGCTTCCTATTCCCTTGCTTTAAAATTATGCAAATGAGCCCCTTAGTCTCATTTGCATAATTTTAAAAGCTTTTTTTTTTTTTTTTAAAGCAGGGCATAAGAAGCTAAAAGATGCACAAATCCTACCATAGGCACACCAGTATGTAAGTGTGTATGGTTTACAAACCTTCATCCTGTTGGTAGATGTCCTTTAAGTAACTTTTTCAATACATTACATTACTTACTGACCCGGATTCATACCTGCAATAAAATCCAGAGCTGTGCTTACAATTCTGCTGGCTGTTAGCTTATTGGGATTCAATATAAAACATGCAGTTAACAATGCATAGAATTGAAAAAATACATCCATTTCTGTGACCTCCGATTATTTTGCATGCTTCTGAAAATGGAAGAAATTACAGTTATTGTACCCCTCCCATAACACATTGGTGTACTAAATGTATGTACATGCATTTAATGAATTATTGCTTCTTCTGTATCTTACATGATGATGGAACCTTCGATTTCTCATCCTATATATTTCAAAGTAGATGGTAAATTATTTTACTGATCCAAATTACTGATCCAAACCATCTAACATCTAAAAGCCAATAACTACAGTACTATGAGAAAAAGGCAGATCTTAGAGTATTAAAATATGAAGAATACAAAACGTCTTGGTGCTCTGATGACCTTAATGTTCTCCAACAGGGTTTTTAATTCAGGCAAAAGTAACTTAAATTATGCTAAGAACTCCCAGTGATAACAAGTGTTCATGAGCCTGTGCCAAATATTTCAGCTTCTTTCTCTTTCCAGAATGAAAAGCTTCGCTCAATACACTGACATATATCATTGCTATCTGATATTTTGAGATTCCTCTTTGGTTCCACTTTCTCCGTCCCAGACCCAAAAAAACGAACTTTGATGTCTTCAAACCCATCAGACCATGTGCGCCTTCCGGTGGCTATCTCCTGCAGGACAGTGCAGTGGAATTCTCTAGCTGTTGGCCAACCATAACGTCCCAGTTGATCGAAAACTTCAAAACAGAGCAGATGCCTCATACGTCTTTCCTCTTCTGGTAGATCCTGTTCAAGAAGTCTGAAGTATCCCAACATGAATAAGTCAAGAGTAAGACTGTCATGATTTATAGTTGTCTGGCTCTTAGATGTTGACAGAAGCTGTTCAGGGGACTGCTGATGTGATGGATGTTCAGGAGATGTAGGGACATTTGGGGTTACTGAACGCCAGCCACCTATAAGACGTTGCACTGTGGTTCTTTGCTTTAATAGTTGCTCTAAAATTCCACCTATCCGAGGGGAAACATCCCCTTCCAAAGTGTCTTTGACATTTCTAAGATCACCACTATCCCCAGTGTCTTGGGACATCGTATCATCTCCCTCAATGTGTAACATTATTTGCTCAGTCCTTGATTCATTTACAAGAGGCTGACTGTCGGACATTTTATCATCACACATATTACTTTTTACTGTGTCCATGTCGTCTATTCTCTGGATCATATTGGGAATTTCATTAGACTGCTCTGTATCCAGGTCATGATTACTATTCCTCACAGAATTCTGGGAATCAGTGGTTTCTGTAGCTCTTAGTACACCATGCAAAGAATAAGCTGACCTCTTCCAGTGACTTAAAAACAAGAGGACAATGCGTTCTTTCCTTAATGTCCTAGAGGGCACAGGAGATCCCCTTAGCGAAGGAGACTCTTCTGAACTTATCCCAGAATCACTAGTGTCTTCTGGTTCTTTTTTTACTTTGGAAGATCTAAGTGGAGAACGACCACGTGGTTGCTTCTCAAATTGAACCCTTAATCTTCGTACTGATACCCCACACTGTAGAAGCTCTTTCATTGGAGAAGGTGAAGGGGAACGATTCCTTTGCGTTTTGACTATACTGTTACCTGAATCAGATGTACCATTAGTTTTGGACAGAAGATTTGAGATGCTACTGATTACATCTGACATGCATTGGCACCACTCTGGGTCCTCCGACTGCTGAAGAAGTTCAGCATTAATGCTGACATTGACCAGCGGGGCTGGTAGACGAGCTTGAAGTTGTCTTACTTGTCTCTTTAATTCCTTTTCATATTGCTGGCATTCTCTACGACGGCGAAGATTTTCCATCTGTCCATCAAAGACTCTAAGCTCCGCCTCGGTGACTAGCTCACCATAGGGACCCAGCAGGGCACTCCGTGCACATGAGTATCGCAGTTCCCCCTGCAAGATGTAATTTAATTCCATTACTGGCTAAAATAATTGATGAGTAGATCAAGAAGCATTTGTGTCTATATAACCAGTACTAATATTTTTAACCAAGATTTATACATATGGTAAAAGTTTCTATTTTTGGTTTTCAAAAAACTTAAAAATTGTATACAATTATCAATTTTAATTCTTTTGCTCTTTTACATTCTGATTAGAGATGAGCGAACACTAAAATGCTCGGGTACTCGTTATTCGAGACGAACTTTTCCCGATGCTCGAGTGCTCGTCTCGAATAACGAACCCCATTGAAGTCAATGGGAGACTCGAGCATTTTTCAAGGGGACCAAGGCTCTGCACAGGGAAGCTTGGCCAAACACCTGGGAACCTCAGAAAAGGATGGAAACACCACGGAAATGGACAGGAAACAGCAGGGGCAGCATGCATGGATGCCTCTGAGGCTGCATAATCGCACCATTATGCCAAAATTATGGGCAACAGCATGGCCATGACAGAGTGACAGAATGAAGCTAGATAGCATCTAAAACATCCAATAATTGACCCTGACACTATAGGGGACGGCATGCAGAGGCAGCGGCAGCAGGCTAGAGAGTGTCATGGCGACATACCCTAAATGGACTCAGGCTTCAAACCAATGGGTGGCAGAGAGGAACCAAAGGAGGTGAGCAAGAAGCGCTCAAATAATATCGGTACATGATAAAAGTTTGCCAGTATATTTTGTGGATTACACAGCAGGGTGGCGACAAAGTTAACATGGAAGCCATGAAAACAACCCAAAATTCTGCCTGACACAGCTCGTTTGATAAGGGGACCATGTATGGAGGCAGTGAACTAGTAGTAGATTAAAGGTGCTGCAGTTAAAACTATGTTAGTTGGATCTTGGCATGGAGCTGGCGCTCCGCTGCCAGGCGAGCTTTCGCCAATCCAAGCCCCTGTCTCTAGGCTACTCCCCAAACAGCACTTCTAAGAACCTTTTGTATAAGATCAAGTGTAGTAGCGTTCTTATAAGTTTAGGATATGCCGGGTGAGGGGAATGTAAACAGATGCGCAAGAAGCGCTGAAATAATATCCCTAAATGGTAAAAGTTTGCAAGTATATTTTGGGGATTACACAGCAGGGTGGCGACAAAGTTAACAACTTTGATGTGGAATGCCCTGTAATAGCTCTTGGGCGGTGTGCCTTTTATCGCCTAGGCTCAGCAGTTTCAGCACCGCCTGCTGTCGCTTAGCGACGGCACTGCTGCTGTGCCTAGAGCTACCGACTGATGGCGCCATGCCCACGGATGGTAATTCGGAGGAGGAGGAGGTGGAGGAGGGGTGGGAGGAGGTATAGTAGGCCTTTGAGACCTGGACCGAGGTAGGCCCCGCAATTCTCTGCGTCGGCAGTATATGACCAGCCCCAGGGTCAGACTCGGTCCCAGCCTGCACCAAGTTAAGTGTAGTAGCGTTCTTATAAGTTTGGGATATGGCGGGTGAGGGGAATGTAAACAGATGCGCAAGAAGCGCATGATGCGCATGGAGCTGGCGTTCCGCTGCCAGGCGAGCTTTCGCCAATCCAAGCCCCTGTCTCTAGGCTACTCCCCAAACAGCACTTCTAAGAACCTTTTGTATAAGATCAAGTGTAGTAGCGTTCTTATAAGTTTAGGATATGCCGGGTGAGGGGAATGTAAACAGATGCGCAAGAAGCGCTGAAATAATATCCCTAAATGGTAAAAGTTTGCCAGTATATTTTGGGGATTACACAGCAGGGTGGTGACAAAGTTAACAACTTTGATGTGGAATCCATGAAAACAACCCAAATTTCTGCCTGACACACCTCGTTTGATAAAGGGACGATGTATGGAGGCAGCTATATGGACGACTTTTGGAGGTAGCAATGGAGACAACGTGTGGAGGCTGCTATGGAGACAATTTAATTTGGATAGTGCCTGTATGTGGCAGTCCCAAACATTTTTCAAACCAGAGGAGCAGGTAGGTGGCCCTCCAGTAAAATGGGATAGATTGAGTGCCTGTATGTGGCAGTCCCAAAAATGTTTCAAACCAGAGGAGCAGGTAGGTGGCCCTCCAGTAAAATGGAATAGATTGAGTGCCTGTATGTGGCAGTCCCAAAAATTGTTAGAAACCAGAGGAGCAGGTAGGTGGCCCTGCAGTAAAATGGAATAGATTGAGTGCCTGTATGTGGCAGTCCCAAAAATTTTTTAAAACAGAGGACCGGGTAGGTGGCCCTCCAGAAAAATGGAATAGATTGAGTGCCTGTATGTGGCACTCACAAAAATTGTTTCAAACAGAGGACCGGGTAGGTGGCCCTCCAGAAAAATTAAATGCATGAAGTACTATAGCAAGAGCCAGTGGGCCCTGTCAAAAAATAGCCATTTTCCTCTGCTTTACTGTACAAAGAGGAGGAGAAGGAGGAAAATGAGGAGGAGGAGGAGGAGTGGATCAATTATTCAGGTTGAGCTTCCTTCACCTGGTGGAGATTGGAAATTCTGAGAAATCCAGCCTTTATTCATTTTAATAAGCGTCAGCCTGTCAGCGCTGTCAGTCGACAGGCGTGTACGCTTATCGGTGATGATGCCACCAGCTGCACTGAAAACCCGCTCGGACAAGACGCTAGCGGCAGGGCAGGCAAGAACCTCCAAGGCGTACAGCGCCAGTTCGTGCCACATGTCCAGCTTTGAAACCCAGTAGTTGTAGGGAGCTGTGTGATCATTTAGGACGATGGTATGGTCAGCTACGTACTCCCTCACCATCTTTCTGTAAAGATCAGCCCTACTCTGCCGAGACTGGGGACAGGTGACAGTGTCTTGCTGGGGTGACATAAAGCTGGCAAAAGCCTTGTAAAGCGTACCCTTGCCAGTGCTGGACAAGCTGCCTGCTCGCCTACTCTCCCTCGCTACTTGTCCCGCAGAACTACGCACTCTGCCGCTAGCGCTGTCAGAAGGGAAATACTGTTTCAGCTTGTGCACCAGGGCCTGCTGGTATTCATGCATTCTCACACTCCTTTCCTCTCCAGGGATGAGAGTGGGAAGATTTTGCTTGTACCGTGGGTCCAGGAGAGTGAACACCCAGTAATCGGTGCTGGAATAAATTCTTTGAACGCGAGGGTCACGGGATAGGCAGCCTAGCATGAAATCTGCCATATGCGCCAGAGTACCAACGCGTAAGAATTCACTCCCCTCACTGGCCTGACTGTCCATTTCCTCCTCCTCCAACTCCTCCAACTCCTCTTCTTCTGCCCATACACGCTGAACAGTGAAGGACTCAACAATGGTCCCCTCTTGTGTCTCGCCAACATTCTCCTCCTCTTCCTCCTCATCCTCCTCCACCTCCACCTCCTCCGATATGCGCTGAGAAACAGACCTCAGGGTGCTTTGGCTATCAACAAGGGAATATTCTTCCCCCGTCTCTTGTGACGAGCGCAAAGCTTCCGACTTCATGCTGACCAGAGAGTTTTTCAACAGGCCAAGCAGCGGGATGGTGAGGCTGATGATGGCGGCATCGCCACTGACCATCTATGTTGACTCCTCAAAGTTACTCAGCACCTGACAGATATCAGACATCCACGTCCACTCCTCATTGTAGACTTGAGGAAGCTGACTGACCTGACTACCAGTTCTGGTGGAAGTTGACATCTGGCAGTCTACAATCGCTCTGCGCTGCTGGTAAACTCTGGATAACATGGTCAGTGTTGAATTCCACCTCGTGGGCACGTCGCACAACAGTCGGTGAGCGGGCAGTTGGAGGCGGCGCTGCGCTGCCCTGAGAGTGGCAGCATCTGGGCTGGACTTCCTGAAATGCGCACAGATGCGGCGCACCTTCGTGAGCAAATCAGACAGATTGGGGTATGTCTTGAGGAAACGCTGCACTATCAGATTTAACACATGGGCCAGGCATGGCACATGTGTCAGTCTGCCGAGTTGCAGAGCCGCCACCAGGTTACGGCCGTTGTCACACACAACCATTCCCGGCTTGAGGTTCAGCGGTGCCAGCCACAGATCAGTCTGCGCCGTGATGCCCTGTAATAGCTCTTGGGCGGTGTGCCTTTTGTCGCCTAGGCTCAGCAGTTTGAGCACCGCCTGCTGTCGCTTAGCGACGGCACTGCTGCTGTGCCTAGAGCTACCGACTGATGGCGCCGTGCCCACGGATGGTAGTTCGGAGGAGGAGGTGGAGGAGGGGTGGGAGGAGGAGGAGGCATAGTAGGCCTGAAACACCTGGACCGAGGTAGGCCCCGCAATCCTCGGCGTCGGCAGTATATGAGCAGCCCCAGGGTCAGACTCGGTCCCAGCCTCCACCAAGTTAACCCAATGTGCCGTCAGCGATATATAGTGGCCCTGCCCGGCAGCACTCGTCCACGTGTCCGTGGTCAGGTGGACCTTGTCAGAAACGGCGTTGGTCAGGGCACGGATGATGTTGTCTGACACGTGCTGGTGCAGGGCTGGGACGGCACATCGGGAAAAGTAGTGGCGGCTGGGGACCGAATACCGAGGGGCGGCCGCCGCCATGAGGTTGCGAAAGGCCTCGGTCTCTACTAGCCTATAGGGCAGCATCTCCAGGCTAAGCAATCTGGAGATGTGCACATTAAGGGCTTGGGCGTGCGGGTGGGTTGCACTATATTTGCGTTTCCGCTCCAGCGTCTGGGGTATGGAGAGCTGAACGCTGGTGGATGCTGTGGAGGATCGTGGAGGCGACGATGGGGTTTTTGTGCCAGGGTCCTGGGCAGGGGGCTGACTAGCAGCTGACACAGGGGAAGGAGCAGTGGTGTGCACGGCCGGAGGTGAACGGGCTTGTTGCCACTGAGTGGGGTGCTTAGCATTCATATGCCTGCGCATACTGGTGGTAGTTAAGCTAGTAGTGGTGGAACCCCTGCTGAGCCTGGTTTGGCAAATGTTGCACACCACAGTCCGTCGGTCATCCGGTGTTTCCTTAAAGAACCTCCACACTTCTGAAGATCTAGCCCTCGCCGCAAGAGCCCTCACCACGGGAGCTTCACTAGTTGACAGTGGCGCTGATGCACCAGCTCTGGCCCTGCCTCTCCGTCTGGCCCCACCACTGCCTCTTCCAACCTGTTCAGGTCGAGGACTCTCCTCCGTCTCAGAAGCACTGTGTTCACCCGGCCTCTCAACCCAGCTTGGGTCTGTCACCTCATCATCCTCCGATCCCTCAGTCTGCTCCCCCCTCGGACTTCCTGCCCTGACAACAACTTCCCCACTGTCTGACAACCGTGTCTCCTCATCGTCGGACACCTCTTTACACACTTCCACTACGTCAAGAAGGTCATCATCACCCACAGACTGTGACTGGTGGAAAACCTGGGCATCGGAAAATTGCTCAGCAGCAACCGGACAAGTGGTTTGTGACTGTGGGAAGGGTCCAGAAAACAGTTCCTCAGAGTATGCCGGTTCAAATGCCAAATTTTCCTGGGAGGGGGCAGACTGGGGGGGAGGAGGCTGAGGTGCAGGAGCTGGAGGAGTGGCGATTTCGGTGACATGGGTGGACTGCGTGGAAGACTGACTGGTGGTGGACAAATTGCTCGAAGCATTGTCAGCAATCCACGACATCACCTGTTCGCACTGTTCTGGCCTCAACAGTGCTCTACCACGAGTCCCAGTAACTTCAGACATGAACCTAGGGAGTGTAGCTCTGCGGCGTTCCCCTGCTCCCTCATCAGCAGGTGGTGTCTCACCCCGCCCAGGACCACGGCCTCTGACCCCTGCAGTAGTTGGACGCCCACGTCCCCGCCCTCGTCCTCTACCCCTAGCCCTCGGGTTAAACATTTTTAAAATGAGAGTTATAACTTTATTTTTTTTTTTACTTTTTTTTGTTTTTTTTTGTGTTTTTTTTTTTTTTTTGTGTTTTTTGTTTTTTTTTGAGTTTTTAAAACCAAACAATGCTATCCTATTGCTATGGCTATTTTCTAGCCAAGTATCAAAGGAAGCACAGTACTATGCCAGATGAGATGACACTGAGTTATTGCCTAATAGAAATCCAACCCCTACTGAATTTTGCCACTTCGGCCTTTGCTATGGATATGTGCGCCACTAAGCGCAGAACACAGCGGTCGCAAGTCCCACTACAAATTGCTCAGAATTGGCAAGTACATGCACTGCAGAAACTACAGCCACCAGCAGATCAACCAGAAATCAAATATATAGAACGCTACTGTAGGCTTCAAGATCAAGAAGCTGTTTGTATTCTCCTATGGCTATTTTCTAGCCAAGTATCAAAGGAAGCACAGTACTATGCCGGATGAGATGACACTGAGTTATTGCCTAATAGAAATCCAACCCCTACTGAATTTTGCCACTTCGGCCTTTGCTATGGATATGTGCGCCACTAAGCGCAGAACACAGCGGTCGCAAGTCCCACTACAAATTGCTCAGAATTGGCAAGTACATGCACTGCAGAAACTACAGCCACCAGCAGATCAACCAGAAATCAAATATATAGAACGCTACTGTAGGCTTCAAGATCAAGAAGCTGTTTGTATTCTCCTATGGCTATTTTCTAGCCAAGTATCAAAGGAAGCACAGTACTATGCCGGATGAGATGACACTGAGTTATTGCCTAATAGAAATCCAACCCCTACTGAATTTTGCCACTTCAGCCTTTGCTATGGATATGTGCGCCACTAAGCGCAGAACACAGCGGTCGCAAGTCTCACTACAAATTGCTCAGAATTGGCAAGTACATGCACTGCAGAAACTACAGCCACCAGCAGATCAACCAGAAATCAAATATATAGAACGCTACTGTAGGCTTCAAGAAGCTGTTTGTATTCTCCTATGGCTATTTTCTAGCCAAGTATCAAAGGAAGCACAGTACTATGCCGGATGAGATGACACTGAGTTATTGCCTAATAGAAATCCAACCCCTACTGAATTTTGCCACTTCGGCCTTTGCTATGGATATGTGCGCCACTAAGCGCAGAACACAGCGGTCGCAAGTCCCACTACAAATTGCTCAGAATTGGCAAGTACATGCACTGCAGAAACTACAGCCACCAGCAGATCAACCAGAAATCAAATATATAGAACGCTACTGTAGGCTTCAAGATCAAGAAGCTGTTTGTATTCTCCTATGGCTATTTTCTAGCCAAGTATCAAAGGAAGCACAGTACTATGCCGGATGAGATGACACTGAGTTATTGCCTAATAGAAATCCAACCCCTACTGAATTTTGCCACTTCGGCCTTTGCTATGGATATGTGCGCCACTAAGCGCAGAACACAGCGGTCGCAAGTCCCACTACAAATTGCTCAGAATTGGCAAGTACATGCACTGCAGAAACTACAGCCACCAGCAGATCAACCAGAAATCAAATATATAGAACGCTACTGTAGGCTTCAAGATCAAGAAGCTGTTTGTATTCTCCTATGGCTATTTTCTAGCCAAGTATCAAAGGAAGCACAGTACTATGCCGGATGAGATGACACTGAGTTATTGCCTAATAGAAATCCAACCCCTACTGAATTTTGCCACTTCGGCCTTTGCTATGGATATGTGCGCCACTAAGCGCAGAACACAGCGGTCGCAAGTCCCACTACAAATTGCTCAGAATTGGCAAGTACATGCACTGCAGAAACTACAGCCACCAGCAGATCAACCAGAAATCAAATATATAGAACGCTACTGTAGGCTTCAAGATCAAGAAGCTGTTTGTATTCTCCTATGGCTATTTTCTAGCCAAGTATCAAAGGAAGCACAGTACTATGCCGGATGAGATGACACTGAGTTATTGCCTAATAGAAATCCAACCCCTACTGAATTTTGCCACTTCAGCCTTTGCTATGGATATGTGCGCCACTAAGCGCAGAACACAGCGGTCGCAAGTCTCACTACAAATTGCTCAGAATTGGCAAGTACATGCACTGCAGAAACTACAGCCACCAGCAGATCAACCAGAAATCAAATATATAGAACGCTACTGTAGGCTTCAAGAAGCTGTTTGTATTCTCCTATGGCTATTTTCTAGCCAAGTATCAAAGGAAGCACAGTACTATGCCGGATGAGATGACACTGAGTTATTGCCTAATAGAAATCCAACCCCTACTGAATTTTGCCACTTCGGCCTTTGCTATGGATATGTGCGCCACTAAGCGCAGAACACAGCGGTCGCAAGTCCCACTACAAATTGCTCAGAATTGGCAAGTACATGCACTGCAGAAACTACAGCCACCAGCAGATCAACCAGAAATCAAATATATAGAACGCTACTGTAGGCTTCAAGAAGCTGTTTGTATTCTCCTATGGCTATTTTCTAGCCAAGTATCAAAGGAAGCACAGTACTATGCCAGATGAGATGACACTGAGTTATTGCCTAATAGAAATCCAACCCCTACTGAATTTTGCCACTTCAGCCTTTGCTATGGATATGTGCGCCACTAAGCGCAGAACACAGCGGTCGCAAGTCTCACTACAAATTGCTCAGAATTGGCAAGTACATGCACTGCAGAAACTACAGCCACCAGCAGATCAACCAGAAATCAAATATATAGAACGCTACTGTAGGCTTCAAGAAGCTGTTTGTATTCTCCTATGGCTATTTTCTAGCCAAGTATCAAAGGAAGCACAGTACTATGCCAGATGAGATGACACTGAGTTATTGCCTAATAGAAATCCAACCCCTACTGAATTTTCCCACTTCGGTCTTTGCTATGGATATGTGTGCCACTAAGAGCTAAACACAACGGTAGCAAGTCCCCCTGCTAATTCCTCACAAAATGGTAAAAGATGCAAATTAAAATAAAAAAAGTAGAACGTTATTGTAGCCCTAAGAAGGGCTGTTGGGTTCTTTGAGAATCACTCCTGCCTAACAGTAAGCTAATAGAACACCCTAACGCTTTCCCTGAGCAGCAGCAGCTCTCTCCCTAGCGGCATCCAGAGACAGAATGATCCGAGCAGCGCGGCCAGCGGCTAGTCTATCCCAGGGTCACCTGATCTGGCCAGCCAACCACTGCTATCGACGTGTAAGGGTACCTCGTCATGCTGGGTGGAGTGCAGAGTCTCCTGGCTTGTGATTGGCTCTGTTTCTGGCCGCCAAAAAGCAAAACGGCGGGAGCTGCCATTTTCTCGAGCGGGCGAAGTATTCGTCCGAGTAACGAGCAGTTTCGAGTACCCTAATGCTCGACCGAGCATCAAGCTCGGACGAGCATGTTCGCTCATCTCTAATTCTGATACATACTGTTTTTGAAGAAGTGATTATGACCATGTTAGATGACTATGGCCTGGTTTATAGTCACGGGTTTATAATAACTTGCAGAAAAAGAATGAGGTTCATATAACTTGACTAGACAAGGGGAAACTTGTATCGATAAAGTCTATGACATTTCATTGAAGAAAGTACAAGAGTAAATGTCTGATATCTAGTTAGTATGATTACCGGTTTGGCCTCTTCCTCCAGGTGGGCTTGCAATCTACGCACCATCACCTGCCTCTTCCATTCGGGTATATGTCTTCCTTGTTCATCGTGTGTAGGGACCAGCGAGTCCAAATCTACGGTGGTTCCTGTCTCAGACAGGGAATCATCTCCCGGGTTATCATTACGTTCTCCCTATAAACAACATCATAAATTGAGGCACAACAGATTAGATTTTGTAATATGTGCAGCATTTGGTCCCAAACAAAGTATTCAGACTTACAGCTTGCAGAAAAATTCCAGTGATCCTTGCTTTCTGCAGACACTGATTTAATCTGGATCTTTCTGGAAGTTGTAAGACATCTTGGAGTTTCCCTGATGGTTGTCCAGGTTTGCCTCTCTAAAATAAAAATACCATTTAGTGAAATACATATTGTGAAAAACATATAATATGAGTAGAGAAGCCATCAAATGAGAATGCACTAATTTTCCACTAACAGTGCCACGCCTGTACCCAGGATGTCTGTGGTATTGCAGTTGTGTTTTATTCACTTTAAAGGAACCACCTTTCAACCTATGGACAGGCATTATTAAGACTCAGAAGCCAACCAGTACCTCTAGTGACAAGTTATGCCCCATGGGGCTCAAATGCTCACCATACCAAATGGTCATATGGTCTCATCTACGAAATGAGAGCAAGACTGCAGCTACTTCATGCTCATAGTCAAACTGCTTTAAATTTTAGCTAGTAGTCACTTGGCTACTTGAAATACAAATCCATAGCTGTAACAGATAGTCCTTAGATATTGGTATTAATGAATTTTCCATAGAAAGGGTTATAATTTCATATTATAGAGTTTTAAGTCTCGGACCCAAGTCTCCAGCACCAGAGTAACACCGAAAAACCCAGCTGTGTACTGGCTGGTCCTGGGATCTAAAACTAATCTAATCTTCTATTCAGCTAAAACATCTACGGTGGCTAATGTCACAAGTACAAGCTGAATGAGAATTATTTGATTTTTTGCACTCAACCACTACAGAAGTATATAAATCCATACCAAGCAATACAAAGAATTATAGATTAATTTACTCATACAGTCCTGAAATTTATATACTGAAAACAAACTGCTTCTTTGTTAAGCATTAGGCCCATATTCCTGGACACTTCTTAAAGCCTCTAACCAATCCAAAAACAACTCCTAGAAGGATTAAATTACAATAATTTCATTTAAATTGTAAGCAGTAAAGTCACATAAAAATAGTGCGTACGGTGTTGGAGAATAATGCCGTAATCTTGGCTTTAGAAATATAGCGTCGTCCAGCCCTCTTTTCCGGAATCACAGCTTTATCCGAAGCCTCCATATTGGCACAGGATGTCACATGAATATTCAGCTCAAACGGCAAGCCTTAGGTAGAATCTTGTATCATTGGGTTATCGAAGGTTCTTCATTTTGTTAACATTTATAATCCGGTTAATCTCCTTTGCTTCACATAATCCTTCCCTTTCACGCATCTACCTGTAATGTAAATTATATTAGTCTACTGCTCCCATCTCACTTTCACACATCATTACCCTACTTAAATATCCTTCATGCTTTGCCTCCCGAAACACCTGTTCTTCCACCAAGAACCAGACACTGTGGCTGACATTTATCCCTTCCCAACAAACCTGTCTGTTTCTCTCCCAGCCGACCTGGCTGCAATGGCAGGCACAGACAGGGGATCGTGTGGCAATATTAATTGAGGCATAGCGGCAGAGGGAGGCAGGGATCTTGGTGTTGTATGTCTAGAAGGAGGGGGGCTCCATAGGTATGTGGGTTATGTTACCTGCACTTATTGTGCTACTGATTCGCTTAACTGCTTCCTCCACCCACCATCACTTACAAATAGCCCCCTGGACTGGTAGATGTGGAGATCATGTAACTACAAGGCAAGATCTGTGGCACATCCGATTCATTAATGAAATGAGACACACATCGAGCACCTTGGGCAAAGGTCACTGGAAATAAAGACTTTTCACAGCTACTACAGAACTGACAGACCAAGAGGTAGACAACTGGTGATGACAAGAACAGTCTATCACCAAAAGTCACCACTAACTTAACACTCAGGTCCAAGTGCCATGAATCCCCCAAAAATTACCTCAGTTTTAAATAACTTTTGCTAAAAGAGTAAAAATGGATGCAACATTGTTAAACACCAAGAGTCCACTATGGGTCGAATCTACACTTTTGTGTGTTTCCAAATTTACTAAATCCAAATGTTACTGGTGGCACCACGATTAAACAGAAAGACATGAGCTTGCCATATTTGGTGCAGATTTCCATAATCAGGCAGACTCCACATGCCCCTTTTAAGAAAGATTGTATTATGTAATTTATATAATGTATGGCTCACAATCAACACTTTTCAAGAACCTTGTACTAGACAAACAAAGCAGGAAGATCGAAAAAAATAATTTATACAAAACGTGTAACACATGTAACTAAAAATAGTAAGTAAAAAGAGCATTTTGCACATTCTAAGAGGTTATGATTTTCCGAGTGTTTCTGAGTGATCTTCTTGGTATACCAGTCCTTTGGCCATTGTACCTACTTTCTTTAATAGTATGTCAATCTTTGTGTGAAGGGTTGGTGCTTGATGAAGGGGTGGTGCCTTATGAAGGGGTGGTGCTTGATGAAGGGGTGGTGCTTGACTAAGGGATGGTGCTTGATGAAGGGGTAGTGTTTGATGAAGGGGTGGTGCTTGATGAAGGGGTGGTGTTTGATGAAGGGGTGTGGCTTGATAAAATGGTGGTGCTTAATGAAGGGGTGGTGCTTGATAGCACTGGTGGAACAGAAAATTGACGACAGAATCACCTACAAGAGAAGCCTCACGGCAGAGGCTCAAAGATGCTCCTCTGCTTAAATATAAAAAACGGATAAAAACCTATTTCTGGAAAGTGAAATAAAATTTTGGGTTTACATGGAGACAGATAATTCACTTACAGTATCAGTTATTTAGTTAGTGAAGCGATTATGATTTTCAATCTTAAAAGTATTGAGGAGATGGCATTATCAAATAACATGGAGACCTATGCTATTACAATATTACTATTTTAAATACAAAATAATTAGGATGATATAGTGGGCCCCAAAACACTTTGACTTATACCGAGGTCATTTGGGACTGATTTTCACATTTTATTTTCTTATTTCTTATTTGTTACATAAGAAGACAACTTTTCATGAAAAACGAATGTCATTATGAAATGTTGGAATGTATTACCCAGCTATTTTTTAAATTAAAAATAGAACAGAGCTAGTGGATATTGTAGCTATATAAGTAAGCTAAGGCCTACACTCACCGGCCACTTTATTAGGTGCACCATGCTAGTAACGGGTTGGACCCCCTTTTGCCTTCAGAACTGCCTCAATTCTTTGTGGCATAGATTCAACAAGGTGAAGCATTCCTCAGAGATTTTGGTCCATATTGACATGATGGCATCACACAGTTGCCGCAGATTTGTCGGCTGCACATCCATGATGCGAATCTCCCGTTCCACCACATCCCAAAGATGCTCTATTGGATTGAGATCTGGTGACTGTGGAGGCCATTTGAGTACAGTGAACTCATTGCATGTTCAAGAAACCAGTCTGAGATGATTCCAGCTTTATGACATGGCGCATTATCCTGCTGAAAGTAGCCATCAGATGTTGGGTACATTGTGGTCATAAAGGGATGGACATGGTCAGCAACAATACTCAGGTAGGCTGTGGCGTTGCAACGATGCTCAATTGGTCCCAAGGGGCCCAAAGAGTGCCAAGAAAATATTCCCCACACCATGACACCACCACCACCAGCCTGAACCGTTGATACAAGGCAGGATGTATCCATGCTTTCATGTTGTTGACGCCAAATTCTGACCCTACCATCCGAATGTCGCAGCAGAAATCGAGACTCATCAGACCAGGCAACGTTTTTCCAATCTTCTACTGTCCAATTTCGATGAGCTTGTGAAAATTGTAGCCTCAGTTTCCTGTTCTTAGCTGAAAGGAGTGGCACCCGGTGTAGTTTTCTGCTGCTGTAGCCCATCTGCCTCTGCGTTCAGAGATGCTCTTCTGCCTACCTTGGTTGTAACGGGTGGCGATTTGAGTCACTGTTGCCTTTCTATCAGCTCGAACCAGTCTGCCCATTCTCCTCTGACCTCTGGCATCAACAAGGCATTTCCGCCCACAGAACTGCCGCTCACTGGATGTTTTTTCTTTTTCGGACCATTCTCTGTAAACCCTAGAGATGGTTGTGCGTGAAAATCCCAGTAGATCAGCAGTTTCTGAAATACTCAGACCAGCCCTTCTGGCACCAACAACCATGCCACGTTCAAAGGCACTCAAATCACTTTTCTTCCCCATACTGATGCTCGGTTTGAACTGCAGGAGATTGTTTTGACCATGTCTACATGCCTAAATACACTGAGTTGCCGCCATGTGATTGGCTGATTAGAAATTAAGTGTTAACGAGCAGTTGGACAGGTGTACCTAATAAAGTGGCCGGTGAGTGTATATATTCTGGTCCCTCCCATGTGAATATGGACATGAACAAAGTAGGACTCCCCAAATAAGACTAACCAGACCATCAGGGGAGTTATATTCAATTTAATATACAGAAACTGAAATTGGAACCGGATGTAAAAAAAAAACCTGCCTGGAATCAAAGGGAGGTGGATTCTGGATGAATTTTAATGCACAATTTGCAATGTCAAAATATGTCCACGTGAACATACCCTTAAAGCCAACTGCACAGGAAATGAAAACATTTATTTAATTCCTATTAATGAATATGAAAGTTCTTCAGGTAGATATCAAATTATCCTAACCAGCTACTCATTTAAAGGGGATCTCCAGGAATTTTGATTGATGATGACTTATTCTCAGGATAGGCTATTAATCCCTGATCAGTAATGGTCTGAAGCTCTGAACCAATCAGCTATTCAAAATATAGAAGGAAATCTATCATATTTCAGTGCTCGTGCCCCGGGGTACAAAAAAGGCCAGCCCCCTTGTTGCGGCAGATACTTCAAGAGGCACAGGCCTTGATGTATCTGTCGGGCTGGCGCACTACACAGGTTCTCACATATGGCCAACAATAGGCCTTTGCTAGACATGACAAGTGTTGCATATTCACATAATGCCTTTCTTGATATTATCTATTCATGTGACAGTCTCTTTGATGTCAACTAAATCTCCATATGATTCTAGCATCACATGTTTTATCAAATCTTAT